>NC_133616.1:85192134-85492134 GCF_964106895.1 Numenius arquata | reverse complement strand
TCACCTGAGCTCCCCGCGCGCCGGGCCCGGCTCCGCTCCCGCTCCTGCCAGCGCTTCCTCCTCTTGGCCGCCAGGACCCGCTCCCAGCGCCTCAGCTTCCGCAGCGCGTTCCTCTACGGGGCAGCAGGGCCTCAGGTCTCGGGCCGCCTCCGCCGCCGGGTCGGGCCCGCCGCCTCCCGCCCGCCCCGCGGCACCTACCGAGCATGGCGCCGCGCCGCCCGCCCGCCCCGCGCCGGGGCCGACGGCCAAGGGCTCGATCTGCAGCAAACGGAGAGCCTCGCAGGCCACCGCCACCTCCCCCTCAGCCTCCGCCGCCAGGCAGCCGCCATCGCCGTCGCCCGCCATCGCCGCCGCCGGCCGCTCCGGGGCGGGGCCTGGCACGGAAGGGGCGGGGCCCTGCTGTGGAGCCGGGCCCGGGGGAGGTGGACGGGGCGGACCGGGCCGGGGGACGGCGGGAAGGCCGGGTTGGGGGAGGCCCTTGAGGGCAGGACGGGCCATGAGCGGCTCCCTGCTGCGCGGGCTGCGGCTGTGGCCCTCCCGCCCGCCCGTGAGTAGGGGCTCGACCCGGCGCGGGGGGGGGCGCCCCGGGCGGGAGGAGCCGCCTCGCGGGGCCGGGGCAGGGGCTGGGGCCGGGTCGGCGGCAGGGCCGCGGTGTGGGGGGAAGTCCGGGCGGAGGTGGCGATCGGGCGCTGTCAGTTCCTGCCTCGTCCCCCCGGGCGGCCCGGGAGCGGCGGAGCAGGGGCGTCCCATCGGCCCCGGCCTCTGCGGAGCCGTCGGGTCTTGATGCCACCGGTCCCGCCCCGCGGCCGTTCCTCCTGGCTGGCAGAGGGGGCGAACCCGTCCCGCCGCGGCGCTGTCGCCCCGTGTCACGCATCCCGCGGGCTCCGGTCACCGGCACTCGCCGTCCCATCGAGACTCCTATATGGGCCGAACGCAGCCCCCGGTCCCGAACGTGGTGGGAATCCACGCTTTCAGTGGCCCTAAAGCTACTTTTTGCACCCCAGTGTTGCACTTCTCCCCTCAGAGGTTTAGTTTCTGAGAAGGTTTCCCTGTTTATACTTGCTTTAGTGTTTTTCTCATAATTTTCAGTGGTGGTACCGGGATATGTTCTGGTGCACCATGTAAAGCTGTTTCGGTGTCCTCCATCCTCAGCAGCCAGCTGAGATGTCTGTGCCCGGTTATCTCTGTCACTTGCTTATGCTGCAGTAGCGTGTTTGCATTTTGGGCTAGAATTCAAATGTAAGCCAAGCAAGAACACTTGGCAAATATGTGATCCAACAGGTTTAATTTTGACCCCAAAACTGTGTTGGACATGGTGTGGTGGTGGGGATGACTGGGGAACGTGCAGAGGTCCTAGGAACACTTGGGATGGCTGTGGTGTGTGCCGGAGAGCTGGGAGGACACTCGAAGTGCCCCCCGAGCAGGGTGTCCATTCCTGCACTGCCCAGCGCTGACTTTCTCTGCACTTTGGCCCAGCCCCACCATCCATCAGATGCAGCTGCAGCGTAAAGCCCTTTGGGACAAGGCAGATGGCTAACGAGATCTGTAGCCTTGGCGCTGCGAGACCACAACTTCTTACAGTAACATTACAAAATAGCATTACAAAGGGTGATACAGGCTCGTCGGTACCAAACCCTTTCCAGTGGTTCAGGCATAACATTGCTGTTTGCTTCTGGTCTCCAGAAGCCCTGATTCTGGTGCCATTGATTGTTCTGCAGGAGAGGAGGTGGCTTTGCCTGGAAGAAGGCTGATTGGCAGAAAAAAAAAGGGCTTTAATTTATTCTTTGTACTCCTTTGTTGAAGGAGGCCTGTTAGGGCCACTGCTGGATGTCCGTGTGATGTTGCTCTGTGCAGATTGGCAGGAAATAACTTTTAAGTTTGGGAGATGCCGCAGGTTGGTGCAGATGGGCTGATGCGAGGCTGGTGAGGACTGGAAGGGGGAGAAGTGGCCATGGCCTGCAGTTGAGATGGTGCGCAGGCGCAGGGCGAGGGGAGGTGACACTTGCCAGGTGCCCACACAGCAGCTTAGGGCTGCAGTCAGGAATGAGACCTGGGTTTCCTTTCCCAGAACACTGACTGCCCTGCTAATGGAGTAGTGAGGGGCTCGCAGCAACAGAGGTGCCCGAGCCCTGTCAGAAAAGCAGGAATAGCTGAGGAAAAGTCCTCCATCTGCAGGCTGCTGAGGCGATAGTAACAAACTCCTTCCTCCTTTCTTCCCAGCTTGTGCCTCTCCTGGCCTCAGGGGGACTGCGGAGGTGGCTGAGGGTGGCATACAGCACCAAAAAGGAGAACACTGCAAGACCCATTGGGCGGTACCCAGTACCCAATAAGAAGGACATGCCATATGACATCGTGGAGCTCATGGAGGAAGTAGAAATGAAGGTAAAGGAGTTCTGCTGCAAAACTCTGCCAGTGGAAAGGGTCTGAGTAGGCCATACATGCTAAGAGAGCAGTTCTGGTTCAGTTAAGTGTAACAAACCTGATGGGGGACTGAGGTAAGCAGCACTTCTTGCAAAGCTCCTTCCAGTTTTCAGGATGGGGATTTTACTGGAAATCCTGCAGTGTGTTGACACAATTGTAAGGTTCCCTGGTTCCATGAGACTAGCGGGTTGTTTCAGATGGTGTCTTGTGCATGGGGTTAGCTGGAACACTGACATATATTTGTTTTTCTGGGAGAGCATCTGTGTTTACTTGAGACACTATTTGGAGTGTTTTTAACAATTTTAATGGAGAGAAAAAAAGAGCTGTTTTGATGACAGTATTAAAAGGCTTAGGGGGTATTCCTGCTTTTGAGCTTTGACTTTTTTTCTCCAAAGTTAAACAGGCTGCACAGTGGCAGCACTGTAAGCCTAATGAAGAACTGTGTATAAGGGGAAAAAGGGGAAATTGGACAGGAGTTTCCTTCCCTGCTGTTGCAGAGAAGGAATGCCACGCAGCCCTTCCTGACTAAAGGCTAAAACACCAGCAGCCACAGTTCCATGAAGACTTCTCCCTTCCAAGAGCTTCCTTCCAGGGGAGTCTGATCCATCCCTCCCTGCCTTTGCTGCCAGCCTGTTGAATATATGCTCTGCTGCCCTTGCAGTGGCCCTGGTGAAGTCTGCATAATTACGAAAGGAGTCAGCAGACTTGAGGGTAAATATGATATACAAAGGAAGAGTCAGCTCAAATGTCACATGCTGTGACACAAACTCCTGTGTGTCAGTGTGCTGAAGGGGCCAGCACAGCCCAACGTATAAGATCCAGTCAACCCAGCAGCCTTGGATCTCCAAATGGTGCTGCCAACCTCTGTTGCCAAAGGTTCCTCAGTAAACTAATGGGTTGTGGATGAAGAGGGAAGACCCTCTGGTTGCTTAACTAACAGTAGACACAGGGGTGATACAGGAGGAAGGCACATGTAATTGTGTGGCAGTGGAGGGAGGTTGCAGAGGGGTCTGTGACACGTGGGCTACTCTCCTTTGCCATAAACACCCTGAAGAACAGCAGCTGGTTCTGGAGGATGGAGCAGATGGAGCTGCAGGATGGAGCCCGCAGGCAGCGAGCACAATCACAGCAAACCCAGACCATTTAGAACTGCCATTGGCAGCCAGACACCGAGTCTGAACCTCTGCTGATAAATACTGACTGCGGGGACCAAGGTGCGGTGGGTGCTGCATCGGCTGGACCTGCACATGAGTGGCAGCAAGCCATTCTCTGGGAAAGGCATCTGCATGCCATCACAGAGATGGACCAGGCATTGGCAGCTACTGGGAGCAGAATGGGGAGAGCAGCAGAGCAGCATTGTTATGCCAGCACCTCAAATGGCGTGCTGTTCGGATGGGGCTGGCCCCATCTTCTGTCCTATGAGCTCAGAGGGAAGAGGAGATTTACAGGTTTAGGATGGTCAAATGGGTGTAGCAGCATCTGTGGAGAGAAAGCAAGTGGAGACAGCCTCTCCATTTGGAAAGGAGCTTGCCGATGTGACTGTGTCATGGCTGAAGTGAGCAGGGCAATGCTATGAAACCGCAGCAACACCTAATTAGGAACCACATCATTACATGTTCAGTCCTATGTATAAATGGGCTCAAAGGGGAAGAGAATGGGTCTGCAGAGATTCCCCTTCACTGCTGTGCTAACAGATTGTTAAGCCTAGTGCATTAATGTCACCCTCTGTGCTCTGTGTTAAGTTACATTTCCTGACTTGTTTTTCTTTTTCCTTGAACAGACTGGATTTCTGCCCAATGTGTTCAAAGCCATGTCTCACCGACCTGCTGAATTCAGAGCTTTTTTTGCTTATTACAATGCCATTATGAACAAAGACACAGGTAAACCATACAACCACCTGAAAACTGCCCTTCCTTTTGTAGATGTGAAACGTTGCTAGAAGTGACATTTCTGACATCCTCAGAGGTATTGCCTCACGTGCCTTCTCCAAGCCCCTAATAACAGTTGGCAGAGGCTGGAACAGCGCAGCTCCAGTTGCGTACAGCTTCATAGTCTTTAGGCTGTGGTTACAAAGCAGCTCCCAAGCCAAGCTGTGCTGCCTCGCTGTGCCGTGCTGTGACCCTGACGCCGAAGGGAAGCTGAGCCGAGCAGAGCAGGATGGTGGTTTCATGGGCATGGTTCCACATGGCTGGAACAAGGCGAGAGGGGTGGGTCTGGCAGTGGTGGCCAGGCCCAGCCAGGAGTCTGGATGTCCCAGGCAAGTCCAAGGGGACGAGGGAGATCCAAGAGCAAGCCAGGAGGCTGGCTGGGGCTTCAGTCATGTCCCAGACCGGACATCACGGCTGCAGCATGGCCCAGGCAGGGTCACAGCCAAGGGCCCAGCACGAGACAGCCCCCAAGGGAGGTGCAGGTCCCTGCTGAGCCTGCCTGCAGCTCTTGCCTCCACAGCAGTTCTGGCCATGGGCTGCCCACAAGCGGTGCATGGAATTTGGTGAGGGAGGTTGTGCCCTCTGGGCCCTGACGCGCTGTGCTGGGGACATTGAACCAGGGGGTGTCTCTGCCCCGAAGCAGCAGGGAGAGGACCAGGGTGCTGGCTGCACACTGGGATGTGGGGATGAGGGAGGACTGGCTGCAGCAGTGCCCTGGGCAGGGCTGTAGGGAGCTCTGCACGGCTCTCCAGCGTTTGAGGGAATGCAGTTTGAGGACAGCCTGCTCCTCCCTCATTCTTCCTATGGTACAGGGCACTGAGGGGTCTATTCTCACTGCTTTTGCACTGAAGGTGCATTAGTAAAACCAGGATTTTGTAAAAATAAGGTGGTGCATGTAGACTGCAGGAGATGGGGGGCTTGGGAGGAGTGTCTCAGCAAGATCTGGAGGCAGCAAAGAGTGCAGCCTTATGCCTCTCCCACATGGTTTGTGCAGTCTCTGTGTGAAGCTTTCTGCTCTGCTTGTGCTGCTGGAGTGAAGCTGTGACCCTAGCTGTACGAGGGTCTGTTTTTCTCTTCTCTTTCCCATGCTTTCATTTTTGACTTGAAGAAGAGTAGGACTATTTTGGATCCTACCCTTTTCAGCATCTCTCCTGCAGTATCACAGCGTGTCCACCTGCTGGCACTGAATCAAAGCAATACGGCCCCTTCTCCTGACTCCTTTTTACCCAGGAGGTTTTAGTAGTGTCTTTCATTCTCTTAGTAGACACTGTTTTTATGTAAATAATTTTCAAAGTCCAGTAAAGCAGAGGCTTTTGTGGGGAGGAGGTTCCCTGTGAAGTGTAGTTTTGAAAAAAACCTGCTTCTAATGATCTTACAGAAGGCAAAGAGCATGAGTGCTGCACAGCCGGGTAAGTTCCTCAGATCTTGTGCACAGTCCTCTTGTGAAGCTCTTTGTGAAAATGATGAGGATTGATTCTGCGTATAACAAAGCACAGCCACCTTCTCCAGAGCTTCTCTAGAGCAGTCACAGGGCTAGACACTCCAGAAGTTGTGGTTTGTCTGTCTGGTGGTCACTAGAAGTTCTCAAAGCCCCAGTCCTATGGTACCTCATTATTGCTTTTATTTTTTTCTTTCTGCCTTCAAAAGCTGTCAATAATGCTTTTACTTGCTAAAACCTGCTTAGGGGGTTTTAGAACACTGCATGCACTTCTCTGTAAAGCAGCAATAAAAGCATCAGAGGAAGAACAGACAACACACTCCCTAGCCATTTGGCTCTGAGACATACATGGAGAAGTACTAACCGAGCTTCCTGCTCGGCGAGTGAGTAATTTTGCTGCTCTGAGTTTTCCTGTTATGCAGAATTTTTGTTTCCTTGTTGACCAAATCTTGTGTCCCTCATGCTAATTATGAGCGACTATCCAGGTAAATTGGTTGCACGGATGGTCATAAAACGACAGAGTGGTCTGGGTTGGAAGGGACTTTTAAAGATCATCTAGTCCAACAACCCCCTTGCCATGGGCAGGGACACCTTTCACTAGATCAGGGTGCTCAAAGGCCTGTCCAACCTGACCTCAAACACCTCAGGGGTGGGATACCCACACCTTCTCTGGACAACCTGTCCCAGTGTCTCACCACTGTCGCCGTAAAACATTTTCTTATGTCTAATCTAAACCTACCATCTTCCATTTTAAAACCGCTGCCCCTTGTCCTGTCACCCGGGAGCTTTGGTTGCAGCGTCTCCCTGCGTGCTCTCTGGAACTCTGTCTGAACTGGAGGCAGCTTGTACCCAGAGCTCTCCCCTCCTTGTTTCCCCAGTGATTCTTGCTGTGGTGACATTTTTAATGGCAAAGTGTGTTAAATCTTTTGCTGTCCCTGTAGGGCGACTGAGCAAGGCAGACAAAGAGCTCATAATTGTGGCTACAAGTGTGGTGAATAGATGTCCCTACTGTGTGATTGCACATGGAGCACTTCATCGGATATATTCCAAGCAGCCAGCACTGGCTGACCAGGTCAGTGGGGTGACAACAGCGTGCACCCCACCTCCTTCGCGTGGTCCTGTGGAGGTGGGAATGGCCCTCTCACGTGTCTGCTTTTCTCACCTGAAGTTTTGACCCTTAATCTATATTTTAAGCCTTTGATCTATGTGGTTTCCAGCAATCTTGAGCAATTTTGACACGTCTGGGGGCCCCAGTGCAGTACCTGTCCCACAAGGTTTATTGGTGAGCAATGGCTGGTGGGGTCAGGACCTCGAGGAGGGGTTTGTATATCCTCATCTACCTTCCAAGCAGGGTGCAGGAGGGATGGTTGACCTGCAGAGCATTCATCCTCCTGCCCACATTCTTTGCTATTTTAATCTGGGCTGTGGAAGAACTCCATACAATGGGGAGCTGCAGCATCCTGGCGGCGCTGGGTCCTGTTTTGCAGTTTTGGCTCACCAAAAATGCCACAGTCCCTGCGAAGAGAAGGGCGATAAAATAGATGAGTGTTTTGATGGTAGCCAGGATGTCTGGTTCAGGTCCTGACTAAGAGCTAACTCTGGCTTGTGGTGCAAAGAAGGTGGCCAGCCAGGTAGACTGTTTGCTGGGTCCATCTGTGCTACATCTGGTTTCTGCTTTCTCTTAGGTCATTGTGAACTGGAAACTGGCTGATCTGAGTGACCGGGACCTGGCGATGCTGGAGTTCGCCCTTGCAGTCTGTCGAGCTGATAACATCACTGAGGAGCATTTCCAGAAGCTGGAGAGGCATGGTTTTGACCGTGAAGATGCCTGGGACATAGGCATGATTTCTGCTTTCTTTGCCATGTCCAATCGCATTGCTCATTACATCGACCTGCGGCCCAACGAGGAGTTTTATGCCATGGGCCGGACGCCCCGCGGGGAGCAGGGGGGGTCGCCGAGCATGCCTGAAGGGCCGCTGACGCCCGCGCACCCCGAAGATTGATCATGCTCCTAATTCGCAACCTCCTGTGTCTTATTTCCGAGTGTGTAAGGGGTTAAAAGGTTAACGGCAGCCACGGGGAAGGGTGGGCTTCCCTTCCCCAGTGCCCGTGCCGACTGCGTGCTGCGGGGAGGTGGCGGCTGTGGGGGCCTCGGCGCTGGCCGCGCCGGTACCGGGCTCGATGGGTGACCCCGTGCCCCCACCCGAGCTGCTGCGCGGCGGCTGCCCGCTCCGCCGTGAAATCCCCCAGCACCTCGTCACGGCGGCAGGCTCCCACCGGGGACGGACCAGGGGGCCGCCCCGCAGCGCTGCGCGTGTCCCCCCTCCCGGGGCCGCGGCGGAGGTGGTTGCGGAAGCCGCCCGTCCCGGAGCCGCCCCCGCCGAGCGCGGCGGTCACGTGGCCCGCGCGGGCGGGGCGAGGCGGCGCGCGCAGGCGCGGTGCTGGCGGCGGGGGCAGGCGGAGGCGCGGCCCGGCGATGCCCGCGCCATGAGCGCGGAGGTGGAGGCTGCCCGGCTGGGGACTGGCGACGGCGGCGGCCCGGGGGCACTGGGGCCCGGCTCGCCTGGCGGCATGGAGCCGGCGGCGCCGGCGGCCCCCCCACGGGCGGCGCCGGGGTCCGGCCTGTTCGGGTGGCTGCGCGGGCGCTGCCTGGGCCGCAGCGCTGCCGTGGACCCGGCGCGGGACACCTTCCGCGCCATGACCGGGCTGTACGGCTCCATCCAGCCCGCCGACTCCGTGTACCTCAGCACCCGCACGCACGGCGCCGTCTTCAACCTCGAGTACTCGCCCGACGGGTAGGGCCCAGCGCCGCTCCCCCGCCCGCCCCGCCGCCGCTCCCGCCCGGCCGGCGTCGCGGCGGTCCCGTTTCCCCTCCGTTGCCGCGCAGGGCGGGTGACCGCCGCCCGGTCGCGCTCTGCCGGAGGGCCGCGGTTGTCGTGACCCGTGGCGGGGGGACCGCGAAGTCTGGGGCAGCGCCGGGACGCGGCCCCGGGGAGATGTGCTCGGCTCGGCAGGCCCGGGCGGGAGGCCCTGGCGCTCCGCCACTCCTGCCCGTGAAGGGCGGCACGGCCCGTCCCGTCCCGCCGTGATCTCCCGGCCCGTCCCGCCGTGATCCCGTCCCGGGGCCCGGCGTCGCTCCCGGCTCCTCCCGCAGGAGGAGGGGAGGTGGTGGACTGAGGCAGACGGTGGAGAACAGGATGGTGGAACGCCTTCGTTAACGCGCAGTTTGTACCAGGTGTCCTCAGAGAGCCAAGTTTCTGTTCGAAACGTGATACTAATTTATTCATTGAGGGTTCCGTGAATTTGTGGGTCTGCGGTGAGGAAGGAGCTGAGGGGTGTCCTGCTGTACACACGTGTAGACAAAAGCGAGCTGCAGTTGGGCTCATTGAGGAGGTGAGTCCTGGCGCACCAGCTGAGACCAGAGCGGTTTCGGTTCAGACACACCTGACTATTTGTATCCTGTGAAGTTTTCTTGGCAGAAAGGCCTTGCCAGCTAGGGTGGTCTCAACAGTGTGTTCCGTTTGGATAGTCAGAATTGAAATCTTTGTTACCCTTGATGGCTAGTCAGCTTTTCTGTTTTCAGTGAGTTTTTGTCAGAACAGACTTTTGGTTTCCATGAACGTCTGAACTCATGACGATTTTGCCGTAGCTGTGCTGTAGAGTTGAGGTTCAACTCCTTATTTGTTCCTCCATTTTTTTGAAAAGGACAAAGTTAAGCTACAGAAACTGTCAAAAGTATCCTCAGGTGACTGTTGCTGGAAAGTGGTTTCTTTTGTAGATCCACAGCCAGGTGTGCAGAAGGTCCCCGAGGCACGGGGTCCTTTCTGCCGCGTGGGGAGGCTGAGGGGATTGCTCTGCTGGCTTAGCCGCAGCAATGGAATTGGAAAAATACCCACACCTGGGTGTTCTCTACTGGTGTAGAAGGTGTCAGCTGCAGTAGCAGTGCAACTGGGCTGTTGTATAAGAATATTTGTGCAAGTTTCTGGCAAAAGGTGCAGTTCTGTATTCCCCCCTCCTTTATGCTGGATGCGTGTGAGGCTGCATGATGAGCTAACCAGGGACCTCCTGCTCCAAAACGAACCCAGCAAGAAAGTTGTGGTGTTGCAGGGCCGTGTCCATGGACCTGGAGTGACCACAGGGCTGTCCCAGCAGACCACCAGTGCTGCTGGGCGTGGGTTCGCACCTCGGCTCTGAACCTCAGCTGCCCAAATACCAAACGAAACAGCCCAAACCTTGCTCACTTCTGCCTGTTTCTCTGCTGTTTGTGCCCTGCTTGGAGCCATCGCAGACCCAGCCAGACCTGTCCTGTGCAGTGGAGACTCCTGGTCTGTCTGTAGCTTCTCTCAAGGGAACTGACTGTGGCCAGCGATGCTGCATCCCTGTCCCTTGCCCCTTCTGTCACCTTCTGGCTCCTCGAGGGGCTGCTGTGGGGACCTGGTGGGGATGGTGCCGTTGGGCTGCTCCCCAGGGCTCGCCGTGCCGCCCTCCTGCCCAACGCTGCTGTGCGGGCTGGGGCTCTGCGGGGCAGTGGCAGCTCCTGAGCTGCCCTGAAGGTCGACTTTGCAAATTTAGCAGACCAGACCTCACTGTCACTGCCCTGTCATTGCAGTTAGACCTTTTCAACACATGCAAACCCAGTAAATGTGGGTACCGCAGGAGAGGCTGGTGCGGAGCTGGACGTCCTGCCCAAGCGGGTGTTTTCTGTGCCTGCTCACAGCCCTGTGAACTCTCCACAGACCCCTCTCCGGTCTCATCCACAAATAATGTGTATCCTGGACAAGGTCTGTGATTATTTATTTTTTTTCTCCAAGGAAAGCTGTAAATGGATACACAGAGGCCTTCATGTGGGGAAGAAAAAGTGCTTTTTTTAAAAGGAGGTTAATGTCCTTGAAATTGTAGCTCCTGGAAGTTGTTCTGGTTTTGGCAAGTGAATTAGTTGATGCAGTAAGATACTAAACCTTGCTCCGGACCTTTCTGTGTCCTCAAGAGTGGTAATGGTAGTGCGGTTTAATATCTGTTGTGAAATTAATCTCAAAGAATATGGATAACAATTAGCCAAGTTCCCAGCCTGTAACTCTGCTAATGCCCAGTTTAGACGTGTGCCAGTGCCTTGCTCTTCCTGCCTTTGACCGTCACTACCATAACAGCACCGCTGCATTTAGAAAACCACATATTTTGTCAGAGAACTCTTGTTCTTTGTACTCTAATGCATCTATTAAGCATATGATGTCTGATAGCAATGCCCTGACTTTTTGCTATTTTAAAAAGTAAAACTTTTAAATCTAGACTTCTTAATACAAGCTTTCAGTGAAAAAAGCTTGGTTGCAGAAAGGCTAGATACTTCACATAAAGCTTTGAATCAGTCTTCTGCCTGTAGCATTTACTGGCTTCATACTACTCTCATGTAGAAAAACGCAGGTCATCAGCAGAGCTTCTTGAGTAGTTGGGTTGTGGGGGAAGGGTGCTGTCCTTTACAGTCTGGTTTAAAAGTTCTGCTCCTGAATATGCAGTCTGAATGTCATCTTCATGCTGCCTTTGGGTGAATGCCAAGCTCAGTAGCCACTGAAGCCAGTGTTGTGGCAGGTGGTGAGAAAACTGTACCGAGCTCTTTTCCCTGAAGAAGGCAGTGGTTGCCCTTCAGCAGAGGTTGTGTAGCTGGGGTGACATCTGTAAAGGTCTCAGGGGAACGCTGTTGTGATTGATAAGGGAGGGGGGCTGGAGGGGGCTGTTTCCAGAAATTGCCCTCTTTGGTGAAGGCTACTGTGGTGACCGTCCAGGGGTGGCTCGTGGCCCCCCTGTGAGCCGGCAGCCAGCGCTCGGTGCAGGCTGCGCTCCCTCCCTCCCTGAGGCCTCTCGCAGACCCTCGCCTGTTATAGAGTTCTTTAGCCTGTGGGCTGGCACCCAGAAAGCAAATTGCAGCGTCTCCCACCCCCTGGAAAGTGTTGCCAGAGGATGGACAGAGGGAAACCATGACATGGGCACAGTCATATGGGAAACCTGCAGTAGAATTTCAGAGTAGATGCTTTTCCACTTACTCTTGGGTGCTGTTTTCTTATCTTTTTTTTTTTTTTTCCCTCTCCTGCAACATGAAGCAAATATCCACATATGAACAAAGCAGCGGGTTTCATGCCAGAGCTTGATTCTTTTTTCTTTTTTCCCAGACAGGAACCGCTGAGTTCGTACACTGCACTGCAGTGATGGGACAAGTCACCCTCCAGTAACTTCTAAAAAAAAACACTGATAAAAATCCATTTAACTGTGTGATTTAAATAATGCCATCATTATTTATATATGAATATGAGTAAATATATATGAAGTATATATAGTAATATGGATATATTGAAGTGAATAGCTTCATATATGGATATATGAAGTAAATAGCTGTTATAAAACAACCACCTTGCATGCTAAAAAAAAAAAAGTGAATTAAAAGATTATGGGGTCTGTCCAGTGAGCGCACCAGCTGTGTGTTAGTTACACCAACGGCCAGGCAGGAGAAGAGTCATGGTCTCTGGAGAAGGAGTTACAGAAGTTAACTTCTCCAGAATAAAACAACATGCTGTTTTCTTCTACATTTTTTGTGTGTGAGGTGCTTGAGAATAGGCATCTGCAAGAAGGCAATGAGAATCTGTAGTCACTGCTGCGGATTCTGCGCAGTGTGAGCAGGAAGGCCAGCGAAGTGGTGGGGTAGCTGTGGGGAATAGAGGTTAGCAGGGTGCACACAGGTGTGATTTCTTTTACTGAATACAAATGTTTCTGCTTTGCTTTCCTGCCCTGCAGATCAGTATTGACTGTTGCTTGTGAACAGACTGAAGTACTGCTTTTTGACCCGATATCTTCAAAGCACATCAAAACTCTCTCTGAAGCTCATGAAGACTGTGTAAATAATATCAGGTAGGCTAGATGGAATAAAAGACCTCGTATTTTGTCTTACCATGGATGCTTTTCTTATGACAGTGCGATAAGTTTGTGTCATGTGCTTTCTTGAGGGCAGTGGGTTTTGTGGGTTTTGTGAAGCCATTAGGCTGCAGTTTGCTTTGTGCCATTTTCCTTCTCTTCGGTATTGAGGTGGGGAAGGGCTGGAAAGGGGAAGAGAAGGGATCTGAAAGTGGTGGTGGTGGTATATAATGCTGGCAGGTGGTCTTGTTGATGGAAGTGCTGCAGTTTATGGGAGGAGAAGAGTGTCTTCTCCTAATGGCTGCAACATGGGTCCCTGCCAGGGAAGAATGAGATCTTTCCTCCATCCTAGGCAGTTTCTCAAACAGTTGTTCAAATAATTTCTTGGTTTTCTCATTTTCTTGGTTTTTCTCAGCCAATTTTTCCACGGCTGCAACAGTGAGGGTAGGAGAGAGACTGTCTTCACACTGTCATGCTCTGTTAGCCACTTCATTTGCAGTTGGTGCGTCGGATCCTCCCCAGACCACTGTAGACAATGTGTGGGAGGGAATACATCGGTGGTGTGCTCTGCACAAACTCCTGCAGCAAAGGTTGTTTGCGCAATGTTTCATCAGGGTCGACATTCATTCGCCAGTCACCATAAATCACCTCTTGCACAATCAGTTCTCTTGGGTACCTTTCTCCATGCTGGTCCATTTGCTCGGGCAGCATCCGACGTCGTCCTTAAAGGGATACCTGCACCTTATGGCTGACATGAGTCACCTCCAGAGACTGGGAGTGTCCGACTTTCTCCCACTTGCTTTATGGATATGTCTATCTCTGGCCAGGTTTCCCAGCTGCCCAGCTTCTCTACCATCTAAATCCATGGTATTGACCCCCTTATCCCACCAGCAGAGCAACCAGGTGATCAGTGTCTCACCTTCACAATGGCTAAAGTCCTTTCTCATGTTTTGCAAGTCCATAGATAAGGATTGAATGATTACCTCCTCCTGTGTTGACGCTGCCCGAGAAGGACTCTCCCCCAGTCTGCTTGAGAAGGTCCCTCTACCTAGCAAGGACCCTCTCCTGGATCTTCTGGTCTCTCCCATGCTATCTGCCTTTATCTGGCCTTTGTCATAAGGGGCTGGGGAATGAACTGACCTCTTTTTGTGCTTCCAAGTCACAGGGTGACTTGTCCCAGTATTGATGGAGTTGGAGTAGCCACAGTGATCATTGTCGGAGCAGCCAGAGTGGCTCGTGCCAGTATGGGTGGTGGAAGCCTACTCCTGTGCCAATATTTAGTAGGAAACCACCCCTGCAACACATGCAGAAGAACTGATAAGTAGACGAGCTGACCCTTTGATCCCTTATCTTTTATACTGAGCATGAGGCCGATGGGATGGAATATCCCGTTGGTCAGTTTGGGTCCCCTGTCCTGTCCCCTCCTTGGTACATGCAGTGAGATGACCTTTGTTGTTATAGCAATTAGTATAAGCAGGAGCCTCTCTGCACACCATTTCCTGGCATTCACTATAAACATCAGACCTTACCTACTAGAAGCAGACATAATATGCCATTAATTTCAGTCAGTTAAAGATGATTAACTCAGTAATTTTGTAATGAAAAAGTAAAATTACTGAAAAAAAAATCAGTTCTGTTTCACCTCAAACCAGGATGGGTATTATCACCTCTTTTAAATGGCCTTCGGCATGCCCTGAATGAACGTGGTAAATCAAACATAAATCACACACTACTTGTTACGCTCTGAAGTGCAAGTCCAAGACTTTAGCAAGATCAGGTATTTACATGAATATGGCTGGTATTTTGAATCATAAGAGCAATTGCCGTAGTTGCATAGAAATTTCCAAACAAATATTGGCTGCTTTAAATATCAGTATGATATAGATGAGCTGGGAAAATGAAATGGCTTCAGCAATTCAACTAAACTCAGTCTTTATGGTTTAAATCCTTTGCCGGTTTCTCAGGATGAGGTGGGAAACAGTGTAGGAACCTAAAACGTCAGTATTTTTGTCATGTAATGTTTTTCCTTTTAAATTCTATTATTTTTAGCTGTCCTGGGTCTGAAGATACAATTTCACATATAAACTTAAGACACTTTTTAACCTTGTGGGTGATATTGCAGCTTCTCTTCACTCAGATTCTCAAAGCAAAAAACCTTACACAAAACCCAAATGCAAACCAAAAAACCCCAAGAAAACTGTAGAAGCAATCTGAGCATTTCTCCTCAAAAGAGCTGGATAAAATGTGGGCTGCCAGTGCCTTTATGCATTATTCAGATAAATTGATGTTTTTCACAAGCTGCCTGTCCTTTCTAGAAGAGACTGAAGTTTTACATCAGTTGGATGTCTTTCAGAAAAGCTACAGTAAAAGCTGGGGCTAGCTGACACAAAGTGAAGAGATGTTGAGAACGTGCTTTTCTGTAAGGAAATGCAGTTTTTCACGTCTTGCATGCTGGTGGTTGTCCTTTAAATGTGCTAAGTTTTTAGATAAAGCCAGGTGAGAAATAAAGCCAAGATATTGGAAGGCAAAGGCAAATCAGATTTATTTAGCTTTTTATGCACCCCTGATGCAGTATCTGATCTTTACACTCAAACTGCTCTTGCTGGGGTTTCAGGTGAGTCTGGATCATGTTTTACAAAGGGTGTTGTGTTGCAGGCTCCTTCACCATTGGCTGTCTCTGTTCTGGTCAGATGTGCTGGTCTTGAAATTTATCTTGTTCCTTGGTTGAGAACAGCATTGAAATTTCCTGCCCCTCTCTTCTCTTATTTGAAGGATCTCATTTCTTTTTGCTTTGTCTGTCAGTGAGGCTTTGTAAGTCTGTTCTTTGTCCTTAAATGACTTTTCTCTGTGTGGTTTGATTTACATCAAAACACCAGTACATCAAAACACCAGTACTACCTCCAAGCAGATAACTCTCAGATCTACTGTTAATCACCGGACTAAGGTCCTTCCTAACAACACATACTAAATTTCCTGCTCTCTTTTGAAATGCTTCTTAAAGCTTTATTTTTATTTTGTAGGATAGCGGGGTCATTTTCTGTGTCTTCCTGCATGTCCCCATTTGTTTGTTGTTATAAACTTAGTTACAAGGTACTTAACTATGTTCCCCAAGGCACAGGTAGTACAGCATTACCTGGAGTATTGTTTCCGCTTAATGAACAGGACTCCAGGCAGTACAGTACTACAGAAATTCCTTGTAATAAGCACCAAAAAGAAGTGTTATGGCTGTGCTCTGTAGGAGGTGCCTCAGAGGTGTGTGTGAACAGGGAAGCACGTAGTGGTCCTTTTCCAGTAGTCTCCCAGCTGCTGGGGATTTGTGTGTAATCATCTGAAGCAGACATTTTGTTCCACCTGAATTTGGTCAGGTTTTGAGCTTACTGAAAACTCTCCCATGGCAGAGCTCCATGGCACAAATGTGTTTCAAGGAGGATTTAATAGTATTTTTAAATCTTGCTAGCTTAGTTTGAGGCCCTCGGGCCTTTTTTTTTTTTTTTTTTTTTGTCATCTTAAGTAGGAAGACAGGGAATAATTAATCTATATTTACTTTCTCTGTGTCAGTCAGTTCTATATACCTGAGTCATATGCACCTTCAATGAGCTCTTGTTCCAGTGAATCCTAGTCATTGCCTATATGGACCATTTGTACCCTGTTTCTTCTGAAACCTCTTTGTGGTGGGTGAAGCAGGGTTGCTGTAGCATCCAAGATAAAGGCAAATGATGGATTTATACAGGCAAGCCGTGTACTCTGTTGTACTTTTGCCCTGAAAAAATGAAGTGTTGGATTCTTCCCATTTAGAAGATGGTTATTTTTCATTGGATTGTTGCTGGTTTTACATGATGTAGCCTGGTTCTAAGTCTAAAAGATAAAATGCTGTTTCTAGGGGTAACTTACCACATGTCTCTGTGTGGATCATTCTTGCTTTAGTATTCATGTACTTCTGGTGTTTTTTGGATAGATTTTATTTTCCCTTTAATATCAGGTTGGGCTTTTTTTCCAAATGCCTTCACGGGCATGAATTTCGACCGTAAACCAGTATGCTTTGCCTTTCTAAAAGTAAGGGCATGCATAAATCGCAGTGGGGATGGAGTCTGATAAATTTCGGTTGTGTAATGCAAACTAAATAATTTGATCCAGTAATTTTCTCCATGAACCAAGTCCGCTTTCAAAATCTTACCTTCGCTTGGTGTTTTTGAAAAGTCTTGCGTCTGCCTCAGTAACCTCTAGACTCAATTTATGCAATTTATTACCTAGCTGTGCCTTTTTAGTGCTGATTCCAGCTCTTCTATCACCTTCTGTCTGTTGAAGTGTTTTTACATCAGGTATTCTTTCCTTTTGGAATCGCTTGAGTGTGGTCAAGCTGCCTCATGCTATTTCAGGCAGGAGTGATATATACATTGAATTTTGGCTGAAGACCAGAGATTATCATGATAAAGGATTAAAGTACTTAACCTGATCGGTGTAGTTACCCAACTAGTGTGACCCATATTCTTTTCCACTTTCTCATCTTCTCCCAATAGTGAGGAGCCTGTCATCTGTTGACAAAGCAGGAGCTCCAGACCTGCTAAGTGCAGAACATGCACCCTGCCTAGGGAGCACCATGTGTGTGATAGAAATTCACTGCTGCATAAAAGTGTGCTGTAGAACTGCAGGTCTGTAAATATCGTGTGAAATTTGGAGCAGTAGGCTTGCTCTTCTTGCGGTAGTTTGAGCTGAATAGAATTCCATGTTCTGTTTTGATTCAAACTCAAACCACTCAAATCCTCAAACGCACATTGATATGGAAGGAGTCCATAAATTTGGGTAGCCTGTACCACTTGTGCAGCTGCTGCTTCCAAAGATGATCTGAAAGATTGCTCTGCACTTGCACTGTGATGTGTCCCTGCTTTTGTGCATTTGAAAAGTCCAACTTCATGTGCCTGCTTCAGATGGACAGGAAAGGCAGAAACATGGGAGGAAAAGCCCCTTTTTGGTGGAGACTGTTGAGACCATCCCAGTACAGACCTCCCTGGATGCAGAAAGTCTGCGTGGCTCCTCCTGAGTCTGAGGCTGCAGCAAGCATTGCCCCGGGGCATTGCGGAGCTGATGGGCTCTGAAGAGAATGATGGGCAAAGGTGGGATGAAATTAAGGGTCCAGGGAGATGTGCAAACAGTGGCAGTGTTCGGATTTAAATCTAGTTTGTGTTCCCAAGATAGTACCGTGTGTAGTGCAAGCCATGTGGTTGGTAAAGCACCATACGGAGCAGCAAGGTGTCAAAGAAATGAACAGAGTAAAGAGGAGCATGGGTTTAATTAATTACAAGCTGATAGGATCTTGTGTAGTCTTATATGAGGGTAGAATTGCTGTGTCTCCTGGTGCTGCCTGTCTGTAGCAGCAAAAGGCTCTGGTGAAGCTGGGGAAGATGAAAGGTGAAAACTGCAAGCACTGGAGGCTGGCAGAGCTCTGCTGCAGGGACTGCCCAGCAGTCAGAGGGAACGTCTTGCTGGTGGTCCAAAAGCTGACCAGTCCAAGGACATTTGTGTCTTTAAAAGACTTGGTAAGTTTAAAACTGAGTATTGTGCAGATGGGTAGCTGGTTTAGTTACCACAGGGACTCACAGATCCACCACAGGATTTGTTCCACTGGTGGTTTGGTGGTTATGTGATCTTTTTGTAATTCATTAAAAAAAAAAAACCAAACCAAAAAAACCTTCTGCTATGCTTCTGCGGGTTTGTTAGCTTGCTATTATGGATGTGCTACTGGTGCATATCCCAACAGTACTGTTTTTTCAGTGGAACTGTTTTATTGGCAAATATTCTGCTGTATGTTCATTTTTGTGTGCGGCCACTCTATCTATTTCTCTGTTAGCTTAAACTCCTGCTTAAGAATATTTGAATTGGAAAAGGCACTAAGCAGCCACAGTATTTCTCTCCTGTTTTCAGGTTTCTAGATAATCGACTGTTTGCGACTTGTTCTGATGACACTACAATAGCACTTTGGGATTTGAGAAAGCTGAACACAAAAGTGTGCACTTTGCATGGTCACACTAGCTGGGTTAAGAACATTGAGTACGATACCAATACAAGATTACTAGTAACATCGGGGTTTGATGGAAACGTGATCATCTGGGACACGAACAGGTATGTGGCTGTGTTGCTGCTGTTACATTTCTAGAGGTTTTTCCGTACAAGATAGAAAACCTGTTTCCTTGGATGGTGCTATAATGCATTCTTAAATACTGTGTTTAGTTTATAGCCCTTATCAAGGACTTGCATCACCTTTGTATGGTATTAGTCCAGTAGTTAAAAAGCGAGCTTTTCTTGCTGATGTGCCAAAACGCAGTTCTTTTTTTGTTTGTTTATTTGTTTTGAAAATGCTCTGTCTTCGTTGTTGTGGTAGTATGAAAATGTGAGTTCTGCCATTTCATTAAAATCTGATTTAAGTAGGATAAAGACGGTACTCAAAAAAAGTTTTTGAATGAATAAGGGTGCCTAGCACATCCTCAACTCTTCTGGACATGTTTAGGAATTGAGTCAAAGCTAATTGCAGCCATTTCTTGTGCTTCCTTTTTGCTGTCCAGGTGCACAGAAGATGGATGTCCCCACAAGAAGTTTTTTCACACCCGTTTTCTTATGCGAATGAGGCTGACGCCAGACTGTTCCAAAATGTTGATCTCAACCTCCTCTGGATATCTTCTGATTTTGCATGACCTTGACCTGAACAAATCTTTAGAGGTTGGCAGCTACCCGATTTTAAGGGCGAGGAGGACTACAACAAGTTCAGGTGAATGCTTGTGGAAAAGTCTCTGGCAGCTTCTGTGTTAGAGATGTTTTATGGGATATTCTTAGCTGGCAAAAGAAGGCAGAGGTAGTGTCAGAAGTATTCTGCCCCAGAGCTCTTTAGCACAGTGGCAGCTCTGTTGTTCAGGAGTCACACACATCTGTACTGTCGAGCGCTATCACAGAATATTTTTGGTTGGATGGGACCTTTGAGATCATAGAGTCCAACCAACAAAAAAACAAAAAACAAAAAACAAAAAAAAAAAAAAAAAAAAAAACAAAAAAACCCAACCAACCAACCAAAAAAACCCCAAAAAAACCCCCACACCCAAAAGATCCCAGAACACCAAAACCAAACCAAAACAACCACACCCCACCCACAAACAGAGTGCCACGTCTACACGTTTCTTAAATACCTCCAGGGATGGCGACTCCACCACCTCCCTGGGCAGGCTGTTCCAGTGCCCGACCACTCTCTCAGTAAAGTAATTCTTCCTAATATCTAATCTAATCCTCCCTTGCCGCAACTTCAGACCATTTCCTCTGGTCGTGCCATTATTCCCTTGGGAGAAGAAGCCAACACCCACTTCTCTACAACCTCCTTTCAGGTAGTTGTAGAGGACACTGAGGTCCCCCCTCAGCCTCCTCTTCTCCAAAGTAAACATGCCCAGTTCCCTCAGCCTCTCCTCATATGACTTGTTCTCTAGACCCCTCACCAGCTTGGTGGCTCTCCTCTGGACATGCTCCAGCAGCTCAATGTCCTTCCTGTAGGGAGGGGCCCAGAACTGAACACAGCACTCGAGGTGAGGCCTCACCAGTGCCCAGTACAGAGGCACCATCACTTCCGTACTCTTGCTGGCCACGCTATTCCTGATACAGGCCCAGATGCCGTTGGCCTTCTTGGCCACCTGGGCACACTGCTGGCTCATGTTAAGCCAGCTGTCCACCAACACCCCCAGGTCCTTTTCTGCTGGGCAGCTTTCCAGCCACTCTTCCCCAAGCCTGTGGCGTTGCCTGGGGTTGTTGTGACCGAAATGCAGGACCCGGCACTTGGCCTTATTAAACCTCATCCCATTGGCCTTGGCCCATTGATCCAGCCTGTCCAGGTCCCTCTGTAGAGCCTTCCAACCCTCAAGCAGATCAACACTCCCACCTAGTTTGGTGTCATCTCCAAACTTACTGAGGGTGCGCTCAATCCCCTTATCCAGATCATCAGTAAAGATATTAAACAAGACTGGCCCCAAAACTGAGCCCTGAGGGACACCACTGGTGACCAGCCGCCAACTGGATTTCACCCCATTAATTACAACTCTCTGGGCACGGCCATCCAGCCAGTTTTTTACCCAGTGAAGAGGACACTTGTCTATGCCATGATTTGCCAGCTTCTCCAGGAGAACGCTGTGGGGGATGGTGTCAAAGGCCTTACCAAAGTCCAGGTGGACAATGTCCACAGCCTTCCCCGCATCGAGAAGGCGGGTCACATGGTCTGGCTTGGGTAAAGTCTCCAGAATGGGTTTTGGTATCAAGACTTCTGCACTACAGGATAAAGCGCCTGTGAAATTTTATCACCTTGAGCTGTCAGTCTCTCATTTTATTTATCTTTATTTATATATCTTGGTCCTGTAACAAAAGAAACTTAACGCAAGTCGAGTGGGCTGTGTGTGAGCTCCAGTGACTACTCATGACTCGCATAGTGGTTTGGTTGCTCTTGACAGTAGACCTGGAAGAATCACCTTCTCTGAAATTTCACTGCTTTATGGCAGTACCAGAGCAGAGTGCTGACAGAAACTCTGCCATTTGGGGTGTCAGAATGTAAAGGGAGCGGCCTGGGGAAGAATTTGTTCCCTGGCTTCTGGTAGTGACACTGTAAGAAGGAAGGAACACAGCTCGCCTCTTGTTCCCAGTAGAGTTTGTTGTGCTGGCATTTTATTTGTTTGAGGCACAAACAGAATGGTACTTTTAGACTATAAACTGAGCTTTCAAAAGTGTTTTCTTAACAGGGTGCCTTACCTTTTACTTAGCATTTCTAAGGAGGGTTAAGTGTGGGCTGTGTGTGGTAAGTGGGCTGCGTGTGGCTGTGGTGTTCACCTGGCTCCTGCTGTTTGCAGACATAACCTCATCGGGTTCCTCCGGTCCCCGGGCTGTTGGTTCACCGTGTCACCAGAATGACTCAGGCCTACTGACTGAGAAACATATGTCGCGGTCCTCCCAGCGAGAAGGTAGGAAAAGATTTTAAACAAAACAAACAAAAAAATAATAAAAATAATAATATATTATTAATTATATATTATATTAATATATAATATATATTATATATAATATATAATTATATAATATTAATATTATATATTAATAATAAATAATAAAAATAGTAATAAAAAAATCACAGAATCACAGAGGTTGGAAGGGACCTTTTAAGATCATCTAGTCCAACCAATGAAAAAAAAAAAAAAAAAACAAAACAAAAAACACAACACAAAAAAACAAAAACAAAACCACCACATGGACTTTGACTCATTCTATCCAGAAGATGCCAGAGTACAGTAGCGAAGAGCTGTGTTTTTGTCTCTGTGACTTTTAAAACAATAGTGTTGTTATGACTTCTATTAAACCAATAAAATATGATTGCATGCTGAAGGCTGGGGATCTAATCGGTTTTTTCCAAGAAATCTGATGACAGCAACAAGGTCTTTATTTTATATTAGTACGTTATTGGTGTTACGTAGAGGTGCTCCCTTGTCCTTGTGTTTTTTCCTCAAAGTTTGTGTGAATGAGCTCTAGAAAAAAAAGGAAAAAAACCCCAAAACAACAGAGCAGAACATAGCTATGTTTTGCTTTTTGTTTTCCTTAATAATGAGAATATGTCTGCAGTTTCTCCACAAGGAGTCAATAGAATGGAAAAAGAATATGCAAAGAGGTCTTAAATGTGGACACATTTTTGTGGAGTTCTGATCACAGAGTCGTACCTGACTACAGGGCTATGGAAACTGATGGTCCTGTGACTGGCAGGCTTCCTCTGAATCTAGGATATGCTTTCAGAGAGTCAGTGTGAACTTGGCAAATTGGCCAAATACTTTGTGAATCACATGCAGTTTAAAATAAGTATAAAGTGAAGTTTTAACTACTCATGGTTGTGAGATCCTCAAACATACTTATGAAAGGAGGAGGCTTATCTGGATGCCTGGGCGTGATTTACCTGTGAAGAGCTTTCTAGGAGTGAGGGGGCAGAAGGGAGGCAAACCGCATATAGACTTCGTAAGGAATTTGGAAAGGAAGTCATACATATTTGAGAACCAGTAGTTCTTAGAAAAAACCCCACTCTTTAGATTTTTTGTTAATGATAATGAAAAGCATATGTGTAGAAAGCCAACTCTGACTCCGTTCATAATATGAGATGATTTAATGCAGCTTTTGGAAAGCAAATTTCAAAAAAGCAGCTATTTGAAACAAGGACTGAGCCCATTGGTATTGGCGTCAGTTTTTCGTATTTGACTTATCCTTTCATGAAGGTGCAGTTTTCTCTAGCAGTCAGATGCAAGTGTCAGCAGTAGACCGATGAGGTGAAGATCAGTGTACAGATTTTATTGAGACCTTGCCTTTGGCTTCCCCTTGTAGGTGGATCACCTAGAAATAGTTTGGAGGTCTTAACACCCGAGGTTCCTGGAGAAAGAGATCGAGGGAATTGCATTACATCACTACAGCTACATCCAAAAGGGTGGGCTACACTTCTTCGGTGCTCAAGTAACACAGACGACCAGGAGGTAAAACAAATATGTTTTTTTAAAAAATACATTAAATAAGATGTATTGATCATAAAACTATTGAAATTTCCTTATTTGGGAGTAAATTTGCATTTGAATAAATCAGTCTGTTGTTTCCGCTTACACTTTTTTTCACAAAGATTATGAAATTATTTTTTTTTTTAATGATCTCATTTGACTTTGTATCCTGCATTCAGTACACCTGTTGCCCAGCTCTGTCACAGAATACTTTTGATATGTCACAGCTCTGCTAAGAGTTTTCAAGCAGTAGTTGTGCTGCCACATACGTGACTTAAAAAAATGTAACTGCCAAAACGTAGGAGGTGTGAACTTGGAAAAGACAGAGGATTAGAGAGTTGTATACATGGTTCAAGTTGAGCAGAGAAGCTCCTCTAAATTCCTCAGGTGCCTTTGGAATGTTTTCTGCTTCCACTGATGCTTCAAGGATGAAGTGCTCTTGCTGTGCCCATGATGCTTTCCAGGGGCTGCTCCGACACTGCAGTAAAAAAACCTCACAGTATATTTCTGCATCTACTTAAAACTGCCACACCATAGGTCCGAATATGATGAATTCCAGTGAAGTTTATGTAACAAAGTGCCTTGGTTTCAACTCTCACCCTAAAACTCTGCAACTTAATGTAAAGGCGATATCAATGATCTTCCTGGCAGAATCCATTTCAAACCTTTACTTGACATACTAAGTCATAAGACCAGCTGCAGCTCACGTGCAGCTTGCACATTTCAGTCCTCTAAGTACAGCTTTAAAGAATGATGGAATCCTAGAATCCCATGTTGGAAGGGACCTCAAGGATCATCTGGTCTGACCTTCCTTGGCAAAGCACAGTCTAGACAAGATGGCCCAGCCCCCTGTCCAGCTGAGTCTTGAAAGTGCCCCATGTTGGGGAATCCACCACTTCCCTGGGAAGATTATTCCAACTGCTGATTGTTCTTATTGTGAAAAATTTTCCTCTTGTGTCCCATCAGAATCTCCCCAGGAGTAACTTGTACCTGTTACTCCTTGTCTTTTCCATGTGACTCGTAAAAAGGGAGTCTCCCATGTTCTTTTTACCAACCCCTTTAAATAAAGGAACATGGTGATAAGGTCTCCCCTGAGCCTTCTTTTCTGACAGCTAATGTGTCCAGTTCTCTCAGCCTTTCCCCATATGGCAGTTTCCCATTCCTTGGATCATCTTGGTGGCCCTTCTCTGGACCCTCTCCAGCCTGGCTACATGTATTTTGTATAGCAAGGACCAAAACTAAGCACAGTATTCCATGTGTGGCCTGCCAAGTGCAAGGAGAGTGGAATAGTGACTTCATTATCTATGCTGGTGATACCCTTGTTGATGCAGCCCGGCATCCCATCAGCTTTCTTTGCTGCAGCAGCCGCTTTTGACTCATATGGAGCTTGTTGTCCACCAGGACCCCAAGCCCCTTCCCACAGAGCTGCTCCCCAGCCGGTTAGGTCCCAGCGTGTGCCCCACTCCCGGATTATGTTTTCCCAGGTGCAAGAGCTTACACTTGTCTACCTTCATAAGGTTCTTGTTATCCCACTCTTCCAGGCTGTGCAGGTCTTCCTGCTGGGTGGCTCTTCCTTCCCAAGTAATGGCAGGCTTTAAGGCCAATGTTGGATTATGTTTCCCCAGATTGTGTTTGTGAAGTGTCACATAATAGCTGATACACTGCACATTGTTGTAAGGCAAACAAGCAGTCTGTAACGCACTCAGAATAATGAAAAAACTTCTTCATGGACTGTATAGAAAAACAGGAGCCCTGAGGTTGTGTTCTAGAGCACCTGCTTTTGAGAATTTTAATTATAACTCAAGTTACAGGTAAAGCCCAGTCAGAGCCTTCAGAAGAGGTGGGCTCCACCAGATGGTCCTCTTGCAAGCATCTTTTTTCCTAGGGTTATTTCGAAATTATTGCTGTGGCAGTTGTGTAGACCACTCTGTTTTCAAGCCATGGAGCTTTTGTATTTGTTTTCCAAACCCACAAAGAATTCTTTGAGTACTTGACCAATAATAAACAGTTTAGTTAATTTGATAGCTGACATAAATTGGAGTTGGTTTGGTTTTGGGTTTGTTAGGGTTTTTTTGTATTGTTTTGTTTTTTGTTTGTTTTGTTTATTAGTTTGGTTTTTTTTTTAAGAGAGCCACTCTGGTAACGGTAACCTCTTAAAGGTGTGTAGAGGACTGAATGGAAACTTAGCGTATTTGTTACAAATTTTAATGCTGTTTCTGTAAACTTATCATCAAACCACTATACAACACCATTTTTTGAAAATGCAAATATTATATTGGTTTAGCTGATACTGATGATTGACATAATTTCCCATAATCCTAGTGTCTGCCTTACTGTCTTCTGTTAATATTCATTAGTATTGTTCCCTTTGTGTTTATTTCAGTAGAATATGTGGAACAGAACTAAGAACACTTACATTGCCTTGTGGCTGAAACAACAATCAACACGATACAAACTTTGTCATAGAGCTGGCTTTGCATTTGGTTTGAGATTAGATAATTAGACTACACGTTAAAATCCTTGTCTGTCTTACAAGTAACGATCTGGCTATAGAGCTGTTCATAGCATTCCTCCAAAAATCTATTTCCCCGTTGTTTCAAGATTTCTTTCCTTTTGAAGCTAAGGGCACAATTCCAACGGTCAATTTAAATTACAGTGGGCTGAGTTCTACTTTATTGTAGATTTCATTTAAATGTTTACCGAATTAGAGCAGATGCCTGGCCAAAGGATTAGGCTTTGCTCTTTCTAGATAAAAACTAGATTTAAAAGATTATATCTAGCATCTATTTAATTAAAAAAGCAGCTTTGATGCTACACAGCTGTTTTGCTCAGATCAAAGCGGAGGGGATGCCAATGGACCGTATTTCACAGTAGATGCTTGTTGAAGAGCAGATGAGCAATAGCATCAGTCGTCCCTGTGTTACTCAGTGTGCAGCGGGAGGGAATGAGAATCCGCAGTGCTTTACTTTTCCTTCAATGTTCCTTTCTCTGCCTCTCCCTTTAGTGGACTTGTGTCTATGAATTCCAGGAAGGAGCACCTGTGCGCCCCGTCTCACCTCGCTGCTCCCTGCGGCTGACTCATTGCATTGAAGAAGCCAACGTGGGCCGGGGTTACATCAAAGAACTTTGTTTCAGTCCCGATGGCCGGATGATTTCATCCCCGCACGGCTTTGGGATCCGCTTGTTGGGGTTTGATGCACACTGCAGCGAACTTGTTGACTGTTTGCCCAAAGAAGCCAGTCCCCTGAAAGAAATCCGTTCCCTCTACTCCCACAATGACGTGGTACTGACAACCAAGTTTTCTCCAACGCACTGTCAGATCGCCTCGGGGTGCCTTAGTGGACGTGTTTCTCTGTATCAGCCAAAGTTCTAGGCATATCTTGCATCAACGGGACCTTCTGATGTTTGTGGTTTTTACTTCATTTTAGTTGAAGTATGTTCTTTCTGAAATCCCTGAATCCAGATAAGATCATAGTTACTATGATCTCTGAACACAGCAGTGGAACCAGTTTCCAGCCCAGCACTCTGCGTTCTCATACGGCACCCACAAGTCCGCTTCCACGTGCTGTTTTCAGCCTTCCAAGCAGACAGATCTCTGCTCCTGCTGATCCTGTGCCATCCAGTCATTGTTCTGGTTTGTTTGTACCATAATACTTGTTGATAATTTCCTCCAGTGCAACTTGAAGTGGGCTATTTGAAACAAATGTAGAGGGGGCAGGGGTTGCAGTTCAGCCCGGATGCGCTTGGGTACACCTCCTTGTTCCAAAGGGGCTGGACTTCCTTACCTATGCTTCCTTGGCCTTTTCTGTGGCTGAAACTACTATATGGTGATTATTAGATAATGAGCTGCTTTTCTACGTAACTAACACAATTAGTTACTGTCACAAAGAGAAAAGAAAATTTTGTTTTAATATATATATTAATTTGGTGGTTTGTGATTGGCTAGAAAAATGAGCCAACTTTCTGTAATGTTTTGCTGCAGTTAACATTTGGGTTTCTGTGGTTGCATATACTGTGTTTATTGCCAGAAGGAAGAGGTTCTGGATGGAGATGTAGCTGCATTTTTTTCCTCAGAGAATTTAGTAGGAAGAGACTGGGGCAGGGCAGCAGGAGTTGAGCGGGTGAGGACCCATTGACCCACCTGCCTTGTAACCGCTGCAGATGAACTGTTGGGATGTTTGGTACAAGGGGGGGGTATCCTCAGTCAGCCTCTCTCAGGCAGCTTTGACTCCTCAGCTGCCAGGGTTTCTGTTGTAGGGAGCTTTACACATCAGTAACATAAAACTTGATCCCACATTTGAAACTTAACAGTGCAGAGTTTTTTGCTGATGTTAAGGTTGTGTCCTGACCTTTCTTCCACACCTCGCCTGCACCATTTTTGTGACAAGAGCTCGTCTGGGATGGGTCTGTAGTGTCACCAGAGAAGCCTTTCTTCACATGTACTGTCAGTTTGGGAATGGATTAAAAGCATGCCTGTCTACAGTAAGATCTATTCGGATTTAACCAGTCTTATCGTAAGATGTGAAAAATGTTAATGTTCACCATTAAATCACATATTAAGTACGAATGCCAAGTTTTAGCCCTCAAGTTAATATAGCTAACCTTTTAAATGTACAGTTATTTCAGTCTCATACATACATATCAGTTTATAATATTCTCATCACTTATGTGTTCCAAGATCTGGGTTTTTTCAGTATTTCAACTAAGGTTTTGCTGACCAATCACACACTCAGTTCAGCAGGAAAACTCTACCCAAAAAGGAGTCATATTTTGGTGTTCAGATTCACTATTCCTGGCTCAACAGAGCGTGCTTTTTTAAAAATTGACTCTTATAAAGTCTTTTGCAAAATACATGTTTGGGGAAAAAGAAGAATCTATGCAGATGAGAGCTGGAAATACATAAACCTGAGGGTCCTCTTGTAGTTTTGAATTTGTGTAGGTAGCATACTCTGGGTGTTGGTGAAGTCTTTGAAACCTAAGGTTCCTTTGCATTATGAGGAAAAAAAAAATCTTAAATTTCCTCTTTTGGAGAATTTCTTTAGTAATACAAAGCTTTCAGTATTGGGTATTTGGTAATCTGAGGACTAGTTAATTAATCCTGCATTGCGTTTTCATCACCTCTAGGAGCTGACTGCTAAAGGACTACGTTCAAGTAGTCGAGTATGTGCAGCTGGCAGACTTCCTACTTTTGGGTGAACGTCCTAAGCTTTCTTTCTCATGGGTTTTTAACAGAATTATTTGGTGATGATGTCTCAGTGGAATATCATCTCAGCTGGAGGAGGAGGAATAATTTTTTAAGTAAATATACTCAGTTAACTTAAAACACAAAGAAATGTGCATAGCCTTCTCAGACAGGAACTCACGGGTTGAAATGTTCCATGGCATATCTTCTGAGCAGTTCTCTTGTTGCTGAAACTATTGTCTTGAACTCAAAAGTAGGTTGACAAAATCATAAATGAAGAGAGATGCCCTGTTTTCTAAACCAGTGTCTCTTAAGTTCAGACGCTTGTACCTTTTGAGTGCTTTTGGAACTGTGTGCAAGGAACACAATTCATAAAAAGGTATCTTTTCACTTTAGGTTAATTGGCCAAGTCATGAAAAATGGGGCCTAGTGACTATAAATAAAACATACAAATGTGTCTGAGACCGGTTAGATATACATGGCTTCTGTCTGCGCCAGCTCCTCCTGCAGTGAGTAATGGCCTGAGAACCTGAACCACCCCTGGGGCGGATGAGATTTGAGGGTTTGTTAGAAGCATTTCAGGGGTGCTCCTTCCTCTATGACTTAAAGCAATGGAAGTGAATTGTACAGAAGACTTGAGGACAGTTGTGGAATACAAGATTTTTATGCAGAGGCGGCGCTAAACTACCAAGGAGTTGGCCAAGCTATTTGGGGAAAAAAACCAAACACGAAAGCCAAAAAAAAACCCAGTAGCAGCACGTTTTCCCCCCATCCCTGCTCTGGACCATGATGGCTTTTTCGCTAAGCACTCGCTTTCCCCGCTTCTAGGGTGTTGTTTTCTCATCTTATTTAATGCTTTGCTAAACATCATTAAAGGGACTACAAGTGACATTTTGAAGAAATCTTAAATAAAATTCTCACAGGCTTGAACCGTGTTTGTTCTGGAGGCAAAGAGGCACCCGTAAACTCACAGCAGTTCTTGGGCTGGTTGGTTGGTTTGTTTTTGTAGCTGGTTTTGTTTTTTCCTATCAGAAATACCTTGAACTGGTGGATTGCTTGTGACTTTAATTCTATGCCTGTTAATATGCACTGAGTGTTACTTTCTAAATTCTACCTCATGATAGGCTGTTTTTCACGAGTGTTGTGCTGAAGCAGCGGACACTGGCTTTTCTGTGTAAAGACCCGTTACCCCAAAGCAAGAGGTGTCATCGCACCCGGGTCCCCCCGTGGCGCCTGGCACAGGGAGGGGGTGATCAGCCCCGCAGCATGGGACCGATCTAAACGCTGACCTGGTTACGGGGTTTGGTGACACCTTGGTGCTTTCGTAGCGTGTCCAGCAGATGCATATTAAGATGGATTCTGTCCGTGTGTGCTGTAGAAATGTTA
Source organism: Numenius arquata (assembly GCF_964106895.1). Taxonomy (NCBI): domain Eukaryota; kingdom Metazoa; phylum Chordata; class Aves; order Charadriiformes; family Scolopacidae; genus Numenius; species Numenius arquata. The sequence continues at coordinate 85,462,347 of NC_133616.1, read as the reverse complement.
CCTAGCTCTTCTGATTACATTTGTAAAAGTTTGAATTAGAGTAAGTAGGTAATCTTAGATTTGATCATTTGATTACTCCTTTTCAACAATACTTGGCAATTTTCAATGAAAGTTAATCTATTTTACCTACGAAGTTGACATAACACTTAATGAAACACTATTCTGTAGTTTATAGCTGATACGCCTTGCAGTTACATCTTGGTGGAAAGACTGGTTTTCAGTTGTCTTTCTGAATAGTATTACCTTGCCTTACTGAATTAATGAAGTAATTTGTTTGTGAGCTTTGGAGTATTTCTAGATAGTAAAAAAACCAGTTTATCTTACTGTTATGTTTCAAAAGATGAATTCTTAACCTCCCAGAAGGTTATATAAGACTATCAAAATAAACATAAGAAAGTGTTTCAAATGGTAGATGAAAGACTGTGGCACCAGCAGAGTACGGCAGCGACTTACACCAGTTTCTTTACACCGGTTTACGTTCAACCACTGCAGTGTTACATCGCTTGACAAATTTTAGAATGTTTCTACTGAAAACAGAGCTCTCCGTGTGATTGTAAAGCATGCAGTATGTTTTTTAAATGCATGGTTTCATATTCATTCACTTCTGTCGTAAAAGAATTCCTCCATTCACAGCTTGGCTGATCAGCAGAAGCAGATAAACCACATAATTAAGATCTCTATAGGAATGTAAACATATAGCAGCGTCTGCAGGAACCAAACTAGTGTTTGAAGCTAGTTCTTTTGTAGTAGTCCAGTGACTATGTTGTGGGAGTAAATGCATTTTTTGAGTATTCCATTAGAGGTCAGTCTTTAAATCATCGCAGCACTGTTAGACATTCGTGGGGATGGGGAGAGAAACTATTACTGGGACTGTACAGTGACATTCATGTGTATGTACTTTCTCTGTACAAGGTGTGTGTGTGTATTTCAGTGTATATACCGCCACGGGGCATCAGCCCACTTGTCAAACATGGGTAGTTCAGGGAATAATGCAACCTCCACATGGAACTATTGGGGATAGGAGGAAAAGCACAGTGATACAGACAGACACACACGCTTGTTTGCACTCTTGGGAGTCTTGGTGAGGACAGTTCGATTGCCTACTACCAGAATTAGAATGTAAACATCAGGTTTTTCTGGGATTTTGGGAGGGTGGGGGGGGATTGGTTGATTTTGGTGGGGTTTTTTTGTTTGTTTGTTGGTGTTGGGTTTGTGTTTTTTTTTTTAATTTGGGTATTACTGATGTGGAGATGGTCCTGATACTGTAAAACATGGGTCTGTTGCTCTATGACATGTGAACTCCTAGAAAAAAGAAATACACTTGCCAAATGAAAGCTTTTAAAAAATCTAGTTTACAAAATCCTAAAAAGATGCAGTAAAAGGAAAAAGTCAACAGCCCATAATATTTTTGTCCTGCAGGAAAAAGAAACTTCTCATTTCCTGATCTTGGTCAAAGGTGCATTTTCTTAAGCACTAAGTATCTTCAGTTAAGTGTAAGGTTTTTAATACAAAAACAAATTGTGCATGTAGAATATTTTGAAATACCTGAGATTTCATAGTAAAAATGGTAGCCTTTTAATACAGTATAGGAAGTATCAGAACTGCTCTGAAAATATTGTACTTGCAGCCGTACAGTAACTTACTATTTGTGGACAGTTTCTTTTGCTTGCATAATAAATTAAACAATAATTCAATGAATTAAAATCTATTTTAATGTATTTATCTTACACTGAGCTCTGTTCTGTAATACTCCCTGGTTCTTGCCTACTCCCTACAACTAAAAGGAAAAAAATAGCACGTAGAACAAAACAACCTCTGCAGGGAGGTCTCTTCCCCTCCAAGGGTTTCTTGGCCACTGTCATACTGTCAGGAATGCTGGTGAGAGGAAACAGCTCACTCATGAAGCCTAGAGAGCAGGACAGATGCTGGGGGTAGTGTCATAACTACAAACTAAGTGTAATTAACCATTCCATCGCCTGAGACAGTACCTGTAGGGTAAAGAGCTCCTTTTGTTCAAACAGCAAACCCTTGAAGGCAGCCTGAAGCTGGGAACCTGCTGGGAACCGTCCTGCCTGCGCCACCGCGGGCAGCTGCGTCCCAGCAGCAGGTCCTGGGTGGCCTGTGCCAGGGGCAAGGCTCTGCCCCACTGTGCTTCCCCTGGGGAAGGGCTGGGTGCCAGTGAAGACACCAGGCACAGTGAAAGCAGCATCTGCACCAAACCCAGGTTTTGTGCGTCAGCCAAGGCACAGACGAACGTCTGGGTGTCCGGCAGGAGCAATGGGGGCACATGGGGCACTGAGCGCCTGGGGCACTGAGCGCCTGGGGCATTATCGGCTGCTGGGTTCCCTGTAAATGAGGCCTCGACACAGGCAGGAGCAGCATGACATCTGGGTTTAAATCAGCAGGTGCACTTGCATTGGGGCAAAGAGAATACAAGCTGAGGATATGAGCACACCTTGCTGTAAAGGTGGCAACACTTCACTGCTCTGCAGTTCTCAGGCTTGTGCGTCACAAACCCAGCTGTAGTGATGTTCTGTCATATTTTCCTGAAAATGAGATCGGAAGAGTCAAGATTTGACTCTGAACCTCTTGTCCAACAGCCTTGTTTGATGCAGACCAGCAGAGCAGGCGGCGGTGAACGGCACAAAATAATGTGCTACATCCAGATTACCTACTCTGACACCACAAAAATGCTTCTTGGGCCTGTCAGGGCTTATGGCTTGGTCTTGCCCCTCATTATACATTGCATAATCCATGAGGGGAAGGCTGGCGCTCTGGATGTTAGCGACGGGACGGCATTGGTTTCTGTGAGAAAAACACACCACCTCGCACAGCCTGACCAATGTGTGACATTTATTTCTCATCGCTGGTACTGGAGCCTCTCACTGTCACGTCAGGGCTGCTGAGAGCTGTTGCTGTCACATGTAGTTTACTTTCCCATGCAAAAGGCTGTGTTCCTTCCACCTCCCCCCTGCAAACACACAACAACTGGCCCAGTTTGGCTCCCTGGGTAACATAAAGAGGCTCTGCTGGTTTCAGCTGGGAGTTAATTTTCTTTCTCAAGCTGTAAAAGGAAGGTTAGGAATAGCCTATTGGTTTCAGTTGTTGCTAAGTGATATTTACACTGTTCGAAGATGTTTTTTCAGCTTCCCGTAGAAGAACAGACAGAACGATGGAATGCCATATGGAATATTCCATACCACAGACGTCATCCTCAGGATATAGATGGGGGGTTGGCTGAGGGCAGGAACCCATGGTCACTGCTCAGGACGGTGCCAATTCACGGGGCAGTGAGAGTGACCTTTGTCATTACCAGTATTAGTCCTTTTCTGTTATTAAACTCTACTGGAGCCTAAAACAATGAGGTGGGGTTTTTTCTCCCTTTCCCCTCTTTTTTTTTTTTTTTTTTCTCCTTCCCCCCACCTTTCAGGGGGAGCGAGCGGCTGCCTGGTTCTGGCTGCAGGCTGGGGTTCAGCCATGACATAGGTATACAAGGATTTTGAAAAAGAAATGCCTGAAAGGGACAGAGTAGTATTTTGCAGTATTGCCCTCCTTTGCTCAAAGTAGTTACTACCCAAAGTCTAGCTTTACGAGTCTTTCTCTCAGCAGTACTCCTGTTACCTTGCTGGTGGGATTCCCCTTCCCTTCTTTAGCTGGGAATGACTGTTGGAGTGCACTGAGGGTGACCCAGACACCAGAAATCCTTTTCAAAACTCTGCTTTAGAGGCGGGTCCCAGCTGCAGGTTTTTGGAGAAGGCAGCAGCTGAGGCCTGGCCCCTCTCGCTGTTCAGGACACATCCTGGTTTAGTTCCACTTCTATCTGTGGCATCGCAGTGAGGAGAGAAGGCAACAGATGAGTGAGCTAAAGGTGCCAAGGCACTAGGGCAGAGAACTGAGGCCAAGGCTGTGGCTCTACTTCACTGTCCCTGCCCTGCACACGAACATACAGGAATGCCAGGAGCTGGGCTGGGTTCAGAGATCGGCTCTTTCCCATCCTTGCATCACACCTGTTCTTACACTGCAACTGCACTGAGTGTGGCTACAGGCAGCTCGCTGAGGCTGGCAACAATCCCGAAACTCACCTCAACAGCTGTTTAGGTGTTAGTTCAAGCATCGCAACCTCCTCTGCGCGCTCTGCCCTGTCCGGTGCAGCCTGCTCAGTAAACGACATGTTCCATCTCACAGCAACTTTGGTGCCAAAACTCACTGGACCCCTCTCATCACCAGTTCTGTTCTCTTACATGTGAAACATCTGTAATTTCTTAAGCATCTGACTCCTTTGGCTGTGTTGTAAAACTGTCAGTGGTGAGACATCACACCAGACAATACCTGAGCACAGTTCGCGCTCCCTCGAGCTGCCACATCAGAGACAGCAACAGACCATGACCCTGCTTTTGTCTTCTGCTAGTTGCACCAGTCACCACTCAGTCAGCGGCAGCCTGATGTTGAACTCCTACACTCAACACTTCAGATTTCCCATCATCACAGAAGTATATAGTATCTTCCACAGAGAAACAGGATGCAAATTATTTTTATTCCATCAAGGAGTGATTACAAAAAAGTATACTGGTAAAAATCAGATTCTGACAGTAACAAACATTCAGTAAACATTTTATTTAAATGCAGATAATCACAACATTTGGATACAAGAATGCTCACTTGTGCCTGGCCATTTCTGACTGTGAAGCTGGGGACTATATTATGATTATAACACACTGATTAGAATCAATATTTGGGGACAGTTTAGCAAATGGAAAACTCAAATTAGAACAGCGATAGCCACTCCAAAACTTACAAAAAGACCAATTCAGAGCAGTTTCTGAAAGCTTTCCTGCCCTCCATCATCCAAAATATTTTGTTTTATACATAGAGTTTCACAACATGAAGTCCCCCAGGAGAATCAAATAGTTTTTCAGACCCTCACCTGCATTATGGTCACACTTGCTCTTCTGGCCCTTTCTCTAAGGCTTGAAGTCTTTTATCTCTCAACTCCCAAGTCTGTAAGACACACGATAATTCATATTTCTGTAAGTCTTTTTCAGTACTCACCTACAGAAATCCTTAAACATGTCTCCAAATGCTCTATCTGCTTTCCTACCCAAGGTTGTCTTTGGCTGTCGTCTCTGCTACACTTACAGACCGCCGCTGAAGCGGGTAATGCCCCGACACCTTTTTCTGACACACATTTGTCAGCGCTGCTGTACAATCCTGTCTTACAGAACTCTTACAGAGTACACAGCAAGTAGGCAGGACTCCAAGTTCCAGGTAAAAGTCTCTTGTTGCGATCCACTATTCCACAGCCCAAATGAAACAGAAGTGATTTGCAAAAGACAAGAAATCTCAGTACAAGAGAGCCATGTTTGTGAACTACCTTCACAGCTGCGGGCAGCTGAACCATTCCATGAGCATTACAGAAAAGGCCGTCTCCTTTCCGGCCCCACAGCTGTCAGCAACAGGAACAGCAGCAATGCAACAACAACAACAAAAAAAAACAAAAGCAGAACAAACTCCATGTTTATAAGTAGTTTTTTTTAACAAGGAAGGACACTTAAAGCTTCAGTAAATTTGCTGTTTCATTCCTTCCACTTTTCCCTTTTTCACATGAAGGCACACACGTACACACACACACAGAGATCCCACTTGGAACGGGAGTCAGCTCATGCTGAAGTTAAACATGGAGTAACCACTCTGACGCTGCTGAATGAAACATTCATCTTAAAGCAAGGCGTCAGAACTGCTGGCAGAAGAGTTTGTGTAGGCTTAGGTTAACCTTGAAGTTCCAAACTTCAGTCATCTTCATCTGGATCTGTCCTTTTAAACAATAAGGAGTACTTTCAACCCTAAAACATTTGAAAATGCAGCTCTTAAATCGAGATTTTGTAGTTTATCAGGCAAGGGAGTAACGTTTCATCAGCCCCTCCTTGATTCTCATGTTTTACAATGTGGGCAGTGGAGCACATTCCATCACGGAGCGTTAATAGATTTTGGGAGTGATACAGAATAAGCCGCTGGACTAACATAAGTCTTTTTTTTTTTTTAAGCCTTGTATTTGTCTAGTAGCTCCATTATGGGTAAACTCACCTGCCAGCAAATAAATACTTTAAAAAGTTCATCTTAATTGCACCAAGGTTTAGATGCATCACCATTCACCCCATAAATATCGAAGGCCAAAACTAATTACCTTTCATACTAGGCAGGCACTGTTCCCTGCGATTAAGTGACATCGTATGTGCCAATCCCCAAACAAACAGAAGAGCCCAAGGAAGACAGTGGCTTTCACAACAGCTTTAGCAAGAATTCGTAGGTCGCGTTGATTATTCCCCAGGACAGGATAGAACGATGGTAATTCAGATGGGCTCCTCTGAAAAAGTGGTTCAGTTTTCTATCACGTTCCAGCCAGATCTTCACGAAAACTTTTGAGAAGGACTGAAATTCACCACCAATTTGAGCTTGCATGCGAGTTTTTACAACATTCACTGGGAAAAACAAGAATCCCAGCATGGCACCCAGCAGCCCTCCACAGATAAAGTCATTGACCAAATGAGTGCTGTAAGAAGTTGCTTCAGGCAGACACTGTTTGATAGGTCCCCGTAGGCCAAAGAAGAGTGCATTACTGGGTCCATTTCGGAGCAGAATAGGCACCAATCCCCGATAATATTCTCTCAACCCATAGACTTTCAGTAGCTTGAAAGCCTGGTAAGTGTTTGTAAATTTATCATGGTGTTTGTAGTCCTGAAGCAAAGTCTGAACCCGCTCAAACGGTGTAAGAAGAGCTTCTGTGGTCCCTGCGAGCACTGCTGCCATGCTGCGAGTGAGGAGCTCAGGAGCACTCACGTGGATATGGAGCAGGGAGGAGAAATCTTCGTACAAGCCAAACATTAGAGCCAGCGTTGTTGTTTTCTGCATTAGTGGAGGGAGGATGCCACGATAGAGGTTTCGAATTCCGTCCTTCTGCAGCTGATGTACCGCATCCTTTGTTTTCAAACCATACAACTGCTGTCGAAAGAGGACCTTCTGGATGGGAAACGTGACTGCTATATTTGTGAAGGCCGCACAGTAGCCACAAAGATAATGTTTACCAGAGGTAGCCGTTACGTCATTCCTTAGATATTCCTTTGGATTCTTTGGGGCAGAACTTTCTGAATCCATCATACTGTTTTTCTTACTGTAGTATATTTCAGTTCTCCTTCCCTACATCAAAAAAGAAAAGAACAAACATGAGCAGAGCAGCAGGAGACCCTGCAGCTTTTTTCACAGCAGTGGATCACTCAAACAGCACCTGGTATCTCACATCTGAGGAAAGCCCATACAATTTGAAGGAGAAAATCAACAAATTGCAGATCTGATGGATGTTGTACTGTTCTCTACTCAAGCCTCAGAGACCCTGACAAAAGCAGCAGTTTTTCCTTTCTGTACACTTTCAAATTGAAACAGGAAATTTCAAAGGAAATTGAGATATGCACTCCTCAAGTGCTAAATTACATCTGACACATTAGATTTCCCCATTCACTGTGCAATGCAATTCAGACAGTGAAAGGTCTATGCTCACACTAATAAAATACACGACAAGGACAGTGGTGGTGGGAACAGAAGAGAGTCTAAGAAAAAAAGAAATAATAAAAAACATAAAATACATGCAGTAACATTGCAAGTTCTGACCATTTCACTCTGCCTTTCCCCGTGGCAGAAAAAAACAACTTAAATAACAATTTGTCATGGTTTAGCTCAGACAGCAACTAAGCAGCACACAGCCACTGGCTCAACTCTCCCCCTGGAGGGATGGTGGGGAGAACTGGAAGGGTAAAAGTGAGAAAGAAAATAGTGGGTTGAGATAAAAACAGTTTAGTAATTTAAAAAAATGTATTTTGTAAGAGGAAAAAACCAACAAAGCCAGAAAGGAAAATAAAACCCAAAGAAAGTGAGCAATGCAAATGAACACAATTGCTCACCACCAACCAACCGATGCCCAGCCAGTCCCCAGGCAGCGGTGCCTCCACCAACCTCCCCCCCCAGCACAGTCATATGGTGTGGGATATCCCTCGGGTCAGTGGATTCGGCTGTCCCCTCCCATCCTGTGTCCCCTCCCAACCCCCTGTGTCCTCTCAAGAGGGGCAGAACAGCCCTAGGCTGTGCAAGCACTGTCAGCACAAATCCAAAACCGAGCCCCACAGGAGCTACTATGAAGAAAATTAACTCTATTGCAGCCAAAACTCATAAAAAGCTGTAGTCACAGGCTTAAATTAAACTACAAGAACACTTCTGAGTTTTGAAAATTTCTGAAAGTCGCAGTTAATTAACTTGCAGCCTCATCTGCAGAGAAAGAGCACCTTGAACCCACACTGGATTTTCATGTTCTTTTGAGAAGTTTAAGACCTTGAGCTTGGCTAGATCTGAGGTCCTGAAGGACACGTAAACAGAGGTCATTCTACCAAATAAAGCAGAGAAGCACTGAAGTAATTATTACCAGGCAACAGTTTGTTGTCCTTTATAACAGGACCACTTATTCAACAATTATAAAAAAATGTTTTTGCAGCTGATCTAAACCCTGACTTCCATTACAGCATAGCTTGAGTTAAGTCAGTTATAAACTAGTGAGGCTGGTGGTGGTTTGTAAACTTCAGGTAGTCCCTCCCAGCAACATGCATGAGATTTCCATGATTTCAAAATGGTATTTGGGGCTAATACCCCTGCTTGGCACTGAGGAACTGTTTCTCAAGGTGCAGCCACTACAGGGTGCTATGTGAAGGACGTGTGGTACACAGAAACAACCTGGATTGCTAAAAGCAACCTGACGGATTATTTTGACGAAGTATACAATTTATTTTTAAAACAAAACATGTATATACCTGGATTGGCTCTTCCCCTACAGTTACAGGCTATTTAATCCCTTAAGGTCTGGCAAGTGAAAGTGCCATCTAAACAATTTACAGAAGTATTTCTGTCAATATGAGAGGTAACATCAGAGCCAGGGATCCGTATTAGATGGCTTATGCACCACCCATTTCTACATGGAAGCTCCCCTCAATCCAGGAACCAATTTCAAAGTGGTCTGAGCACGGGGACACATGCCATCCTTTTTGACATCATGTTGCCTGATCCAAGGTCTGTACATCAGGTTCCTGCCATGGTCACCATCTTGTGGAATGCACATCCCATGCTTCTAAAAAGCTTTTCAATCCATATACCTGCCTAAATGACCATGGCCTTCAAAATGCTGGCACGTGACCCACTAGGTCTGAAAAACACAAAGGAAAGAATAAAAAAAAAATACATTAGCTGTCTGATATTGCATTATATCTCTGTATTTGTAATACGGGTAACAGATTGCAGTGCTTCCTGTCATCCTGACTGCTGTGGAACGCATGTGCTACCTGGGATGTCCACCTGGCCCAGTAAGTTTCCAGTTACTCTGGGAACTAAATGCTTGTTCAATCAGTCCATCAGAGCGATACCACAAACTCACTCTTTTGCCATCAACTATGAGCAACATTCGCCCTAAACAATCACCCCAATCCTGAAGACACACAGCCGTGCCGGCTAACGCAGGAGGTTCAGGGATTCCTTCGTTTCTCCAGCCCATCACCTACCGCTGTCACACGCACCGGACCGACACGGGGCTCACCAGCCCGCGGCTCCTCGCTGCCGCCGGCCCCCGGCAGCACCAAGCCCTTCCCGAAGCTTCCGGACTGGCTGCATTCCCGCCGCGGGCTCCCCGCGCTGCTGCTGCGGAGGCCTCAGCGCCGCCGGGCCGCGGCGAGGGTCTGCCGGGGACGCTGTGGAGCGACGGCGGTCCCGCCGTAGCGCGGTACCAGGCGACCTGAAAGCGAACGGCCGAGCACGGGTCAGGGACGCGGCAGCGGAGCCAAGAAGGCGGCCGCGCCGGGACGGCGGGGGACACCGCCGGCCCCTTCCGGGCCAGCAGCGCTGCCCCGGCCCCGCGGGCGGCCACCGCCCCGCGCCGCGATCGCGCTCAAGGTCAGGCCGGCGGCGCGGCGGAGCGCGGGGCGGCGGCTGCGGTACCCGACCGGCGGGACGGCGCGGCCCCGCCCGCCCCCGGCCCCGCCGCGCCTGCGCGGCCTCCGCCACGACCGAGGCGGGCCCCGCCGAACCGGGCCGAGCCGAGCCGAGTCCCGCCAGGCCGGGCTGGGCCGAGGCCACCCGAGCTCGCCCCGCTGAGCCGGGCTCCGCCCGGGGACGCACCTGCAGCCGTTGCCATAGCGATGGCGGCGGGGCGGGAGGGGACGCGAGCCCTCGCCAGCGGCCCTGCCCCGCGGCCTCCGCCGTGCGCGCGCCGGGATGTGACGCAGCCGCGCCGCCGTGACGCACGGGGTGACGCTCGCGGACGGCGTGAGGGGAGGGCGAAGAAGCCGGGTGTACCTCCCCTTCACGTGACCCAGGAGCAGAGCCGTGGCGGCACCTCCCCCTCCCTGTCTCGGTCAATCGAGCGGCGGCGCGGCCGGGGAAGGGGCGGGGCTTTCCGCCCCGGAGCCACGCCCATTTCCCCGCCCCGCGGCGTGCGGCGCGAGTCCCGGCGGGGCGGAGCGGAGGTGAGCGGCGGCACCGAGGCGGCGGCACCGGGGGGGTCCGGGAGGGGCGGGATCGCCTCCGCCGCCTTGTTGTACCCCCCACCCCCGCGGGAACCCCGGACCCTCTGGGAGAGAGACCCGGAAAAGTCTCCGGGCGCGGCAGGGCGAAGGAAGGGCGTCCGCCGGCGGCGTGGGGCTCGGCGGAACTTCTGCCCTGGTTGGTTCCTCGTTCTCGGGATTCCCGGGCCAGGTACCGTGTCTCGCAGGGGCCGTCCCGAGCGGTCGCCGCGCTCTCCCGCCCGCCGGAGCCGGGCGCTCGGTGGGGGGCTGCGGGGCTGACGGGAAGGCGTCAGCGAGGCCCTCGGTGTCCCCCGGGAGAGGCGGCATCCTCCGTTCGCGGCTGGGCTCGGCGTCAGGATCGCCTCGCAGCGGGGAGGGGCTGGGAGATACGAAGCACTGACAGTGTGTGTCGTTTTATTTGTTTTTTTTTGTTGTTGTGTGGTTTGATTGATTTCAGTGGTTTGGTAGTAAATAGCAACGGCTCCTTTCTGTATTAGAGTTTGTATTGTTACCACAGGGCGTAACGGTAAGGCTTATTACAATTTACCCCATAATGATAAGCTTGCAAAAGGGAGAGGAACAGCAAAGAGAAGATGCTGAGCACTTTGCCTACTTGAAAGGGCGTGAGACTCGGTCTTCTCTCCCAAGTTCTGCTCAAAACTCTCCCTCTCCCCATGTCGGTGCCCGGTTTCCATGGCCTCGTGATGCCCAAGCGGGGGATGTCGTGCAGGGGAGCGACTCAGAGCACCCGAGCTCCCGTGGACCGTGGTCGGGAGGGACGCAGCAGTACGGGACCTTCCTTCCCACCAGACTGCGTGGAGCGCTGCTGCGAGAGCGGGCAGCAAATCTGCGTTTCTTCCAGCCAAGTTAAAGGGGGGAATTCCCCACTGGGTACCCAGGCATTGCGTTGGACCCTTGGACAAACATGGAACTTAGCTTCAAGGAAAGCCTGTGCTTTCTTGAGCAGATTCCCTCATGATAGTTGCAGGATAGCTGGAAATCAAGATGTCTGCAAGGAGAAGTAAAATTCCCTGCATTTGGTCAAAGACTGTTGTTCAAACCACTAAGCACTTGCCAGCCATGCCAGCGCGCATCCATGAGAGAGGAAGGGAGCCTGGTTCCAGATGGCTTTTAACAGCATCGTATGAGAGATGAGCTCTGTCAGTAGAGGGTAACCACAGCCCTCGCCTGAGAGCGTTTCCCGGCACATGAATGGGCATGGGCTGGGGTGGTGGGGCCAGCGGGGACAAAGCCAGAGCTGCCAGTGTGGGGGGTCGGAGCTGCTGCTGCCAGCAAAGGCTGCCCCGGCTGCTCAGCTGACCTGGAGCCAGCCCATGGGCATACACAGGTTTTTCTGGTGTTTGTAGGGCTCCTACTGCCCCGGAGCACTGATCTATAACACGCACGAAGCGGGCTGCTTCGGGGGGAGTGCCGATAGATGGTGGAGCTCCCTGTTTTGCATTACTGTTTTCTCTGGTCACTGGTAATAACACTTCTTCTCTCAAATACCAAGTGGTAAATTTTGTGGGGTACCTCCCTGTTTAGTGAAGCCGCTTGTCCAGCGCTTTGTGGAGAGCTGTGGGAGGTCACTGAGCTCTTGGGGCATCTGGAGGCTTCTCTGCAGATGCATGGATCGGTGGGAGGTGGGGCTGAACTCCTGCCATCAAGGGGGGCATTGTGCCACTGGCACCCACTGTTTGGCAGGGCAGGACGTGAGGAATGACACTGGGCAGGGGGTGGCACAAGCTGGAGCAGAGGGGCATGGTGTTGCTCACCCTCAGCAGCAGCAGCCTCGTGCCAGGTTGGGACTGGGTCTCTGGGGTCTGCTACGAGCTGTGCCCACTCTGCTGGCAGTGCGTTGCCAGAGCCATGAACGCTTTCTTCTGCTTAATCCCTCTTCTGCTGGGAGGGTCCCACCGGGTGCTGGGCTGCAGGGCAAGAAAGGTTCACACCTTTCCTAACGAGCCCTGTGTTCCAGGAAGGTGTTGTGGCCGCTGAGGTGGCTGGTGAGTGGCGGGGGAAGCCATGGCAGGGCACATGGCAGTGCAGGGGACAGAGGGATGTGCTTGCTCCTGGCAGTCTTTGAGCCCAGGGCTAATCAACAAAGATTTAACCACCCTGAAAGTGCAGAGACCTCAGAACAGCTTGTTTGGGCATTTCTGGCCCATGAGCAGGGCTCACAGCAGAGGGAGGGAGGGCGGCCCGGGGGTGGTGGTGGGGAGAGCACACCACAGGGCGAGTGATGACCCCTGCTTGGTCAGGGCCCGTGTCGCTGCCCAGGCCAGCCTGTGGCTGCGTCTGGCTCCCACCTGGCCCCGGCCCCGCGGAGCTCCATGTGGTGCGGACCTGCCCATCCCTGTGTGAGGGTGTCCCTGCCGGGCTGAGCTCGCCTCCCCCTATGCCCAGCGGCTCCCCAGGCTCCCCGCTGACGCTGTGTCCTGTCCTCCACAGGTGCTGATGGAGGTTGGTGTTCTGCCGGTGGAGCTGTGGCAGCTCATCTTCTCCTACCTGCGCCTGCCTGACCTGGGCCGCTGCAGCCTGGTCTGCAGGGCCTGGAGTGAGCTCATCCTCAGCCTGGACAGGACGCGATGGCGGCAGCTCTGCCTGGGCTGCCTGCAGCACAGGCACCCCAACTGGCCCAACCGGCCCGGTGTGGAGCCACCATCCTGGAGAGAGGCCTTCAAACAGCACTACCTGGCCTCCAAAACCTGGACCAAAACCACACCGGAGCTGGACTCCTCCAACTGCCTCTCCCTTTTCCGCCGGCGGAAGGGCAGGCGCCGGCTCTGTGTGGGCGCAGGGGGCGAGTTCGGCAGCCTCCGGGCTGCCCTGGCCGCTGCCAGCCCCTACGACCAGCTGGTGCTGCTGCCCGGCGTGCACGAGGAGCAGAGTGAGGTGCTGCTGAAGGTGCCGGTGGAGGTGGTAGGCGAGGGTGTGTTGGGGGATGTGGCGCTGCTGGCCAGCATTGACCAGCACTGCCCCACTGCCCGCCTCTGCAACGTGGTCCTCATGCCGGCCCGCTTCACCCCCCTGCTCTACAAGGTGAGGCCTGGGGTAGTGGGGATGGCCTTCTCTGTAGGTGAGCAGAGACTTGCCCTGCCTGTGCAGGAGAGAGATATTTGGCCGTGACAATCATCCTGGCTGCCCATAAATTGCCATGTGCGTGCACTAGCACAGCGGGAAGGCCGTGGTAGGGATGGCTCACAGTTCTGCAAGAACCAGCAGGTCAGGTGGGAGACCACAGCCAGGAAACAAGGAACTGATGGTGTCTCTCCTGCTGCAGTGACACAACGTAACGCCTGTGCAGCAGTATGGCACAAATTTTAATCTGTTCTGCTTTGCGCTTGACGGACAGTGGGTGCAGGGTCCTTCCACCAGGTATGGTAATGGCTCAGGGACAGTTGTAGCTCTCCAGGCCAACCAGGCGGTGTTTGATGCCATCTTACCTGCTGCTTCACCCAGTAAGCCCCTGAGTGCATTAGTGGTGCCAGCTGGCAGATACACATCTCTGAAGGCTGCAAACTGTTCTGTGCAGGGAGCGCTGCTAAGGTTTCGTGATCTTGGCACATCTAGACCCCGTCTGCTCCTGCGCCTGGGAGGCTCCTGTGCTGGGCCTTGCTGAGACTGCAAAGCTGTGTTGTGGCAGGGAAGTTGTCATGGTGGGCAGTGATGAGTGCCGTTCCTCAGGAGTCAGTACTGAGACCAGTGCTGTTTAACATCTTTGTAGGTGACATGGATGTTGAGATTGAGGGCACCCTCAGCATGTTTGCCGACAACACCAAGGTGTGTGGTGTGGTTGACACGCTGGAGGGAAGGGATGGCATCCAGAGGGACCTGGACGGGCTGGAGAGGTGGGACCATGTGAACCTCATGAAGTTCAACCAGGTCAAGTGCAGGGTCCTGCACATGGGTTGGGGCAATCCCCAACGCAAATACAGACTGGGCATAGAATGGCTGGAGAGCAGCCCTGAAGAGAAGGACTTGGGGGTGTTGGTTGATGAGAAGCTCAACACACTCCAGCAACATGCACTGGCAGCCCAGAAAGCACCCTGCATCCTGGGCTGAATCCCCAGCAGTGTGGCCAGCAGGGCAAGGGCGGGGGATTCTGCCCCTCTGCTCTGGGGAGAACCCTGCAGTGCTGCCTCCAGCTCTGGGGCCACCAACATCAGAAGGACATGGACCTGTTGAAGCAGAGCCAGAGGAGGCCACAAAGATGATCAGGGGGCTGGAGCCCCTCTGCTGTGAGGACAGGCTGAGAGAGTTGGGGGGGTTCAGCCTGGAGAAGAGAAGGCTCTGGGGAGACCCTTAGGGCCCTTCCAGTCCCTAAAGGAGCTCCTGGAAAACTGGGGAGGGACTCTTGATCAGGGAGGGGAGCCATAGGACGAGGGGGAAAGGTTTGACACTGAAAGAGGGGAGATTGAGATGAGATCTGGGGAAGAACAACTTTGCTGTGAGGGTGGTGAGAGCCTGGCCCAGGTTGCCCATAGAAGCTGGGGCTGCCCCATCCCTGGAGGGGTTCAAGGCCAGGTTGGAGGGGGCTTGGAGCAACCTGGTCTGGTGGGAGGTGTCCCTGCCCAGGGCAGGGGGTGTCACTGGGGGGGCTTTAAGGTCCCTTCCAACCTAAACCATTCTGTAATTCTGTGATTCTAAGTTAAGGAAACGTTGCCAGCAGGGAAGAACCCAGTAGGTGCAAAGTACTTGCTAAGGCAGCTTGCAGCCCTGTGTCTGTACCTCTGTGAGCTTGTTGTGCTGGTGACATCTGAACACATGTTGTGTTTGCATGTGTGAGCTTGTTTGCTCTGGAAGGACTTCGTGATGCTTCCAGGACTACTTTTTCTTGCTTTGTGCAATGATCTTGCCTTGTGCTTACTCTCCAGACAACCTCAGGCTATGTCCAGTTCGACAATTGCAGCTTTGAAAGTGGGCAGTTGCAGATCCATGCGCCGGGGACCTGCCAGGTGAAGTTCTGCACCTTCAGCCAGTCCAGCATCCACGTCCGCAGTGTGGCCCTCTGCATCCTGGAGCACTGTGAATTCACTGGCAGCGAGAACGCTTCTGTAACTGTGGAGGGCTGCCCGAGCTCTGACCGTAACTGGGCCTGCAGGCAGCTGGCTGTGCTGGCCAAGTCCTGTGCAATGTCCATGCGGGAGCCCGACCCAGCTGGCTGCCCCGTGGCCAAGTGGGATGGCTGGGGGGAATCGCAGCTGGGGCCAGTGAGAACGTGTGAGATTGTGGTAGGGGAAGAACGAAGCAGTTTCTTCTCTGCTGCGGATCCTCAAGCCCTGGTTGGCTCAACCCAGGAGGACACTGAGTTTGGAGAGAACCTGCAAGCAGAAAAGGAGGAGGAGGAGTACCCGGCCCTCGACTCAAACTCCAGTGACAGTGAACTACGCAGTGATGATGAAGAGGATGCTCAGGCTACATACAAACTGCCCTGTCAAGCCCACAGCCTGAGTCACACGCTTGCTGACATTACGGACAGCAGGCTTCAAAGCAACAGACTGTACACTCTTCAGAGGGACCTTAAGCTCAAGTCTCTGCAGCAGGAGCTGCAGCAGGACAAGGAGGCCCAGTCTTTGGCCAGCTCTCTGCAAGGCTGCATCATCCGACAGTGCCTTTTCAGGAACGGGAAGGGAGGAATATTCATTTATTCACGAGGGCAAGCAAAAGTGGAAGGAAGCATCTTCAGGGATCTGACCTACGCAGTACGCTGCATACAGAGCAGTAAGGTGCTGTGAAGGCTGCTGCAAGCCCTCTTCCCTCTCCCTCCTGCTCCACCAGCTCCTTTCCTATGCATGGCTTGGGTTAACCAGCCCAAACGAAAGGCAGGTCACTTGCAGCCGCCTGCTTTCTGCATGCAATAACCTTGCAATTGCAATGGTAGGCATTAACTTGGTGGCATGTTGAGGTTTTGTAGTCAGGCCAGCTCTACCTGTAAATTAAACTCTCACCCTGTAAAAGTGCTGCTGGTTATCATCACCTCTGCTGCTCCCAGCACAGCCCATACCATGAATGCAGGGGCTTGGGGACTGTGATCTCAGCCCCCAGTCTTGCCCCTTGCCATGGCAGCTTCAGGAGAGCCTGCAGGGTGGGTGCCTGCCGCAGGTAGAGATGGGGTCTGAGGAGAGATTTTACCCAGGGACATGGGTTGAAGGCTGAGCTGAGGTTTTCTCTCAGCACAGCATCATCTAGCAGAGGTCTCTGCCTCTGTACCTGTGCTACTCTTCAGGCAGGACCATGGCAGCAAGGACAGGTGAGAATCACATTGCCAAAATTCCCAGTGCTGGCTGTGTTGGGGCGCTCAGGAGGCTCTTCTCCAGCCTACCTGCCCAGAGCAAGACCATCCCCACTGCTTGGTCAGGGCAGCCCAGGATTTGGGCCCATTTTTCAGTCGATCACTTTTAAAGACTGCAAATAAAAGTTTTGTGCAGGGGGAGGAAGGGGAATGTTTTTCCACCTGGTTCTGGGAAAGGTGTGATGGTGCTGTCTCCCCATCTGCAGTCCCTGCAGAAGGGCTGCAGAGCATGGTGGCCTGTGCCCCACAGAAATGCTTTGCTTCTCAGCAGTGGGGGACGGCTCCTTTCTTTCCAAGGTGTACCCGTACCAGAGGTGCTCTCCCGTGGATGCAGAACAGCGGCAGGAGGGAGGAGAGGCACCTCAAGCAGCTCCGCTGTGTGCTCAGCCTCTCTGAGCTGCTGGGCTCGGGATTAGCCCAGAGACTCATGTCAAGAGGTGGGTGTCAGAGCACCAGGCGATGATGGGAGATAGCGAAATGCTTGGCCATGGAATGGGCCAAGGTGTAAGGCAGAGCAGGGGCATGGTGGAGCTGGCAAGGGCTTGGTGTCCCTGTGCTGGCCAGTCCCAGCCGGGTCTGGTCTGTGGGACCAGCCGAAGCGGGTGCCTGCCTTTCTCACCTCTGCAGCTCCCTCCCCGGGCAGCCAAATGTGAGTGATGGAGACAGGCAGCTGTCAAGCCCTGCTGAGCTCCACGTGTAGTCGAGAGATTGATTGAATGAAGCATCTTCCTGGAATGACCAAATAAAAGGAAGTATAATTTAATTACCTTCTGATCTGTGTGGCTCATTGAAGTGGGATATGCAAAGGCAGTTTGTAGATTATTTCTTAGTACTCATAAGACATGGATTTAAGACATGATTTTGCTTGGCTGGAAAGTATTAAAGATTGCTCCTGTGTAAATCACTACTTATGTGCTTAGAGGAAACGAGATTGTTATGAGTGGTGTTAGTGGCCTGTTTGGTGGCTAGGCCATTTCTGCCCCCCAACGGCAGGATCTCTTTTCTGAAGGCCAAGACGACAGGCAGGTCAGGTGCTGAGCGTGTGGCAGTGGCGCTGGCCCGGGAGGCCCTGTGGCACTGGAGTGTCACCTGCCAGCAGCCCCGAGCAGCGGAGCTGGCAGGCAGCCTGCTGCCGGCGGCGCTGGGACAGGGCAGGTCCGTTGTAGCACGAGCGGCGTCAGGATGGGGTGGGGAATGGTCACCCGCTGCACTGATGATGCGTGAGCACAATGCAGTGAATGAGGCAGCCATTGGGCACAGCTGAGTATGGGCTTTGTCAAGCAGAGGGATGTGTCAGGCCTAGAGAGTATCTTTGCTCTGGCTGCACCACACCAAGCGCTGCGGGTCCCCGTCCCCAAGCAGACCTGTGCCAATGGGTAGTGCCCAACAGGCTTAACCGTAGCACTTTTCTGCATGCACTGATCATCCTTTCGGCTGGGCTGTTTGCCTGGCACACCCTGGGCTGTGGAACAGGCAGAGAGATAGATACACAGAAGCTGCAGAAGGGAGAGCTATACCCTGTGGTCATGTCCTCTTCCTCCTCCTTCTAACTACAGCTACAGGTACTTCTCCTCTTCCCTGCAGGTTACCATGCTGAGGAATGACATCCACCATTGCAAAGCATCGGGGGTATTCCTGCGCCTGTCGGCAGGAGGCCTGATTGCAGACAACAACATTCATTCGAACTGCGAGGCCGGAGTGGACATCCGTAAGGGAGCCAACCCCCTTGTTCTGGTACGTACCCTCTAGGCTGTGCTGGAGGCAGCGCACTCCCTCTCTCACATGCTCTTTCTCTCTGAGGGGCAGCAGGGATCCATCTCCCAGTACAGAAAACACGGACCTTTCTGTTAGCTTTTCCCTTCAGCCTGTTCCTTAGGTTTTAGCTAACCCAGAGGGCAAGGCACAGTGATGGTCTCCTGCTCTATTTGGTAGCGTGTGTCTTAAAATTGCTGTCTGTTGAGGGGAGGGTAGGGGGATGTTCCCCTGTGTAGTGAGTGAACTTGTGCAAGCAAGGTAGTAAATTGGCACTGCACTGTAAGTTGCTTCTCCCCCACTGGAATTCATGTTTACCTTGGGAGCTGGTGGAGGGGTCTCAGCTCTCTGCTGGCCTGGGGCAGAGGGGAGCAGCAGCTTGCTCTCCAGTGCCATTGCTTTTCCTCCCAATCAGTAGTGTCCCCAGCTCTGCAGTGGGAGACACAGACAAGGGCAATCTTGTCCCTGTTCGCTGAATGCTGTGTCTGTAGTTATCCTTGAAGGAACCGGGGCCTCACCATGCTGGGGGAGGCAGAAAGGTCGATGCAAACTGCATCCGAGTGACCCTGTGGTTGCATCGAGCTCCCCGTGTGAGCTCTGCACAGGAGATGGGGCAGACAGAGTTGCAGCCCCGTGGAGGAGGAGGTGGCAGTTCAGCCATGGGGTTGTGGGCTGTGTCTTGGTTGCAGCTTTGAGCTGCTGTTTGCTGCTTTGCCTGGTTTGGTGATTCCTACCCTGCCACTCTGTGAGACACTGGCTGGGACTGATGTCCTGCTCAGAGGGTCCCAGTGTGCTCCTGCCCTCTCAGGAGATGTTGGCCCCTGTAGAGAGAAGCAGCGTGTGGCTGTTGACGGTGGCCGTTCAGGCTGTGCAAAGCACTGTCTTGCAGCTTGAGAAAAGGCGCCACACTGTAATGCCGAGCGCCCTGCGTGGACTCCTTCCTTCAGCTCCTGTGGGGAGCCACCGAGGGTCTTTTCCTCTTGGTGGCTGTGAGGAGGTGTTGGACTCGCCGCCCCACCAGCCCTGCCCAGTGTCAGACATGCTGCGGGGAATAAAGCATCACCCAGTCCAGGGCAGCCCTCAGAGATGGCAGCAGGAGCTGCTGGAGAAATAGGCTGCAGGCACAATGGGAAGGAATATTGGGCATTGTATACTAGAACCCCAAAGAAAGATAAAAGTTAAGTGTGCCTTTACCATTTGAGAGTGATTTCTTGGCAGCTGGATTAATTACCCTTCTGCCCTTTTCCTCAGCAGGGTTGGGAGATGTTGCTTTTCTCTGTGGTTGCTGTCTCCTCTTGCTCACTTTTGTGAGTGACCTTCCTTCCTTTTGCTTTTATTCTCTCTACATGTGCAAAAATAAAACCATAGTGCAATAAGATACACAGTGGCCTTCGCTCAGGCATTGTCGTCGTTGGCAACGGAAAAGGCATCATCCGTAGCAATCAGATCTATGGGAATAAAGAAGCTGGCATTTATATTCTGTACAATGGAAACCCTGCTGTGAGGTATGTTAGCTAGCACTGACCTCTCTCTCCTTCTCTTAAGAATTATTCCTCCCGCTGTGCACAGTTTTCTTCTCTTTTTTTCTATCCCCAGCGTAGAGCAGAAATAGGACCATGCTGTACTAGTGCCTTTCTGTGACTTCCCTCTATCCACTTGCCGCACCTAGGTCTTTGCCAAGTGCCAGTCCTGGGTTTCCCCCTGGATCTGAGGAAGACACGGGCTTTGTTCAAGATGAACAACTCACACATTTCATGGTGCTTTTTGCAGGAAAAGGAGAAACGGAGCTCAGCACTCCAATCATTGTTACTCCCATTCACCTTTCTGCTTTAAACACCTGGAGCTGCTGACTTGTGTGTGCTAATACCATTTGGTTTAGATGTTAGTACTGGTGTCTGGCAAGCTTTCTTCAGGTCAATGCCATCAGCTTTACCTGGTGGTATCAGCTGGTAGCATTGAACCCAGAAATGAGATGGCGGCTGGAGCGCGGCATTGGTTACTGATAAGGGGGCTATCTCCTCTGTACTGCTGCCCCTTCCCACCTCTCACTGTGCCTGCGGGTGACAAGGAACAGGCCTGTGACAACTCACCGTGGAGCTGTAGAGCAGCGTGGGGCACAAAGGGAGGAAAATGGTTGCCCTTGGTCAGCCCCATAGCTAGAATGTGAGTATTTGTGCTGGAAGTGCTGGTACTTAACAGTGCTTCAGCCTCGAGTCCTGCAGACCTAATGAAAGCGACTTCTTGCAGGCATCTCTACTGAGGCACTTGGTCTAGGCTGGGACCTGGGGAGAAGTCTGCACCAGATGTACCAGCCCTGAAAACACAGGGGTCAGGGCTGGGATTTCCAGCAAGTGGTCTCTCAGAGAGAGATTGATTTCTGAGAGGAGTGATGTTGTAGTGGCAGGGCCCAGCAGCACAGAGGAAACACGCTGCGGGATGGAGAGACTTGCTAGATATCCTGCCCTCCCTACTTTCTCACAACATGGTTTGCAACCCCCGCTTGCACCTTGTGGCTGGCGTATGACTGTCCGTGCTTGCTGGCACAGAAGAGATGATGGGGACGAGGCAGGGAGGAAGCTCGGTGTTTCTCTAGACCAGCCGCCCATTTTGGAGGAGATCCTCTGCTCTTCTCTTGCATGCTGCCCTGTGCTGCCTTCCTCTGCACCGGCTTGAGGTGGGCTCTGGTGGCAGCTGAGATGGCATGTGCTGGCACTGGCCCCCTGGTGCCATGTACAGCTGTGTGGAGCATAGGGCTCAGCAGGGCCATGGGCATGGCTGGCTCTCACTGAAGGATGGCGTGTGCTGCTGCAGGCTGGCAGGACTGGCAGAGGGGGGATGATTATGGTAGGAGTAATGACCTTTACTGGGTGCCTTTTCCACAGCTGGAAACAGAATAATGTTTTGCTCATTTCTGAGAGCTGCAAGCCCATCTCCATCCTGTGTTGCTGCCTGGCTGGGGGACAGGTTTTGGTGGGGTGTTGTGAGGGACTCTGTGCAGAAAGCAGGTAGGTGTCCTTTGCAGAAGTGTGCTGGCAATGTGGGTGCCAGGTACCATTTTTAAGTATGATACTGCCCCTTGGACATGTACATATTCCAGGCAGAGGTACCTTCTGCGGCAGCTAAAAAACTGGGTAAGACCGTGTCCCCACTGTGCTGAGGCTGAGGCTGGAAGGAACAGGCTTCCCAGGGCAGTGGTGGAGTCGCCATCCCTGGAGGTATTTAAAAGCCGGGCAGACATGGCGCTGAGGGACATGGGTTAGCAATGGTTTTGTCAGTGTTGGGTTGATGGCTGGACTTGATGATCTGAAAGGTCCCTTCCAAACTGGACAATTCTGTGGTTCTGTGATTCTGTGGAAGGTGCCAAGTGTGATGGTGCCTGGTGGTGCAAGGCCATTGCTGGCTCCCCTGAGCTGGTGAGAGCAGCCCTGGAGGGCACTGACCTGCAGCGCTGGGACTTGGGCAGCTGCGAGTACTCCCCTTGTGTTCCTGGGGGATTGCTTCTGGGATGGTGTCCTGGCTTCTCCCCCTCCTCACCCTCGCAGCTGCTGGTGCAAGAATGGACTTCAAGCACGGGCTCCTTGTGCACTCTTCTCACCTGCTCCCTCTTTCTAGAGGCAGGCGTGAGTGTTACACCAGGTCCTCCAGCACCTTCCCATCCTCTGGGCACTGCTGACAGCCTGGTTGCTCTGTGGGGCGGCGGGGGCTTCCCTCCCCTGCCAGGGCGAGTGGCCGGCCCCCAGCTGGCAGCTGCGAGTGGAGGGGCCACCATGCAAGGACAGCAGAGGCACTATCCCCGAGTGAGGTGGTGTGGCCCCCACTGGGATAGCCAAGGACAGCAGAGGCATAGACACCCGAGCGGGGGTAGTCCCTGCTCTGCCTGCCTTCGTCCCTGGCAGGGGGACAGCAGCACGAGGTGCTGTGCCCACCCCTCTAGCCCAGCCAGTGCTGGTGATGGTGTTGCTGGCGACGGCGTGTCCCCAGTGCTGCTTTCCCACCCCAGCTCGATGCTGCAGAAGCTCCTCCACTCCCTTCGCAGCCTGGGGGGAGCAGAGCTGTCCCCAGTGGATGCTGGGGCAGGGTCTGTGCCAGGCTTTGTGCATGGCTGGTGCTTTTCCTTTGTGACCAACCTGGTTGCTCTCCTGCTCTGAACCTCAGCAGCAGGCCAGAGATTCGGGGTCATAGAATCACAGAATATTTTTGGTTGGATGGGACCTTTGAGATCATCGAGTCCAACCAACAAAAAAAAAAAAAAAAAAAACAAAAAAAAAAACAAAAAAAAAAAACCAAAAACAAACAAAACCACCAAAACCAAAAAAAAAAAAACCCAAAATCCCAGAACACCAAACACCAAAACCAAACCAAAACAAATGCCCACAACCACACACCACCCTACCCACAAACAGACACAAACCAACAATCTCGGGCACTAGAGCATGCCCTGAAGTGCCATGTCTACACGTTTCTTAAATACCTCCAGGGATGGCAACTCCACCACCTCCCTGGGCACGCTGTTCCAGTGCCTGGCCCCTCTCTCAGTAAAGTAATTCTTCCTAATATCTAAACTAATCCTCCCCTGCCGCAACGTTAGACCATTTCCTCTGGTCCTGTCATTATTCCCTTGGGAGAAGAGGCCAACACCCACCTCTCCACAGCCTCTTTTCAGGGAGTTGTAGAGGGAAAAGTAGTAGTAGTCTTCTCCAAGACTAGTTGTAGTCTTCTCCAAACTAAACATGCCCAGTTCCTTCAGCCTCTCCTCGTATGACTTGTTCTCTAGACCCCTCACCAGCTTGGTGGCTCTCCTCTGGACACGCTCCAGCAGCTCAATGTCCTTCCTGTAGGGAGGGGCCCAGAACTAAACACAGCACTCGAGGTGAGGCCTCACCAGTGCCCAGTACAGAGGCACCATCACTTCCGTACTCTTGCTGGCCACGCTATTCCTGATACAGGCTAGGATGTCATTGGCCTTCTTGGCCACCTGGGCACACTGCTGGCTCATGTTAAGCCGGCTGTTCACCAACACCCCCAGGTCCTTTTCTGCTGGGCAGCTTTCCAGCCACTCTTCCCCAAGCCTGTGGCGTTGCCTGGGGTTGTTGTGACCGAAATGCAGGACCCGGCACTTGGCCTTATTAAACCTCATCCCATTGGCCTTGGCCCATTGATCCAGCCTGTCCAGGTCCCTCTGTAGAGCCTTCCAACCCTCAAGCAGATCAACACTCCCACCTAGTTTGGTGTCATCTCCAAACTTACTGAGGGTGCACTCAATCCCCTTATCCAGATCATCAGTAAAGATATTAAACAAGACTGGCCCCAAAACTGAGCCCTGAGGGACACCACTGGTGACCGGCCGCCAACTGGATTTCACCCCATTAATCACAACTCTCTGGGCACGGCCATCCAGCCAGTTTTTTACCCAGTGAAGAGGACACTTGTCTATGCCATGATTCGCCAGCTTCTCCAGGAGAACGCTGTGGGGGACGGTGTCAAAGGCCTTACCAAAGTCCAGGTAGACAATGTCCACAGCCTTCCCCACATAGAGAAGGCGGGTCACATGGTCATAGAAAGAGATCAAGTTGGTTAAGCAGGACCTCCCTTTCATAAATCCATGCTGGCTGGCCCTGATCCCTTGGCTGCCCTGCACTTGCCGTGAGAGCTCACTCAAGATGATCCTCTCCATGATCTTTCCCGGTACCGAGGTCAGACTGACAGGCCTATAGTTTCCCGGATCCTCCTTCCAGCCCTTGTAGATGGGTGTCACATTGGCCACCCTCCAGTCATCTGGTACCTCTCCTGTTGACCAGGATTGTTGATAGATAATGGAGAGTGGCTTGGTGAGCTCTCCTGCCAGCTCTCTGAGTACCCTTGGGTGAATCCCATCCGGCCCCATGGACTTATGCGTGTCCAGGTGCATAAGCAAATCATTAACTACTTCCTCCTGGATTACAGGGAGGTTGTTCTGCTCTCCATCCTTATCTTCCAGCTCAGGAGGCTGAACACCCTGGGGGTAGCTGGTCAGACTATTGAAGACAGAGGCAAAGAAGGCATTAAGTATCTCAGCCTTCTCCTCGTCCTTGGTCGCAATGTTCCCCCCCTCATCCAGGAGGGGATGGAGATTCTCCCCGACTCTCTTTTTGTTGACGTATTTACCAAAACTTCTTTTGTTGTCCCTTATATTAATGGCCAGGTTGAGTTCCAGCTGGGCTTTTGACTTCCTAATTTTTTCTCTGTATAACCTAACATGATCTCTATCTCTTCCTGAGTTGCTTGTCCTTTCTTCCAAAGGTGATAAACCTTCCTTTTTTTCCCTAAGTCCCATCAAAAGCTCTTTGTTCATCCAGGCCGGCCATTTTCCCCTCCCTTTAATTTTGCACCTCATGGGAACAGCCTGCTCCTGGGCCTTTAGGATTTCCTTCTTGAAGAGCTTCCAGCCTTCCTGGACCCCTTTGCCCCGCAGGATTATCTCCCAAGGGACCCTCCCAACCAGGGTTCTAAACAGGCTAAAGTCCGCCCTCCGGCAGTCCAAGGTGAAGGTTTTGCTAACCCCCTTCCTTACCTCACTAAGAATTGAAAACTTGACCATTTCATGATCGCTAAGACCAAGACGGCCTCCGACCTCCACATGTCCCACTAGTCCTTCTTTGTTTGTGAAAAGTAGGTCTAGCGAGGCACCTTCCCTGGTAGGGTCACCTACCAGTTGTGTCAGGAAGTTATCTTCCATACACTCAAGGAACCTCCTAGACTGCCTGCTCTCTGCAGTGTTATATTTCCAGCAGATATCCAGTAGGTTGAAGTCCCCAACCAGAACAAGGGCTGGCGATTGCGAGACTTCAGCCAGCCTCTTATAGAATACTTCATCAACCTGCTCATCCTGGTTGGGTAGACTATAGCAGACTCCCAACACAAAATCCCCCTTGTTAGCCTTCCCCTTCATCCTTACCCACAAACACTCAACTTCATCGTCACTGGAATCTAGCTCTATACAGTCAAAACACTCCCGAATGTACAGAGCCACACCCCCGCCTCTCCTTCCTTGCCTATTCCTTCTGAAGAGCTTATAGCCACTCATTGCAGTATTCCAGTCATGACTGTCATCCCACCATGTTTCCGTGATGGCGACTACGTCATAGCTGTCCTGCTGCGCCATGGCTTCCAGCTCATCCTGTTTGTTGCCCGTGCTACGTGCGTTAGCATAGATGCACTTGAGCTGGGCTCCCGATCTCACCCCCATCCTCGGCCCTTTACCCCCAGACTCATTACCAGTGGGCCTGGTTTTATCCCCTCCCCCCTCCACCTCTAGTTTAAAGCTCTGTCCATGAGCTTTGTTAACTCCTGGCCTAGTACCCTTTTCCCCTTTCAGGATAGGGTTTTCTCATTGTTTGTAATCAGAAATTTCTAAATGTCTATCCCTTTTCTCAAATGAAATGACAGAGCGAGAGTCCTCACTAACCCAGCATCCTTCAAGCCTTGGCATGCTTCCCTTGGGTTTAATCCTGACAGGCCCAGTTAGTTCCCCGTCCCCCCTCATATCTAGTTCAAAGCCCTACCAATGAACCCTGCTAACTCCTGCCCCAAAATTCTTTTCCCCCTCTGGGACAGGTGCATCCCACCTGCCACCAGCAGGCCAGGTGTCTCGTATAGCTGCCTATGCTCAAAAAACCCAAAACCCTGCCGATAACACCAGTTCCGGAGCCACAAGTTGACCTGTTGCCTCTCCCTATTAATTTCCTCATTCATAGTTGCCACTGAAGGGATAGAGGAGAACACAACTTGGGTTCCTGATCCCTTAAGCAGCCGTCCCAAGGCTTTAAAATCTCTTTTAATTGATTTTGGCCTCCTTCTACCCACCTGAAATACTAACAGGGGGTAATAATCAGAGTGGTTTACCAGGGCAGGAAGATTTTCCAACATGTCCCTAACCCGTGCTCCAGGGAGGCAGCAGGCTTCCCTGTGAAGTGGGTCAGGGCAGCATATTGGTCCCTGTGCCCCCCTCAGTAGAGAGTCACCCACAACAATGACCCGTCTGCTTTTCCTTTTGGAGCTAGTAGTGATGCCGGGTCTATGGTGACTTGTTCTATCTGACTTCTCCAGCCTGGGTGTACTATCCGCCTCTCCAACAGCCAGTACCTCCTGCAGGACTCCATACCTGTTCCGCAAGGGTAACTGGGGAGGTGAGAGGGGCCAGGAGGGGGCTCGCCTGCTTCCCCGAGCAGGGACCTGTTTCCATTCCCCCTCTTCTCTGAGCTCTCCTCCTATTGCTTGGTGACAAGAGGGGAGGGGATTCTCTGATTTATGTGGGGCCTCAACCTGTTCCCTTACTCTCAGGGAGCGGGGCCACCAGTCAATCTCTCTCTCACACTCCCTGATACTCCTCAGCCTCTCCACTTCATCCTTCAGTTTGGCCACCAGGCCGAGCAGATCGTTCACCTGTTCACATCTGATACAGGTGTTGTCTCCTCTACCCTCCATCGCAAGAGCCAGGCTCCAGCACTCTCTGCAGCCAGAGGCCTGAACGCCCACATGTTTGCGTGGGGCCTCTGTCTGGGTGCCCACAGCTTTTCCAACAGTCTTTGACCGGGTAGCAACCATGGCTGGAGCTCTACAAGCAACTGACACCTTGTGACTCGAGGGTCAGTTGGGATGAGCCCCCTAGTCCTCTGGCCACTTAGAGGGATTGAATTTACCTCGTACACTGGTAGAGGCTCAGCACCCTGCCGTACAGACTGCAGCCGGCTGAGGCACCCGCCGGGTCACACTGACAAGCACCAGGTGCTCGCTCTGTGCCCTGTGGGCAGGGACTGGACCCTGCCCTCCTTGAGGCTTCTTATAACCTGGAGGCTTGGTGAACGGGGGTGGTGGTGGCTCTGCCCAGGCTCCCTCAGCAGCACCTCATGTTGTCATGTTGTGGAGGAGGAGCTGGTGGTGGGCTTGGGGCTCTTGGGCTTTGTTCCTCCTGACAGGCTCCCTGTGTGGGAGCCCAGGGGACAGCAGGTGACACCTCTGGTCAGGCGCATGGGGGCCCACATGTGCTCTCCAGGCCGTTGTTCCCATGCACGGCGCTGCCTCTGCTGCTGCCACCGTGTTCAATGTTTCCTACCATCGACCATGATCACCACCTGCCCACTGGCTTCAGGGCTCCTCTGGGGGCAGCAGCCCCATGGCTGGTAAAACCTCTCACCTCCTCCCGGGGTGGAGAGGATGGGGAAAATGGGCTATAAACCTCACAGACTCCTCTAGGGGGGAGTCTTAGGTGGGGTCTGGCCACTACATGTTTTGTGTCCTGCACTTTTACTTGTGTGCATGTGTCTGCAGCTGGAGCCCCGCTCTGTCTGCCATGAGGGAGGAGGCCATGGCTACCGGCAGCAGGGTCTGCCTTCCGCGGGTTCTGCAAGGTGCTAGGGGAGCCGGGGGCACAAGGCGGTTTGAGGAGGAACGAGGTATCCTGAGGAGAAGGAAAGTCCATCTCAGGGTGGGGATAGCTGTGGCGCAGGTGGGGGCCGAGAGGCTGGGCTGCAGGCTGTTCTCTCTGGGTTCTCCCTGTTTGTACCTTCTCTGCATCCCTCCCACTGCCCTTCGCTCTGCCCAGCTCTCCCTGCTGGCCCTAGGCAACAGGCTGCAGCCAGTAGCCAGCTGGGGAGATGGGTACCTCTGTGGAGACCTGCAGTGGCAGGCCACACTGCTGCTGGTAACTTTCCTTTCTTCTCCTACCTCAGTGGGAACCATATTTTCCAGGGACTGGCTGCCGGAATAGCAGTGAATGAGAATGGGAGAGGCCAAATTACAGGTATGGGAATGAAAATGGTGTTGTTTTGCCCAGTTTGTTTCTGTCTTTAAGCCCCTGTATGTTTGTTTGATTCCAAAATTTGTTTTATTTTGGTTCTTGAGTGACTTTACTGCAATAATCCCCAGGTTTGTATTTTCTAGTTGGCATTTCTGCAGTTGAAGGAGGGAGCATGTCTTTGCACAGTGTGTCCTCCAAATTATTGTTCCCTTTGTCTCTGGCATAGCTGGGACATGGAACTGTGCTCCAGAGCTTTCTGCCACGTGGACTGCTCTTTTTCCCTCTCATGCCACCCAGTTTATAAGCTAAAGCTGTCAATATTTTCCTACTATCGTGGAATCTCTGAGTGGTTTTCCACTCTGCCCTGTATCTCGGAGGACAGGGACGTGGTGGCTGCTGGAGCTGCTAATGATGGGTGTCCATTGCCAGGGGAATGGGGGAATTGGGAAGGTCCTGAGGTTCGGGTTCTGCTGCAGGCAATGGGAGCTTTTTGGTGGGGCCAGCACTTGGTTTACCAGGTCTCCTTGCTCTTCCGTGGGCAGGAGGCCGGTGTGGTCACCTCGTCCTCTCTGCCTGGCCCTAGGGAACATCATTTGTCAGAACCAGTGGGGTGGGGTGGACATCCGCCATGGGGGTGACCCCATCCTCAGGAACAACCTCATCTCCTGTGGCTACTCGGATGGCGTGGTGGTGGGCGAGCGCGGCAAGGGCCTCATCGAAGGAAACGTCATTTACGGTAAGGAAGCAAGCTTGGGTGGAGAATGATTCTCGCCTTCTACCCTGTACCCCCATCCTCTTGGGCTTGCAGGGGTGCCCTCTGCCTCCAGTGTTCTCTGGAGCTGCGGTGGGTGCCCAGGAGGGGGCTGGTGGTGGGTGCCCAGGAGTCTTGGCCGGCAGCGCAGCAGGCCCAGCCCAGTGCTGGCACTCCAGGGGTTGTGCCACCAGAACTGCCAGGCCGTGGCTCACACAGGGTCCTCTCCCCGCTGAGGAGGCCACCGCTTTGCCTCCAGCGGAGGGCAGGATCTTCCCGCTGAGCCCTGAAAGGGAAGCCAGCCTTGCACCATGGCTGTCATGCAGGACAGGGTTGCAAGAGAGGACACGTGGTCCCCACAGGATGAGGGTCTGAGAACGACTGGTCTAATGTCTGGCAGGTGGTAAATTCACCAGGTGATTTTCTCAGAAAATTGGAAACAGCTTTTTTAAAAGGGTTTTTGAGTGGCTGCAGAGATCCCTCTGCTGCCAGGGTGTGGGTCTGAGTCCAGGGTGGGGGGCTGTGCTCCTCTGTGGTCCTGTTTAGGACAGAGACGGGACACAGACAGTCATGTAGCATGGCTTTGTGTGCATCTGTCTGTCCATCTGTCCTGCTAGTAATGCTGGAGGCTTGTGGCAAGCAGTGCCAGTAGGGTAAGGTACAGAAGTAGGGAGCAGCAGTGGCTGGGGCAGGAGCGGGGAGACCGTAGGCCTCAGCCACCCTGGGGGTGGTGAAGCTGCAGCTCAGCCTGTGACAGATGCTGGAGAGGACACCTGGGCCCCGAGGGGAAACCCAGCTCAGTGCTCCCTGGCCCCAGAGAGTCCCAGTGCTGGAGGAGGAAAGACTGGGGCGCACGGGCTTCCAGCACGGCGGGTGCCCATTGGCAACAAAGCTGGAGGACAGGGCTGTTCCTGGCCATCCCACAGAGCCCCAGGCCAGTGGGGGTTTACCCCTGGTAGACGGGGGATCTGAGCTGGGCTCAGGGCATAGACAGTCCTGGGATGGCATGGGTTAGACCAGGGGACCTGAGCTGGGGTCAGGGCATAGACAGTGTGGGAGAGGGTCAAGGTGGCACAGAGCTCACGGACTCGAGTGGGCCAAGCAGCACCAAGTCAGGGCCAAAGCAGCTCTGTAAGCCCCTGACACAAAGGGTTAGCCTTCATGTGTGCTTAAAGAGGAGGATATCCTCCATCCCACCTGCATCACACATGGACTACCAGCTGCTTTGGGCCCAGGCTGGGGTCTCCAAGCACTGCTGATTTGGTGGGCTACACCACCCCGCTCTGCAGGCAACAAGGGCTGCGGTGTGTGGATGATGTCCTCCAGCCTCCCGCACCTCCTCAACAACCAGATCAGCCACAACAGCATCTACGGGGTGGCGGTGTTCTGCCACAAGGACGACGCTGGTGACTACCCCCTGGGTCAGGGGGGCAGCGAGAGCTTCCAGGAGGAGAGGGAGGGTGTCGGTGGGGACAACGACCCTGACAGCGAGGAGGAGTACCTGACTGTCCGGTGTCCCATCAGCGTTGCACTGGTGGAGTTGAACAGCATCAGCCACAACGGAGGTGAGCTCAGGGCCCAGGGCTCTTCCTGGGCTGCAGGAGATGGGCTGGCATGCAGAATGGTGTGTTGTCCTGGCCCACCAGCACTGGGGTCTGCCAGGGACTTCCTCAGCTGCCACTAGGCCAGGAGCACCCTGGACAAATGGTGGGCTGAGACCTGAGTGTGGGTGGGATTTTGTCCTTGAGCTCCCAGTCAGAAAGACACATTTTGATGGAAAAAACTGGGTTGCTTTTAGAAATAGAAATACATTTGTGGTTGTTATGACTGAGGCTGCAAGCTCCTAACTGATAACTTCTTTCTGGTGGCAGCTGCTGGGCTGCACGTCAAGAGCAGCGAAGCGCTCAACGTCATCGCCAACATCATTCATGGCAATGGCGATGGTGGGGTGGCCGTGCTGCAGAGCAGCCAGCTGACACGCCTGGCAAACAACAACATCTCCTGCAACGGCCGGGGAGGCGTGCTGGTGGAGGCCAACTGCCAGGTGGAGCTGTGTGGCAATGGCATCTATGAGAACAGCAGCCATGGCATTGTCTCCAAGGGAGAGGGTGTCATTGCAGAGAATGACATCATCGGCAACCACAGATGTGGCCTTCAGCTGCTCCAGGCAGCAGACATGAAGGTGAGTCCTCCAGAGAGCTGGGGGAACACCAGCCTGCATGTCCCTGTGGCCTGGGCAGAGGCAGAGCCTGCTGCTGCTGCCCCCCTCCCTGGATGAGGGAGAAACCAGCAAGACAGGAGGGACTCCCTGGCATGAGGAGCAGACAATCAGGATCTCATCCTCCACCCTGTTATTAGAGGGGTGTAATTTCCAGGCTACATTAGAAGTGTGTTGATCAAGGGAAGTTGTCACCATCTCCTTTGCCACTGGGAGGCTGCATCTGAAATGGTATCCAGCGTGGGATCTCAGGGTCAAGAGGGAGGTGGAGAAAAGGGAGAGGGTCCATTGCAGAGCTACCAGGATGGGCATGAGCTACCGGGATGCATGACTGATAAGATGAGGCAGAGGGAGCTGGGCTCAGTCAGTCTGGTGAAGAGGAGGCCAAGGGGGATCTAGCAGCAGCCCATATCCACCTGAAGGGCAGTCAATGCCAAAGCCTTTTCAGCAGAGCCAGGTAGTACAACAACGGTCAATGGCACAAGTTGCGGTGGTCCCTGGACTGTGGGAGGTCCCTGTGGGAGACTGGGGGAAACCTTCTTGCCTTGGAGGGTGGAGTAGCCCTGGGACAGGTCACAGAGTGGTGTGGAGTCACCATCTTCAGGGGTTTCCAAGCTTTGACAGGACAAAGCCTTGGCTTTCCTGACCTAGTGCTGTAGATACTCCTGCTCCAGAGCTCCCTTCCACCAGCACTCCTTAACTCCAGGTTTTTCGTGGGCAGTCATCAGGAATAGGCTGGAGCAAAGTTGGTAGGAACTGTTTGAGGGAAGATGTAGGTGTGAATTAAGTAAACATTTGTTTTTAATCAGGCCAGCAGTGCAAAAACAGAGTGCACTGCTCAGAAGAAAGTGAAACGTGTCATCTCCCAACCCCTGTCAAGAGAGGTTTGGAGGTACTCTGTAGGGCCCAGGAGGAGGAGGTGAGATCTTCCCTAGCCTCTGCGTTGTTGGTGCATGCCTATTACCGCTCACATGCAGCGGGAAGGAGCTGGCCATATTGCCCCAGAGTGCCCAGTGCCCCCAGTGACAGGAATGTGGAAGGAGGTGTGTCAGCAGCAGCAGATTTTCAGGTTGAGTGCATGAGGGAAGGGCTTGTGCAAGCTCATGCCATCACTTGGTGCCAAAGAGTAGTAAATTTTCAAGTCCCATCTTAAGGCTGTATCCTCTTTGACAGTGATCCACAGGTGGCTTGTCACGTCTGTTTGATGTTTAAACCTTGGTAAAGGACAGCTCAGTCATTATTTCTCCCTGTGTGGATTCACAGATGGCTTATAGGAGACCTCTCAGGGCAGCAGAGGGAATCCTGTGCATTTTGGTGCAATGATATTCAACGAAGCCCATCTTCTCCCAGGCTTGTCCCCTGTATTTCACTGAGCAGCACAGTCAAGCAGGTGATCCCATGGGCCTCTGTTAGAGATTTGCAGGCTGCACGAGCTGTGCTGAAGAACGGGGGTAGCTGGTGTCTGAAATAGATTTTTTGGAAGTTGGATGCAGTGTTCCAGCATCTAGCCAGTTCCCAGGGCTGAAGGTTGCCTCTGTTCTGTTCTTTGTTGAGGTGGAGCCATTGTGCATCAAAATGATAGATAAATGCAATTTAAGTCATCGTGAAGGACCCCTAAAAGGACTATACAGAAAACCCTGCCAAGACAAATGCTCTGCATGAGTCCTGCAGGGATTGCAGATTCCTTTTGAAAACCATGCCTGTAGGAAAACATAGTCCTCCGGACCAGAAGCAAAAAACTGCTGCAGTTTCCCTGGTCCCAGCTGTCCAGTGTCCTGGAGCACACAGGCAGGGTTCATGTTGTGGGGCTTATCTGGGGAGCAGAGCAGGGGGTACAGGTCCCTGTTGAGGTACCAGAGATGTTGTGGTGAGCTCAAGAGGTTCCTGGTGGTGAGATGGTGCTGGGTGGGGAGGAGCATCACAGCAGCTGCTGCTGTGGGTCCAAGAAGGAGAAGGGACTGAATTGATCTTCCAGATGATGGCACAGTGAGAGTTGTGGCCTTGTGTTTCTTGGGAAGAGGAGACTCCTAAGTGCACTTTTTTTCATATACAAAGCAGTGACAACCTGTAAGTACAGCCATTCGAAACCTGGAGGGCAAGGAGCAGCAGCAGGTTCATGTTCAGCAGCATCTGTGTTTGTGTTTCACCAGGGGGTTGGGTACGAGCTGCAGGGAGGCTTGCAAGCATCTGGCACTGACACCACTGAGCTGCCAGCTGGGGCCACCAGTGCGGTGTGGGAGGCCTTGGGCAAGCTGGTGTGTGCATGGCTATGGCAGCTCCACTCTGAACCCAGGGAGTGCTGGGGAGCCTGTGGAAGAGCTTATGGTTTGCTTTTGTGTTGATCAGAGAGCCACGTGAACAATGTCCTTCTGCTTGGGCCATCCCACCTAAAGCTTGTTTTGCAGGTGACCAAGAACAGGATCCAGTCCTTTCGTGACTATGGGATTGCTCTCTTTGATGAAGCCAAAGGCCTGGTGCAGGAAAACCTCATTTTCCAGGGGAGATCCAAAAAATCCATTTTGCAACCAATATCAAATGCAGAGGATTGCGTCATCCAAAACAACGTGATTCTCACCTTCAAGAAAAGGTACCACGGGGTGCAGTTGTGAGCTTGGGGCCACTGTTGTGCTCCCATGTTAGGCAAGCGCTGGAGGGCTCTGCTTTGTAGCTCCTCTGCCTAGCTTCCCATCCCTGCTGACCCATAAGTGTGTTGAACCAGGTGAGGACTGCGAGTCAAGGGGAGTCAAGCGGTTTCTTGTGGGATATCTCTAAAGCCAACTGAGGGGCTTAAATTATTCCTTGACAGGCCAGTGTGGGTCCTCACGATGTCTCTGAGCATGGGGGCAACTGCCCTGTGACTGGGCCAGCTCATTGTCCTGCACAGCGCTGCCTTTGATGCCTGGCTGCTGTGTTTGCATTCTGCATGGCTGTCCCTGCAGCCCCAGGATGTCTGTAGACCTCCGTGAGAGTTGGAGGAAGGAGGAAAGGCCAGAGCCACCCCCGTCTCCATTGTGCTTTTGTGCTGGCAAGGAGGAGGGTGGCTTCAGGCTCCAGATCCCACCTCCAGGCTTTTGTTTCCAAAGCAATGTGAATGGTGAATGGAAAATGGGTCTTGGAGTGCTTGTTCCTACTGGGTGTGATTTAGCTATCCTGGTCTTTGTGCCAGTGAGAGAATGTGTCTTCTGATGGTCTTCAGAGGTACGGCTGTAGCTGCAGACCTCTAACAGGTATTGCAAAGCTCTCCTTAGCTGCCATCTGTCACTTGGATCTCAGTGACTCTCACCATTATAGACCTTGTTCAAAGCAGGTCACTCTAAACCTGGACTCTGCAGCAGACACCTGAGGAGGGAAAGCCAGAGCCCCATCACCTGTACAAGGGCTGGGTGTTCAGTGGATTGTTCTCTTTAGCTGGAAATTTGACCTTGACTCTTCTCTCTGGGTCACAAATCTTGGTCCAGGGTGTGGGAGAGGACACAGTGAAACTGGAAGTCTTGCATTCCTGGGTAAGGTTAGGACATGGTCCCCCAGGCTGATGATGGTCTCACCTGGTCCTCCAGACTCCCATCGCATGAAACTCAAGTGCACTGGAGAGGACCCTCAGTGCCTCCTCTGGTGCCTGTAGAACCATAATTCCACCATTAGGTTTTCAAATCTGGCCCCCTTTAAGCAATTCGTGGGAGGTCCCATCTCCTGCAGACTCTTGCCCCATCCCCCAGAACCTGCAGTCACTCAGAGGTGTTGGCTGTGAAATTACAGAAAGTAGTTTTTGCAGTAAAGCAAGATGTTCTGCCTCAATTCTCCAACCATTTCTGTCCCACCTGGGTTTTGGAACAGACGTTGCCTGGTGAGCGTTGTACGCCTGCCAGCTCCAGGCTGCCCCTCTCCTCCTTGAAGGGTGAACCTCAAGGGAGCCTTTCTAAGGTTGCTCTGGAGGTGCCGTTTCACCCCGCTCATGGCAGTGTGGGGTGTCTCTCCATTTCCCAGGTTCGATGTGGAGTGCATGCTGATCAACCCCCCAGCACGGCCCCACCTGGAAGGAGGTGCCCACGTATCCTGCGCGGCGGCTGCTGGTCAGAGGGTTTCCAGCATAACCACCAGGGTAGACGGGGGCTGCCACAACCACGGGAGCATCTTCTGCACCATTCTTTGACCAGGGAGGGAGGTTTCTTTGCCGGTCTCTCTGCCTGTCTTTTCTCCAGAGCTGCCACTGGGAAGCTCTCACAGCTCAGGGACGGGCCACCCCCATTGGACTGTACTCCCTTTTCATGAAGGATTTTGCAACTTCAGTGGCACCTCACTAAATAAAAAATAGGTGGGAAAACAGCTTATTAGTGTCTTCCTCTTTGCCCCCTGAGGTCGCTGCTGGGATCATTTACAAGTGAGCAGCTCCTTAGATGAAACTCTCTCCTGGTGGGACACAGGGTGTGCCTGGCCAGGCCTCCCCAGCCTGAGCTCCGGACTGCTCTTCCTGTGGCATTATTTATTTGGGAATCCCTTGCTTTGAAGTTGCTTTGTTGGTGCTGGGTTGCTCAGAGACTGACGCATCCTCTGTGGTCTGGCTGTTTCTGTTTGTGCTGATTCTGACCCAGAAGGGGCATGCAGACCAAGGCAGACAGATGGATGCACAGACAAATGTACCTGCAGTGCAGGTCCCTCCAGCAGCCAGGCTCCGATGCTCCTGCCCAGCAGCTGCCCCAGGCTCCCAGTCTTCCCAGTTTCTGGCACCAGGACATATGAGCCCCTAAAGGCTACAGCCTCCCCCCACCAAGAGTCAGGCAGACAGACACAGAGTGCCAGGGCTCCCAAACCTCTTGACTGCCCCACACAGATGCCCCCACACCACTGATGCTGGCACCCACAAGGAAGGGAAAGACCTCACCCCGACCTTAGAACTGGTGCTGATCAGCAGTCAAGACAGACTGCACTTGTCATGCAAGGGCTCAGCTGGACCAGCATCTGTCCTTGGCCACCAGCCATCTCTTTACACATAGTGGGCCACTTCTTATCCCCTTATGCCTCTGTTTTCCCACATTTGTTCTCCCCAAACCATGCTGATGCCTGTGTTTCCACCCATTGGGCATGCTGTAATGAGCCTTGTACAGTCCCGGAATGCTTTTCCCCTGCACCCGCAGCATCTGCTGTACCCCTGGCCATGGGCCCCGAGTCTGTGAGGTGCTCAGGAGAGTGTGGGTGCCCCCCACCCTGGGACTGTGGGGAGCTGGGCTCACTGTCACCCTGCCCCGGTGGGTGCTGAGGGATGGTCAGGGGCTGCGCTGGCCTTGCCGCCCCCCCCGCACACAGCCCAAAGCTGCCAAGCACGTACACGACCTGCAGCCGCTGCCTGGCACAGCACAGACCTCGCATTTTGCTTTGCTCAAAGAGTGCATTTGTCTGCCTGTAAGTTAATTAGAGCTCATCATTTCCAGAAAGGCAGCACTGGCAAAAGCTGAGAGTCTCCCTGCTGCTGCCCATGGAGGAACCAGCTGTGGGATGATGTGCCAATGCTGCAAGAGAAGCTGACTCCAACCCAACACTGTCCAACAGAGCCCCACACTCTCAGCTGTGAAAGAGCCCACTCCCATTTCACAGAACCTTTTATCTGGTGGCCAGACATCTGATCAAGAGGACTACAGATGCCATCCATATGCTAGTGAAGCACCGGAGTGATCTCAGGTGACAGAGGAGTAGCAGGGAGAGCTGCTGGTCACCTTCAGGCCAGACAGCCGTGGGAGCGACGCTGCTCCCTTGGGAACAGGCTCCCACTCAGGCAAGGAGGAGGATGTGCCCACTTGTGTCTCCTGCCTCATCTGCTCCCTTACTGGCTCAGCTGTGCCCATGCTGCCTGCTGGGCAGGGTGGTGTCCACAGTGCAGGCTCAGAGCTCTGCGGCCGCTCTCCAAGGAAATCCACAGCCATGGCCATCCTGCTGCCGGGCGGCTGCCTGGGTGGCATGAGCTCTGGAGAGCATTAGCCATCTCTGACCTGCAGCTGCCGGGCCCCTCAGCCTCCCACAGAGCAACCTGCACACAGGGCACAGCCTCTGCCAGCCTCTCCTGCACTGTGTCCAGGAGGTGCTCTCCAGTAAGGTGACCTCAGAAAGTTGAGTAGAGCACTAAAATATTTCCAGCAAAGCGTCCTTCCCCATCGCTACTGGATTTCTCCTTTCCACCTTTCCTGTGGTCTCCCAAGAACCAGCCCATCTACTCATGCTCCCCTCTCTGTTACACAGATGATATGTGACTGGGGGCTCCAAGTCCAGGCCACCCACATCTATGGTTCATGCCTGGCCAAAGCCCCCTCCATGGGACCCGCTGGCAGCCCTGTCCCGACTGCTCCAGTGGGAGCTGCCCAGCCCTGGGACCATCTCAAGCTCTGGTCCCCTTGCCCCACGGCCACATCCCTGCCTTGGTGCTCCTTTCCCTACAGTGAAGAACTGCTGTCTTACCAGGAAGGTGACCAGCTGCTTTCCGAAGTGCAATGCTAATAGTGAGATGCATTGCAGATGAGTCATTCTGCCATTTGGCCTAAATTAGCACTCATTTTCCCCGAATCAGGGATGCTGTGCTCAGATGCGGTCAGAACAGGCTCTGCTGCATCCAGCGGTGATGTCAAGAGAGGCAATTAGCATCCTCATCTCTGCTGCAAGTGGCTCCAAATCACAGAAAAGAGCATCGCATCTTCCTCAGTTGGTCGGGCAACCACCTCTGCCTTCTACTCCTCTGCTTGCCTCAGCATGCAGGAGCAGCTTTGAACAGCAGTGAATTTTTCATCCAAAAACCCACAACATTGTCAGGGTGATCCATGTCTGCTCCCCTCCTCATGCCCTGAATCAACCGTCTGAAACACAGCAGCAATGAACTGGAATTAGATCAAGAGGAGAAACTAATCATGTATCTCAGCACAGCGCTTCCTACCAGTTGAAGTCAGAGCTGCTGTCTCCAATACGCAGGAGACCAGATCCTAATGAAAATTATAAAAACTGCAAGAAGCACTCCGCCAGACCAGCTCCCTGAGCAAGTTCACTCTGCTGAAGCCTTGAGAACAAGGCCTGGGCAATCTTCAGAACCTTCCAAAGTTCAGGGTCCTGCAGCTGGGGAGGAGCAATCCCACAGACCGGGACACGCTGTCCAAAACCAGCTTGGCAGAAAGGGACCTGGTGGACACCAAGTTGAACATGAGCCAGAAAAATGCCCTTGCAGCAGTGGCCAAGAGTGTCCTGGTGGCACTAGGGGACCATCTCCAGCAGGTGGAGGGAGGTGCTCCTTCCCCTCTGCTCAGCACTGGTGAGGCCACACCTGGAGGGCTGCGTCCTGTTCTGGGCTCCCCAGTACAGGAGACATGGACACACTGGAGAGAGTCCAGGGAAGGGCGACCAAGATGCTGAAGGGACTGAAGCATCACTCCTGTGAGGAAAGGCTGAGAGACCCGGGACTGCTCAGCCTGGAGCAGAGACCTTATCCATGTCTACAAGCACCTGAAGGGAACGAGCCAAGAGGACAGAGCCATGCTCTTCCCAGTGGTGCCCATGGCCAGGACCAGAGGCCATGGGCGCACACTGAGCCACAGGAGGCTTCCTCTGAACATCAGGAAACACTTTTCTGCTGTGAGGGTGACCAAGCACTGGCACAGGTTGCCCACGGGGGTTGTGGTTTCCATCACTGAAGATACTCAGAACTCATCTGGACAGTCCTGGGCCCCTGGCTCTGGGTGGCCCTGCCCAAGGAGGGGGGATGGACAAGGTGACCTCCAGCGGTCCCTTCCAGCCTCAACCAGTCTGATAAAAACATTCCTATTGATTATCTGCAGCCTGCAATTCCCATGGCATTAATTATCCTCTACTCAGAAAACTGGCTGTTTGTGTTACTTCTAATGAGCTATGAATAGTGGGTCACTAACATGTGCAAGGAGTTAACCCTTAAATCCCAAAATGATGTACTAAACCCAAATTAGTATCTGAAGCAAAGAGAAGACTGGTCTTGACATCCCATGCTCCTGTTTCACGTAAGCTTTTTCTCTTGGAGGCGATCCTCAGCTTTTCACGAGATTCCTACAGCCTTGCTTAGCACACACCTGCAGCGAGGCTTGTAGCCCAGGACTAGACCAAGAATGCAGAGAAACTAACCCAGAATTCCCTCTCCCAAGGACTGGAATCCACAGCTGTGAATTCAAACTAATCACCCCTTCTGAAGATGACACCAGCTCTGAGAATTCAGCAGAATTCTCCCTCCTCCAGGCAAGAATCCAGGATAGGAAAAGTGGCAGAAATATTCTGTTCATGTTGCACCTTTACACATTTTGAACACAGAACTAAACTGAAACTCTAGAGAAACAAACACATACAGATCCAAAAAGTCATAAGTAACACTTTGCTTATTCTCTCTCTTTCTATGGTTTCTACATAAAATGGGCCACGAGCCAACAGAACCAGACAGTAGACAGTGGAAGACCTATGGTTTCAGTGTTCTCTTGCTCTGGCACATCTTTCTCCTCTCATATAGGCAGGAAAAAATACAAAGGTTTTATTTTAGCTTTCTTCTACACAAATAGAAAAAAAGAAGCAGCTTGATGAGGTGATCATCTGTTCCAGCCCAGCCTCAAGACAGGGTTTCAGTAGGGTCAGGAGCTGGTGCCGAACAGCCAAATCCAACAGACAAAAGCATCCCCATGACTGTGCGCAGAACGGCAGCTGAGGAATGAACTGGTTTGCCTTTGCTGAGACTTCCCAGCCATTTTAATTCATTTTCCTGCGCTTCTGTTGTTTCCCTGATGCCTTCTGCACAGGCAAGGGGAGAGAGAGAGTGCCCAGCTTGTGGTTCTGATCATTCTCAAGTCCCGGCAGCCCCTTTGCCTTGGAGACCTTCAACCGCATGGCCTTTGCGATGTCCATCATCCTGGAAAACATCAGAGACACACTGTCAGTGGGGCACACAAGTTTTCTGTACCATGACACTGCACCAAAGATCAACAGCCTTTTGCCTCGGGGGAGAAGCCAGGAGGCACCAGCGAGCAGGATGCCTTCTCTGCATCTTAAGGACACCATGGAGACAGAAGTTCAAAGACTACAAGGTAGAGCCTCCCTGGGGAGGGCACCACCACCTTGGAGAGCATTACAAACCCACATTGCCTTACTCAATTGTCAGCTGACTTTGGAAAAAATAACACTGCTTTCCACTTCCCTACGAAGAAGAAGAGAGGCATTATTTGTGTTCAGCTGCTGCCAGCCCATGGTTGCTTCCCAGTGCACTCATCTCCTGTGTGCAGTACAATGAACACAACAGCAAGAACATCTCCGCCACTAAGATTCAGCATCCTTGGCTGTAAGAAGAGCGGCTCGGCTGAGATGTGCGTTGTGAAGAGCCTGAGCAAGAAGGTGCAAGCCAGAACACACCTGGAGACTTGTTAGAGAGAACAAAGTGCATCCAAAGGGGAGTCAGCAGGGAAATAGGTGTCCCGGCCTCAGATGGGGTCCTGAGAACACACAGGTCCCAGAATCCTCCCAGCTGACTTTACTGTATTTGAAATACGAACAGATTCAGTTGCAAAGGGTTCTTCAGTCAAACCTCCCACTCCAGGAAAGGACCATCCCATCAGGTAGCTCAGGGCTTGTGTCTCTCTTCAATTTTTCCAGGTCCCATCCCAGGTTTCACCCATCCATGGTGGATGAGGTCCCAGCCTCACCCACCCTTTTCTCAACAG
This sequence comes from Numenius arquata, assembly GCF_964106895.1. NCBI lineage: Eukaryota > Metazoa > Chordata > Aves > Charadriiformes > Scolopacidae > Numenius > Numenius arquata. The sequence continues at coordinate 85,421,275 of NC_133616.1, read as the reverse complement.
CATCCTATGCCCCGTGTTCCCAGCTCCAGTACAGCAGCTAAGAACAAAACCTGGGTGTCAACTGGGAAAACTGATGCAGATTCCTTAAAAAGCCTAGTTCTGAAAAGGAAAAGAAGGAAAAGACTGGATGGAAACCAACAGCAAACACTGCTGTTGAGGCCACTTGACCCCTTCCAGCTGGCGCTAACAAGCTGCTGCTGAGCTGACGCCTGCGGACTGGCCGACAGGAACCGCTCAATTCCTGATTTATTCTGCAGGGGCCAGAGCCAGCAGCAGCGCCCAGAGGTGAGGAGATGGCGCGGGCTCCACTGACACCTGCTGGGAAAAGCAGGCCTTGCATCGAACAGGAGGCACACAACACGGGTATTCTTCCACGGAAAATTAAAGTCTAGACAACTGCCCCCAAAAGCTAATGCAGAAAGGGGTGTTTGCCCTGAAGCTTATTCTGTAAGCTTCTAACCATTCACCTTCACTAACCCAGATTTGGCAAATCCTCATGTGAAATACTACGGCCAGCAGTTCTTCCCACAACCTGTCTCCATGATGCTTTGCTGAAAAGTCCCTAAGTCGATCAGTATTTCAGAAACAAAACCAAAGTGGGTAAATTTCAGGGGCCTAGGATTCCTCCATGTAAACACCAACTACATGCTCACAGTGCAATTACAGGGAAAAAAAAAAATCCCTGTTTCCTGTTGCAGTCAGCTGCAAACCTGCACTTCCACCCAGAGTGGTACCTGACCCCCACCCAACTGGAGCCTGGCAGGAAGAAGGGGCACGGAAGACAGGAAGGTGAAGGGTGATGTGATTTGCCAGGCAAGAAACAGGGCTGGATGGCAGCAGATAGGTCTTGCTCTGAAATCTGCCCACTTTGGTGCTGCCTGCCTCTGTTTCTGTCCCTGAAGAACAGCTGAAGAGCCTCTCGATGCACCGAGGACCTCTTTCCGACAAGCTCAAAGTCCGAGTTTCAAAGTTTGAGACATATAACCACCCTCCTTCATGAGCATCAGGGCTTCAAAACAAAGCTTCAACACAGTCATGTAAGACAGAATCCAACTACAAAAGGGACTCACCAGCGGGTGTCACAGTACGACCAAGGTGCTAGAGAGGCTCCAGAGCTCTCTGTAGGAGGATCACGGTGTATCTCAGCTCCTATGAACAAATGCAACAACTCACCTGCTTTCTTGGAGCTTCATGTCATTCTGCAGGATGGTGAGGTCTGTTTGGAAGTTGTTAATGTGCAGAGCCAATGCAATGACGTATGCTGTGATTTTAGCCTTCATTGATGCTGACACTAAATTCTGGACACTGCATGGCAAGAAGAACATGTGACATGTGGAGTGTCAGTGAACCCAAAACACAACCCCCACGAGGTGCAGACACAACTGGAGCCCCAGTTAGTGGCTGGAAAGCTGTCTGGAAGAAAAGGACCTGGGGGTGTTGGTCGACTGTGGGCTGAACATGAGCCAGCAGTGTGCCCAGGTGGCCAAGAAGGCCAACAGCATCTTGGCCTGTGTCAGGAACAGCGTGGTGAGTAGGACTCGGGAGGTGATTGTCCCCCTGTACTGGGCACTGGTGAGGCCCCACCTCGAGGGCTGTGTCCAGTTTTGGGCCCCTCACTACAAAAAAGACATTGAGGGGCTGGAGCAGGTCCAGAGAAGGGCAACGGAGCTGGTGAGGGGTCTGGAGAATAAGTCTTATGAGGAGAGGCTGAGGGAGCTGGGGGTGCTCAGCCTGGAGAAAAGGAGGCTGAGGGGAGACCTTCTCGCTCTCTACAACTCCCTGAAAGGAGGGTGTAGAGAAGTGGGGATTGATCTCTTCTTCCAAGTCACGGGCGATAGGACAAGAGGAAATGGCCTCAAGTTGCACCAGGGGAGGTTCAGATTGGATACTGGATATTTCCAGATATGGAAAGGGTTATTAAGCATTGGAATGGGCTGCCCATCCCTGGAGGTTTTCAAAAGATGAGTTGACATAGTGCTTAGAGACATAGTTTAGTAATGTGAGGCGTTTTATTTGTATGGTTTTCTTTTGTTTTTTTTATCAGAGTTAGGTTGATGGTTGGACTAGATGATCTTACCTTCCTTCCTACCTAGACAATTCTATGATTCTATGATTAACTTTTCCTAGACACCAAAAAAGAGCTCAAAGCACAGAGATCTCTGATCGCAGGGGCCTAACAGGCTTCTTTGTCCTCCTCACGTGCCTGTTCCCGCTGAAGTGCGGGCCCCTGTAGGTGTTTATCGCTACACAGCCTTGAAAAATCACCAACTACAGGCAATTCGGCCTCTTCAGGAGGCTGGTCCCTTGCAAGAAGAAAGCAAAAGGAAGCTCTTCTGAGAGCGTTCCATGTAACTACTAACAGCACTTCAAACACACAATCCACACGAGGCAGATCCCTGTCTGACCATCCTCTGGGAGCGTTTGACTGCTCGTCACCAATCTGAGCCTTCAGACAGGAACCGCCCCATTTGGACTCCAACTCCCTGCTCAGGACAGCGCAGCTGTCTGGTAGCTGAGCGTGGGCAGAGGCTCTTGGCACCCCAAGTGTGGGGAAGGCACCATGGCAAGAGCGAGGATACTGTTCACTCTTGCCTGCATTTTGGTGCTTCCACTCAACAGGATTGCTGAAAACATTTATCCAAATTTATAACTACTTAGTCCTAAGTGGCATAAAATTACAGCATGGTTCAGGTTGGAAGGGACCTCAAAGATCATCCAGTCCCAGCCCCCTGCCCTAGGCAGGGACACCTCCCACCAGACCAGGTTGCTCCAAGCCCCCTCCAACCTGGCCTTGACCCCGTCCAGGGATGGGGCAGCCACAGCTTCTCTGGGCAACCTGGGCCAGGCTCTCACCACCCTCACAGCAAAGAAGTTCTTCCCCAGATCTCATCTCAATCTCCCCTCTTTCAGTGTCAAACCCTTCCCCCTCGTCCTATGACTCCCCTCCCTGATCAAGAGTCCCTCCCAGCTTTCCCGGAGCCCCTTGAGGGACTCGAAGACGCTCCAAGGTCTCCCCGGAGCCTTCACTTCTCCAGGTTGAAGGCCCAGCCTTCTTAAGGCTGCAGCCAAGGGCCAGCTGGTCAAAGGCAGCCTCCAGCAGCTCCCTGCAGTGAGACAGCACTCAGCACTACGCAAATCGCTCTGACACAGCTGGAAAGGACCTTACAGGACCTTCCCAGCCTCTGCTCCAGTTGGCGGCTGGTGGCTTCTCCTGGCTGACCTTCACAGCAGGACCAGACCCTACCTTACCATACCAAACTTTGTCATTGCTGGCAGGGCAACACCTGGGCAAAGCTGAGGCAGAACTCTCTGGCCTGTACCCATATGGTACAGGTGTCAGCCCAGTGCCAGTTAAACAGTACAAATCTTTACGTGGTTCTGTCTGTGTAGGTTTCAGTGGAGAATCCAACAAGTCACCAGGTCCGGGTTCATGCAAAAGTGTCCCTGCTATGCCAATTAAACTATGTGAGTGTAAAAAAAGCACCATTATTTAGCCATGGCAGTACCTCTGCCCTGACCCACTCTGGGATGGTGGAAGAGCTGACGCATCCACCCGTCAGCTGCCTTGGTTCAGTGAAACTGTGTGTGCGGAAATCTGCCTGTTTAACTGCCCAGGCGAGGGTCAGCTGCAGACCAGCACCTGCTCTCCCATCCTGCATCCAGAAACAGCCGTGCTGACTGCTGGGCAACCCACTTTGTCACGGTAGCTAAATCCAGAGGTGGACACTTGCTTTTGCACACATGACCTGCCTTCTCCAGTCACATTTTAGACCTGCTCTTTCTAAAATGGGCTACCATTAGCCCCGGCCCAATGTTCTGCAGGGCTCGGGGTGTGAAGCAAGAGAAGCTACTGCCACCTCCCATTTTGGTAGGAGGTTTCCTGATAATGTGTCCATGGCCCTTCAAGCTGAACTCTGCCCTATCTCTGCCTCAAGAGCAGCAAAGCAAACATAGCTCCTTACCTGCCATCGTTGTAGGTCAGTGAAGTGAAATTCTTCATGAGTTTCCTGCTAATAATGTGTGGGCATTCGGGACCCATTGGATCTAGAATAGAAAGGGGGTTTGCAGGGAACGAGAAACACATACTCTTTCTTGTACTGCCTGTCTCCTGCTACCATAATAACACATCTATTACCACGACATTTATCCCCTCTTCCCAGGAACACAGAGAACCTAAAAGGAACCTGGGCACTTGATTTCTAGGTCTCATCGTTTTTCAGGCCAGAGACCCACTTCAGTACTATACAATCTAAAAGGCATGCATGTGTGCCTACACATGCGTTTAATAGATTCCTGCCTTTTAATAGATGGCCCTGACACAAAACATTATTAAAAATGAAACCACACTAACAAATTCCTATTAGCACCAAGACTAGTCATTTCCACATTCTCCTTGACTAAGTTTTACAGGGTGACTCCTGTGTCTCCCTTGGGTGAGGACTAAAGTGTGAAAATATAAACCACATCTATAAGTATAGAATTATCAATAAACTAGAAAGAATCTTAAAATTTCCAATCTAAGCTACCCTGTTGCCTACCAAGAGGATCTCATGGTGGCATCCTGATGCACAGCAGTTACTAAAAGACTGGAAAGGATTAGACATACATCTCCTGGCAGGTGCAGATCTAACAACCCTCAACAACGCAACACAGAGATCCTCAACCTCATCATGGAAAAGACTGGAAGCAGCTGCTGCAGCCAGCTGTTTTATCACAGCTTGTTCTGGGCAGCTTTACTGTTCTCTACTGCAGTAATTACAAACCAGGTCTCAGCAGGGAGCTTAAATATGGAGGAGCTGAAAACTCTCTTACGCTTCTTCTTGATCACTTTCAGGCAGCTGAACTTAATGAGGGTGTCCAGGAACCAGAGGCATCGGGCTTTGTGATCTCTTCTCTTCTCATCATCAGGCAAGAACTTCAGCTCCTCTAAAACAAAGGAGCAATGGCTGAGGGAGAAAGAGAAGGAAGATGAAGCTCAGAGAACCAGTTTATATCCTCAGGAGGACAGGACACACCTGAAATTTCAATGCTCAGCTTTCTGAGAAGAGTTCCCTGGAAACCTACAAAGGACAGCCCAGGAGGCTGCTCTGTGAGCACACTTTCCTGTCAATGCCTGCCACATTCCTCCAGCTCCCTGGTGCAGCTAACAAGAAGGTCCCTGCACTGCAGAAGCTGCAGGCTCTCAACAGGGCACACAATCACGTTTCTACTCCAGCACAGGCAGACAGGAGGCACAGGGAGCAAGGTGCAGTTTGTGCTTCTCCTGCTCACTTCTGCCCCTCAGCACAAGGACTCAACAGCTCTCAGCGTCCGTCCATGCCAGCTTGCCAAGCCACAGCAACTCCCACAGCAAGCTGGTACTCAGCTGCGACAGTGCCCAGCCACGGGCACACTGTGCCCAGCACAGCTCCGTGGCTGCCCTTCTCGGCACCTGCCTTCACACCCCACTTTGGGTTTCCCCTCTCTCTTCCTCTGCAATCGGCTCCCCAAGGGGCAGCCGTGCTGCTGTGCACACAACTTCCTCACCTGTAAAACCATACCCTGCATTCCCCAAGGCAGGTGCTGCTTGGATCAAATGTGGTCCCTCTGCACTGGAAAGATCAGCCTGGGAACTGCAGAGCTGGCAGCAGCAGCCATCCTGCCCCACAGGAAAACCACAGCATTGCAGGACCCACCTCCACTACTACAAGGCTGTTGGCACCAGCATTACCTTTTATCTTCTGTCTTCTTGGTGATTTCTTCTGGAGTGATGTTAACAAAGGCTGCTGCTGGAACCCGCAATGCTTCATACTCTGCTGGGGACAGAACTGGAAGGATTTTAAAGAAAATAACAAGTGTGCCTTTGCTCTCTCTTCTGGTCTGAGCAGCCCACAGTGGGATAACGTCTGTTTAGGAGGTGTGGGGCAGGGTAGGAAATTATAAATAGCCAAGACATAACAACAAGATTAGGAAGCTGGCCAGTAACAAAGGTCTCCAAAGGACTGTGGGTCAACCAGAAGCCACCTCTCCTGCATGGCTGATCTCGTTACCACTCCCAGTCGAACTGCTGCCAACAGGGAGGCACAGCATCTTGGGCACAGCTCTCTGCAGGAAAGAGGCAGGATATGAGACTTGCAGGCCCAAAACAACCTCACAGCATGTCCCTGCTCTCAGCTTTTGGCTTGTGAGGGGAGAAGGCTCAACTCATTCACACATGCCAGACCACTGACACTGAGGCTTACAGGTGTCGGAAACCACTCTGTCACAGAAAAAGATACTGTCCTCAAACTTGTAAACATTTTCTGGTTTGTCAGCATCTTCATTACAAGGTGGGAGGAAGACGGAGATGTTCTGTACGTCATCTTGGGCCACATCCTGGATCAAAGCTTTGGAGGGAAGCAAAAAGAAAAGTATTTGGACCATGCGAACAAAACCTAAAAGAACATGACCACAGCCCAAATCCTTTCTTAAAAACAAGTCTACTCAATGGTGGTTCTTGGGTCAACACCAGTTTAGTCACAGCTGGAGTTTTCACTTTTATTTCCTTTGGGACAGTAGTAAGGAAAAGGCTACAGCTCTTCCCTATTTTGTGTCATTACTGCCACATGTATGTGCTGACTGTACAGAAAGTTTTCCGTAGGCTGCATTTTAGACTGGTGTCATCACTTCTACCAAGAATTTTCTGCTCCTCAAAATTTTATAAAAGCGACTCCAGACTAGAGAAAAATCTAGGAGAGAAGTGCACCATGACAAACTGGTTGCTGCTGCTGCACCTCTTGCCTGCTAGTGGGCAGAATATGGTTTTGGCACTTTGGGTTCCATGGGACATCCATATGGCATAAAGCAGCTCTTAGAGCACTGTTAATACTCAACCTGGAACACATGGGATGAGAGCTGACGGGTTCCACAGTAAACAGACATCTCTCCCGTTCATAGCCAATGAAACTCAGAATCCCAGAAGCGCTGGTGGAAAAGAGCTCTGGAGGTCTCCTGTCCAACCTCCTGCTTGGAGTAGGACTATCTACAGCACTAGATCAGGGCAGTTCTGGCTTTGTCCTGCCAAAGCTTGGAAACCCCCAAGGATGGTGACTCCACACCACTTTGTGACCTGTCTCAGGTCTGCACCACCCTCCAAGGCAAGAAGGTTCCCCCAGTCTCCTCCATGGACCTCCCACAGTCCAGGGATCACTGCAACTTGGGCCGTTGAGCCTTGTTGACTCTGCTGAGAAGTGTTTGGCTCTTACTGCCCTTCAGGTAGCTGTGTCTCCTCTTTGCCAGACTGGCCAAGCCCAGTCCCCTCAGCCTCTCCTTGACAGTTGTGTGCTGCAGGCCCCTGCCCATATTGTTGCCCTGCATTGCCTCCTCGGCCATTTTTCCACCTCCTTCTTGATCAGGGCAAGGGTGCAGGGGGGTGGTGTGGGCTGGACAACATAATACAGATGCAGCTTCATCAGCACCGAGTTCTCCTTGAATCATCACCTCAGTGTGATGCTTTGGAGAACAAACTTTCCCTGCAGCAGTGACAATACCTAAGCCCACGACGGACTCCTCTCTGCTGCAGGTTCCTCCACAGCAGAAGCCAAAGTTCATCAGCCTGACTCACAACAGCATGGGGGATGGCACTTGATGGGACTGTGACCCTGAGGCAATATTCTTACCTGATACTCCCTTTGCATCTATGATGTTTGCTGCTGCTTTTGTCACAGCAGTATTCAGAATATCATTGCCAACTGCATTCATTCGCCGAGAGTTCAGAGCCCGCTTCTGTTTGCTGGTACCAAAGGCCTCAATGCACAAATCCATCTGTGCAAGAGAGAAGCAAATTAAGTCACACAGCTGAACTGAAGACACTTTGCATTGAAGAGGAAAGCTCAGCTGACCACCACTTGTTCCATATTCACATTCTCTAAGAAAACATCAAACATTTCACTGGGCACAACCCAACCATACAACAAGCACTGATCTGCAAAGGGGCAGGGAGTAACTGGGACTGTATTCAAGTCTGAAATAATTATGAAAATACTTCCAAGTTAAGCACTAATAATGTAGTGCGTCATAGACTTCCAAGGCACAGAGACAGTGCTGAGTATGCGCAGGCTTACACTGCAGTAAAACAAACATCACAGCCTCAGACAAGTGTCATCTGCTGCTGTTAGCTGGAGAATCACAGTACAACACGATATAGGGTTTTAACTTTACCTTCTCCCTGTATGATTTATTCTGATACTCCTTTGTGTCATCAGGTATTAAGTTATCTACAACAGAACAAAAGTTAGTATGCTTGGCTTGCAGCAGCTAAGACAGCACGCGTATTCGGTATCCCTTTAGCTCTAATCCATTACTGAAAAACTTGGCACAACACTTAAAAGATCTCCTCCTTAAAGATAGGACTTTGTCAATTAAAGAACACATTGAATATATGAGTATGTACCCAGAACAGAAAAAAGGAAAAACAGGCCAATTTTTGCTATAAAGCCTATGAGCATAAAGCATGGACTGCAGCAATACCCAGCTCCTGCTGCACAGGGCAAAAACCAAAAGCTCCCAAAAGACTGTATTCTTTGGGTTATCCTCCTGGGTTCAGTAACAAAAAGCAGTTATTCTGAAGAAAAGCTCTTTTGCTTTTTAGTAATCTGGTCCCCTGACCTGACAATTTCCAGGCTTCCCTCAGCAGAGCAGACCTAGACAAGGCTGCACTTATTCCGAACAGTGACAACTTTGTTAGTGAATCCAGGATTTGCACCCTTCCCATGGTGACACCCTCTGCTTAAACTCCACCCAAAATTTCACCTTGCTTCCTCTTCTCAGTTTGTCACATCATGCAGTGCCTTAGAAGGCGCATGTAACGTACCCTCCCTCCTCCATGCTGAGGGAATAAGGCAGAAGTGAGGAAGAAAGAGCAGCCAGGGAGGTGCAGAGAGCACTGCTGTCAGCAGTCAATAGCTGAGTGTGCACACAGGTCTCGCACGCCGTGACTCTGGTGCTGGCATTAAAAACAGTGTCTTCCTACCTGAGAGCAAGGGCTGCATGTTGAATATTTCAGCGTTATAGACTTCCATTTGCCCAGAGTCCTTGTCCAACACACCAACAAAATACCTGGGAAGAACAGGGGCAAGTGATTAGCAAGACATAGTCCAGTGGAAGTGATGTTTTAAAATACACGGTGCAGAGACATGTGTATTGCCTACCCCCTGCCAATTCTTTTCTCTTGCAAATACAAGTTTTAAAAGCACATTCAGAATGTCACAATAAAACAAGTTACCTCCAAGGCATACACTATATATATACACACATACATATATATATACACATACATATACTTGTAGCTCTAAGTAAATGTGGCACTCTTAAGAAAATTAAATTAGCTCCGAAATGCACAGACAAAGTCTAGGTGGCAGAGTCCTAGCTGCTATTCTCTTTTGTCTTTTCTGACATGCCACAATCCTTGGTTTCTCAGTGCTTCTATGCAGTTTCCTGTGTTTTTAAAACTTGAGTTCCCTGTGGACAGCCCTCTGCTTAGTACAAGTCGCTTTAAGTCCTGAGAGCTTTTCAGAAATGTGACTCTGCTGTGTCTAAAACAGAGTAATTTCTCTTAGGTATATTCCTTTTCATCCCACACTTCAGAGCGGAAAGCCCAAATGGTTTGCGCTCCTCACCATGTCTCACAAGCTACCAGCAACAGGCTGTATGTCACCCTTGGCTGAAGCTGACCAGGGTATCAACTGTGCCAGCTTCTTATCCAGCCAGAAGAGTTCATTCCACGTGATCCCTTCTGACCAGTGCCTGAACTAGCTCTGCTCCATAACACGTCTTCCTAAAATTCAGGACATGCTTTCTGAAGACAAAACTGGCTCACACAGCAGGCTGCTTTGTTGCAGTGGGAGGAAAACTCTCTATGCAACTGCTCTTGGAGGAGTTGCCCGAGTGCGGTGGGAATCACAGCATCCCACCAGCCAGAAAGGATCTCTGGGCAGTCCCTGCAGTCCCAGGAAGTCCAGGGGTTTGGTAGACTCACTGCCTTTCCACTCGGAAGAAACTGCCGTTTGCTCAGAGGTGGTTTCTGCTCCCTGTTACACCCACATTAGCAGCTGAGTGCACAGTTTTAGGCCAACAGCTGCCAAGAGCTACAGGAACGGATCCACTGGAGGAAATCCTCATGCATGCAGCTGAAGCAGATGTGGGAGGAAAGGGACAGAAGAATGGGGTGGGAAAACTGGAAAGAAAAGCAAGCAATTACTTAATTGATTCTTGCCTGCAACTCTGGATGCAGACACATGTACACACCTAATGCAACGCTAATACTTAAGTTGAACATGTATCAGTGGTCAGCTTGCCTTGTTAGTTTCCATGCCCACGATCTCCAGAGGTGCAGCCAAGAACCATTTAAGCCACTAAAACCATATCTTAATTAGCAATCTGAAGTGTTCAGAGATAAGTGTTAAATCTGCCTAGAAATAATACTGCATTGATACCTGTATCATACATATTCATTAAACTAAATTTATCTCTCCAAACTTAAGAAGAAAAAGCCCCTTGGTGCTTTTTTTCAGCTACAGCATCTTAAACTGAAGACTGTAACATCTGAAGGTCCAGCTCTCCTGGTTTCACTTCTCAGAAAGAACAAAGATGAGTATTAGCATGTTTTAAGAGAATACTTGCAGGGGTGAAAGTGGGTGAAACAGGGGTGTAAATTCCTTTTACAGAATTATAGAACAGAACAGAGTATTTCAGTTGGAAGGACCTTCAATGATCACCTGGTCCAACTGCCTGACCAATTCAGGGCTGACCAAAAGTTAAAGCAAATTATTGAAGGCATTAATGCCTCTTAAACCCTGACTGGCTCAGGGCATTGACCACCTCTCCAGGAAGCTTGTTCCAGCGTTTGACCAGCCTCCTTGTAAAGAAATGCTTCCTCTTGTCAAGTCTTATTCAGAACACAGGACCACCAGGGCACTAACATCTGAAAGCACCTCCTCTTCCTAGCATTTTTACACAGCTGTTTGCTCTTCACTCCCTCATCCCACCTGTACTTTAACTAGTCAGACACGACCAGCTCAGTGCAGACCACCTGTCACCTGCCTCCCTGGGGCCAGAATTAAGGATATACAGAGGAAAATTCACTCCCTGGTTCAGCCCTCAGATTATTACCCACTACTGATATTTCAAGTAGGCAACGATGAGGTAGCTACCAGAAGCCAAAAGGCAATGAAAAAGGACAGAGCGCTGGGACGATTGGTCAAAGGATCAGGAACACAAGTGGTGTTCTCTTCTATCCCACCAGTCACAGGGATAGATGAAGGGATAAAAAGCAAGATTCAACAGATCAATTCGTGGCTAAAAGACTGGTGTAAACGGCAGAACTTTGGATTCTTTGATCATGGGCTGATCTACAGGTCACCAGGCATGCTGGCAGCAGGTGGGGGAAGCCTAACCCAAAGGGGAAAACGGATACTGGGACAAGAATTAGCAGGGCTCATTGATAGAGCTTTAAACTAGATTTGAAGGGGGACGGGGTTGGAACCAGGGTTACTAAAGTGGTGCCCAGGAGTAGTGTGCTAGTAGGTAAAGGTGTCAGCATGGCCTTGCAGCCTGTTGCAGCAGTCAATGTGGGAGAGAAAGATACATGCAGCTGTGAAGACATAAGGAGTAGTGATAAGATGGTAACTGCAGAAATGTCTGCACATGGACAGGTGGGACTTAGTGCCTGCCCTCCCAGAAAAATAGTGGGACAATTAGCCCAGCTGAAGTGCATCTATATGAATGGGCATGGGCAACAAACAGGAGGAGCTGGAGGCCATCGTACAGCAAGAAAACTATGATCTAGTTGCCATCACAGAAACGTGGTGGGAGGACTCGCATAACTGGAATGCTGTGATTGACGGCTATCAACTCTTCAGAAGGGACAGGAAAGGAAAGAGAGGTGGTGGGGTGGCCCTTTATGTTAAGAGTAGTATTGTATGCCTAGAACTTGGCAATACACATGAAGACAGTGTTGAGTACCTATGGATAAGAATCAAGAGGAAGACCAATAAGGCAGACCTTGTGGTGGGAGTTTCTTATAGACCCCCAAACCAGGATATAAAGACTGATGAAATATTCTATAAGCAGCTGGCAGAGACTTCACGATCACTCTCCCTTGTACTCATGGGGGACTTCAACTTCCCAGATATCTGCTGGAAATACAACACAGCAGAGAGGCAACAGTCCTGGAGATTCTTGGAATGGAGACAACTTCCTAACACAGCTGGTGAGGGAACCGACTAGGGAAAGTGCCATACTGGACCTGCTGATAGTTAATTCAGAAGGTCTTGTGGGGGATGTAAACGTTGGAGGTCGTCTTGGACAGAGTGATCATGAAATGATAAAATTTTCAATTCTTGCTGAAGCAAGGCAAGGGGCCAGCAAAACTGTCATGTTGGACTTCCGAAGGGCAGACTTTGGCCTCTTCAGGAGCATGGTTGAAAGCGTCCCTTGGAGACAGTCCTGAAGGGCAAAGGTGCCCAGGAAGGCTGGTCGCACTTCAAGGAGGCACTCTTAAAAGCGCAGGAAAGAGCCATACCCAAGTCCCAAAAATCAAGCAGGAAGGGAAGAAGACCAGCCTGGCTAAATAGAGAGCTTTGGCTGGAGCTCAGGAACAAAAAGAAGGTTTATGATCTTTGGAAAAAGGGCCTGGTAGGCAAGGAGAAATACCAGGAAGCAGTGAAGATATGCAGGGGGAAAATTAGAAGGGCCAAGGCTCAAGCTGAACTCATCTTGGCCACTACAGTTAAGAACAACAAAAAGGGTTTTTTCCAGTATGTAAACAGAAAAAGGAAGATTAGGGATAATGTGGGCCCACTGAGGAATGAGATGGGCACCCTAGTGGTGGAAGACACGGAGAAGGCAGAGTTGCTGAATGCCTTCTTTTCTTCAGTCTTCACTGCTAAGGCTGCCCCTCATGAACCTCCGGCCTTGGAGGCAAGGGGGAAGGTATGGAGAGAGGAAGTTTTTTCTTCAGTAGAAGAGGACCAGGTTCGGGACCACTTGGCCAAACTGGACATTCGTAAGTCCATGGGCCCAGATGGGATACACCCGTGAGTGCTGAGAGAGCTAGCAGAAGTTATCGCTGGGCCACTCTCTATCATATTTGAAAAGTCATGGAGAACAGGAGAGGTGCCAGAAGACTGGAGGAAGGCCAACATCACACCAGTCTTCAAAAAGGGCAAGAAGGAGGACCCTGGGAACTACAGACCAGTTAGTCTCACCTCCGTCCCTGGGAAGGTAATGGAGAGACTCATTCTAGATGTCATCTCCAAACAAGTTGAAGAGCAGGGGGTTATTGGAAGTGGGCAACATGGGTTTACCAAGGGTAAATCATGCTTGACCAATCTGATAGCTTTCTATGATGCCATAAGTGGTTGGCTGGATGAGGGGAGGGCAGCAGATGTCATCTACCTTGACTTCAGCAAGGCTTTTGACACTGTCTCCCATAACATCCTCATTGGAAAACTAAGGAAGTGTGGGCTGGATGAGGGGACAGTGAGGTGGATTGAGAACTGGCTATGTGACAGGACCCAAAGGGTAATGGTTAATGGAACAGGTTCAAGCTGGAGGCCTGTAACCAGTGGTGTCCCCCAGGGGTCAATACTTGGTCCAGTCCTGTTCAACATATTCATCAGTGACCTGGACGAGGGGACAGAGTGTATCCTCAGCAAGTTTGCTGATGATACCAAGTTGGGTGGGGTGGCTGACACCCCGGAGGGCCGTGCTGCCATCCAGAGAGACCTGGACAGGCTGGAGAGCTGGGCAAGGAAGAACCTCATGAGGTTCAACAGGGAAAAGTGTAAGGTGCTACACCTGGGCAAGAAGAATGGCAGGCACCAATACAGGTTAGGCGTGGACCTGCTGGAGCCGAGCTCCGAAGAGAAAGATCTGGGAGTCCTGGTAGACAGCAAAATGACAATGAGCAAGCAATGTGCTCTTGTGGCCAGGAAGGCCAACGGAATCCTGGGCTGCATAGGGAAGAGTGTGGCTAGTAGGTCGAGGGAAGTCATTCTCCCCCTCTACTCTGCACTGGTGAGGCCACAACTGGAGTATTGCATCCAGTTCTGGGCTCCCCAATTCAAGAGGGATAGGGAACTACTGGAAAGAGTCCAGCGAAGGGCAACAAAGATGATTAAGGGATTGGAGCATCTCCCTTATGAAGAAAGGCTAAGAGAGCTGGGACTCTTTAGTCTGGAGAAGAGAAGGCTGAGGGGAGACCTTATTAATGCCTATAAGTATCTCAAGGGTGGGTTGAAGGAGGAGGGAGCCAGACTCTTTTCAGTGGTTCCCAGTGACAGGGCGAGGGGCAATGGGCACAAGTTGGAACATAAGAGGTTCCACTCGAATATGAGAAAGAATTTCTTCATGGTGAGGGTGACAGAGCCCTGGAACAGGCTGCCCACGGAGGTTGTGGAGTCCCCTTCTTTGGAGATTTTCAAGACCCGCCTGGATGCAGTCCTGAGTAGCATTCTCTAAGCAATCCTGCTTCAGCAGGGGAGTTGGACTAGATGATCTATACGGTCCCTTCCAACTCTAAAAAAAATTCAGTGAAATTCAGTGAAATTCAGTGACCAGCTACAGAAGAGATGAGCTCTGTGAGCAAAGCATGCAGGGCAGCTGGGGTGGATCTACAGAGCACAGCGCTTGCTACCAGGAGCCTGACATGCACATGACATGTATTTCAGCACTGTGTAGGCTAGTAAGAGCAGCAACACGCATCAAAGGAGAAAAGAAACACCTCTGGGTATAACAAGGGAAGACTGTTTCACATTGGCTCCCCACCGACTTGGTGGTTCTCCTATTAGAGAACAAGAAAGATCTGACAGACAGAATACTTCTTAGGAGGCCACTGGGGATCTGCCCCAGTGCCACAGAGGTCACATTCTTAAACCAGGACATGTAAAGGCTGGTGATTTCACCAACGCTTCCTTTTACAGTGTGTGGCACAGACAGCTTATTAGTTTATATAGCAGCATCGTGCTGTGGCCCTGAAGTTAAATGGTCATTAATGACCCAGGGATTTCCTGGGCAGCAGAGTATAATCTTTGCAATTTCTTAATCTTAATTTCTTAGTTTCTCAATAACAAAGCTGTCATTCCTAGGTTTCAGCTACATCAAATCATCTCCTCACCCTTTCCCTCACAAGGCCTTTGCAAATACATTCTATTTGTATCTAACACCACAACTTCAAGGGAATGTAATGTGCAAAACCAATGCAGTTGCCAGGTGCTGGAGTCCCCTGTCAGAATTCTCTTGATTCAAATCACGGCCTCTGCAGGAACTTCTGAGCCAGCTTTAAGAAAGCCTGCCAGGAACTTTGTGTCTGAGCAATTCCTCCGCTTCCACCTCCTTGCTCCTGCCCCCACTTTGCCAGCAGCCCATAGCCCATACCTGCACAGGGAGTTACATTTCAGAACCCCGCTGCCAAAGTTATTCCCCACATAGGAAAGCCTTTCAGTTTCTGAGACCTGAAAAACAAAGGAAAATGACTTGAGTACAGGGCTGTGAATAACTTTCTGTCCATCTGTGTTATTTTCCCTGGTGACACAAAGCTCTACATTCCCAGGCATTGGACACTAGTCATGCGTAGGCAAACTTCACTTTGCCCATTTTGGGTACTTTTTCCATCAGGTCAAATTCTTTAAGAGACAGACAACATTTCTTGAAGTTGAAACTACCCATGATATATAATTCTACCTCAGCTTTCACTGCGCCAGAAGACGAGGAACCATTGCAAAAAAATAATCATAGAATCATAGAATGGTTAGAGTTGGAAGGGACCTTAAAGATCATCGAGTTCCAACCCCCCCCTGCCATGGGCAGGGACACCTCTAAATTTAGAGTTTACCAGTGTAGCAAACTTACGTGTCATTGCAGTTAAAATGTATTAAGAACTGTACTTTAATCCAGAAGCAACAGTTTGTGAAAGAAACCAGGTTAAGTCAGAGAGCCACCAGTGAGGAGAGATCAGGCCTCTCCGCCAGAGAATCTAAGACACTATTTCCAATGCTTAGAGTCCTTAACAGAGCTGCTCAAAGCTTCTCTAAGCTTCCAGCCAGGACAAACCTTACAGATTTCAGCCTGGGCCAAAGGCACACTCTGGGCAGAGCCACCACTGTAAGGTGAATTTGGTTTAAAATGTAATGTTCAATGATCCATTTAAGGTCCTAGTACTGCCAAGTTCCTGATATTCACTGAGTAAAAAAAAAAGCTAGCACTACCAGCAACAACTGAACCACCTTAATGCACTTCAAAATGTTTGCGTCTCTACTACACGGTAGTATATTTTCCCTAAGGATTTTGGCTGAAAAGTCATTTATTCCTTGAGTGAATCATGCATGTAAGCAGGTGTAAAACTTTACAATAGCACCAGAAAGCATCTTCTGACTTTAAGCTTGGTTCTCTCTTCACTGAAACAAATAAATCTTATAATCTAATTTAACAACAACAACAAAAAAACCCAACTCTTTGGTCAAGCATTCACTGTGTTCACTGTATAAACCTAACAGAACAGATTTTGTGGTCAAATGGACCTAACTAGTTGCTAAGGAAGAGCTTCTAATTTTCAACTGTTATTTCCCTCTAAGTTATTAAAATAAATCACAAACACACACGACTTCAGTAAAGGAACCTTTACCTGAGAATAGACAACCATGTATCAATCAAAATTTTTCAAGTAAGCACATACTCAGTTCTGATGGAAAGGTCTCGCACATCACTCTCAGTATCATTAATCAGCACATCCCACGTTGGATTATTAGGTTCTTTTCTGTCCCAAGAGGGCATGGTCTGATCCTGATGGGCTCCACAGAAACCACTGTGCCCCAAGATCCGGCGGGGCAGCAGGACCCACACCCACTTCTCTGGGGCCCAGGGCTGGAACTACAGGTTCTCCTTGGGGGTCTTGGCAGAAATGCGGGCTTGGTGGGAGCACGAGCACTCTATGGTGTACAGGAACAGCTCTCCCCCTGCCCGGGGCTTCCCTGAACATTAAACGTGCCACCCCCATCATGCCCACTTCATCGTGGCATCAGCCCACATAAGGACTCCCTCTGAAATCCTAGAGATTTTGTGAATTTTGAGAAACTGTTCTCTCTCTTGCACAGGCTGGGACTAAACTCCAACTATTTTTTTTTAATCTCCTGCAAAGCAAAGCTCCATGCAGATTTCCTCAGCCTTGACCACTGTGGGCTACGGAGAACAGCTGGAGCAGGGTGGCAGGAGCGCGGGGCAGAATGGCAGCCTGCCCGCAGCGGGACCGCGGGGACTGTGTGTCCAAGGCTTCCAGCTCCTCATTGCAGGAGCTGCCACGACCACAGACATAAGGGCAAAAAAGGGTGAAACCCGTCACTGCCTGCTGAGGCAGGGATCGCCTGGGTGCAAGGATGAGTTAATGAAAGAACTCCTAATCAAGGAAAGCAAGGATCGTTATCATTCTTGAGGAACATCCTGGAACACAGAAGCATATGGACCTTGAAGATGAAACTGTTGTCCCAAAGCGGGGTTGTTTACCCAGTGTGCAGGTGCCCACAGACACACAGAGTAGAGGTATTATTTACCAATCTACATGTTTTGAGAAGTTCAGCCAACTTGGCAGAAAATTGAAAATTCTTAGTGTCCTTCATTACATGCCCATAGGTCAGGAAGACCCTTGCCGAGGTGAAGACCCTTCCCCTGAGCACGTGGGGTAGCTATAACTCGATGGTGTAGTTTTATGTGAATCATTAACCAATCGAACATAGGCAGGAGGAACTAATATTATCATGATGTTGTGAAACGTGCATAAAGTCGCGTGGAGGGTCCCGAGAGCGCTGCGTGATGTGTGGGAAACCACCGAGCACCCAGCCTTGCGCAGCGCTGAAACAAATAACCAACCTCTCATCCTGGCACCTGAGGTCGGCGATCGCTCACCGGGGAGCGGATCCGACTTTTCGGACAACACTGCCGCCCCCCGCCGTCCCCGTGTCAGCTCAGGCCGCAGCGGGGCGGGCCCTTACCAGGATCCGCCGGTGCTTCTTGCGGGGATGGGCCGTGTCCCGATTCCGGTAGACGGTGAACCGCATGGCGTCGGGCCGCCGCAGCCTGCCGTTGGAGAACCGCACTGCGGGGGCGGGGAGAGGCCGTCAGATCGAGCGGCGGCCCCTGCCCCGCGCCCCAGCCCCGCTCCCCGCGACCCGCGCCTCACCCAGCACCGCCGGCTGATCCGCCTCGGGGTCTCCGCGGTAGCGCCAGGTGGCGGCGGCCATGGCAGCGGGAGGTCCCGCCCGCCTCCCTGAGGGGCCCTAAGCGAGGCCTCAGCGCCCGGGCTGCCGCCGCCGCCGCCGGGCCGCTCCTCCTCCTCCCGCTCCCACGCCGCTCCAGCCTCTGTGCCACATCCGGAGGCGTGCCCCTCCGCGCGCTCGTGAGGCCGGATCGGACCAGTCATGACTGCGCTTATTGCCGAGTCTCCGGAGGGCGCCTTGGCTTCTCAGTAATGAGATTGCTGATTGGTTTGCCGTCAGGTGGGCGGGCCGACAGCCCACGCGTGCCGAGCGGGGCTGCTGCGCGACGGCGTCACTTCCGGCGGCCGGTGTGGCCGCCGCAGCGCAGGGCGGGGGCGGAGCGGGGCCGCAGGGCCGAGGCGGAGGAGGCGGTGGGCCGCGCCCGCCCTGCCGCCGCCCGGGGCGCCGCCGCGGCGCTGCCCGCCTGGAGAGCAGCGGCAGCGGGGGGCGGGCGCCGCAGGTGAGCGGGCGGGGGTGGGGCGGGCCCGGCGGGAGGTGCCGGCGCCAGAGCCAGACAAGGCCGTGGCGGGGGTGGGGGGCGAGGGGTCGGCCGGGAGCGCGCGGGGGGCGGCGGGTGACGCATGCGGGGCGGAGAGCGCACGCCTCTCCGGTGCCGCCCCTGCCCGGTCCCCGCTGGGACCCCCGGAACCCCCGGGGACGCGGCGGCGAGCTGCGGGTGTCCCTGGGGCGGGCGGGAGGCAGGCAGCGGCCGGAGTCTGGAGCCCGCCCGGCGGGGAGTGCGGCGGCTCGGCCCGCCGGCAGCGGTGCTGGGGGGCGGAGGGCAGCGCAGTAGCCGCCCTGCCGGTGGCCGGGAGCGCGGTGCCCCGTGCCGGCGAAGTGCCCATAGTAGAGCAGAGGGTCCCCGCGCGGCCTCCCCCCCCGCCCCCCCCAAAGCTCCAGCTCAGTTCCCGTGAGCTGGTGGCGGCGGGTCACGGCGGAGGGCGCGGAGCCCCCGCAGCGGCCGTGCGGCCCTGCCGGGCTCCGGGCGATCGGAGCTGTCGCTTGGGCCGGGCCTGGTCGGACAGACAGAGCTGCGTGGCGGGCCTTAGGCGCGGCGCTCGGCAAGGGACCTCCGGAGGGCCCTTCTGTTGTGTGTGCGTGACCGTTGCCTAAGGTATGGATGTGTTTTTAACCGGTGATGATGCCGGGATGGAATGTAGATGGTGTCCTGAATCTTGAGAGGGACATGAAACTTGGATATTCCAGGTACAAAAAAGGTACAACTCCATTCTTCAGGATGGAGGCCGATGTGGTTGGTAACGGTGTTGTGCTCTGCTGGAAACCCATCTGTTATAAAAAAAAAGTTAGAACTGGAGTGGTATCTGTGGGAAAAGAAAGGAGGAGGTTATATTTTGAACTGAGAAAAACTGCTTAATTTCTTCCTCCACCTCCCAAAAATTTCCCAGAAGGAGTTTAGTTAATTCAGCGTAATGCACTCAAATCTTGTAAATTGTTAACCTCTAGTGTGACTTTTAAAGCGTGATTAGGACAACGTGTTCTCTTTAATTCTGCATTAGTACATGCTCATGTTGGGCTCCATGGCAAGGTTTTGGTAGCAAGGGGCTGCAGGGGTGGCTTCCGTGAGAAGATACGAGAAGCTGCTCCATATCAGACGGAGCCTGCTCCATCTGGCTCCAAGATGGACCTGCTGCTGGCCAAAGCTGAGCCAGTCAGCAACAGCGGTAGTCCCTCTGTGATAACATATTTAAGGAAGAGTAGAAAACACTGCGCAACGGGAGCTGGGAGAGAGGAGTGAGAAAATGTGAGAAACAGCCCTGCAGACACCAAGCCCAGTGAAGAAGGAGAGGGAGGAGGCACTCGAGCCACCGAAGCAGAGATTCCCCTGCAGCCCATGGAGAGGAGCATGTTGAGGCAAGTTGTCCACCTGAAGCCCATGGTGGTCCACAGTGTAGCAGGTGGACGTACCCTGGAGGAAGCCACAGCCTATGGAGAGCCTGCGCTGGAGTAGGTCTTCTGACAGGACGTGTGGCCCCATGGGGGATCCATGCTGAAGTAGTCTGTTCCTGAAGGAACCTGTGCCCTGTGGAAAGGAGCCACGCTAGAGAGGTTTGTGAAGGATTGACCCCATGCTAGAGCAGGTGAAGAGTGTGAGGAGGAAGGAGTAGTGTTATGAACTGACCACAACCCCTGTTGCCTGTCCCCCTGTGCTCCTCAGGGAGGAGATAGAAGAGTTGAGAGTGAAGTTGAGCCTAGGAAGAAGGGCTGGGGGGGAAGGTGTTTGTAGTTTTGTTTTTCTTTCTATCCTACTCTGTTATTTACTGGCAATAAATTAAATTAATCTTCCCCAAGTCAAGTGTTTCAGATTATAACTGGCAAAAGATCTCTCTATCCTCCTCAACCTATAAGCTTTTCATCTGACTCTCTGCCCCATCTTGCTGAGGAGCAGCAGTGAGAGGGCGGCAGGGTGGGTGTCTGGTAAACCCACCACAATTTCAGAATAGACAGAGCTGTGCAGTGCATCCATGTAGATTTTTTTCCCTTCTGAGGGTAAAATGATAATGTTAAAACATGAGGTTTTGAAATGAGTTTGGGAATGTCAGAAGTGGAAAATTCAGCAGTTCTCCTTTGAAGTACAGTAGTCATCTGTTGAATCAGTTATGTGGAGGTATTATTTGCTTAGGCTGAAGATGTTTAATACTAATGAGTCCATTGTGGTGGTGGCAAACCAATGTTTGTTTCTTCAGTCTAAACCATTCCTGGTCAGAGGTAGATTTATTCATTATGCAGTTAACCCTAGTTTCATCTGGGTTAAAAGCTTAGGCAAAGGAATCACCAAGCAAGGTCGTTGGATGGTGTTATTTAAAATTCTTGAATCTCTGATAAATAGTGAAGTTGAAGAGCTAGATTTAGAAATTATTGCCATGCTGAGCAAGAAGATGTCCTGCTGGTGCTGAGCCGTCTGTGACTGCCCTTTCCTGTGGGATCCTTGCCTGCAGACTGATGGTTCTGTGTGGTGTTTCTGGTTGGATTCATGAACTGGGGGTGATGGTAGGCAGGAGAGGCTCACAACTGAGTTTCCTTTGCAGTGCTGGGTGTTATTGTGAGAGAATGGTGGCAGCAACAGAGAGTGCTCTGGTACCATGTACCTCAGGAGAGGTTTTTTGAACTGGTAACATGAGTTCAGAGCAGTCCTCATTCATGGCAGTTGGTCTTCCCATGCCCTTGAATGGCTTTACTGCCAGTTCTGTGTAGCTGTGCTCTCTGCTTTTCCTTTTGTAAATAAATCAAATACTGGTATTGCCCAAACAGCTTTCTTCAGGTGTTTCACTGTGCAATGACTAAAAACCCGTGGTGCTCTTGAGAACAGCTGTTTTCTCATACCTAGATAGTTTTTTAGCTTCCTAAGATCAAGAATAGAATCCATGATCATCTTTTCCTGCTTCTTATTGATTCCTAGAAAACACTGTGCTTTTTTAAGTTGACCAGGAAAGCATAGGTCAACTTTTTGGGGAGAGAGACTGCCACCTGAGAAAGCTGTGGTCCTGACCTTGAAGCCAAAACAATGAAGGGGTGAGCCAGGAATTGCAGGAAAGAGTGTTTGGTCTGTTCAGGACATACAGCAATACAGATGTGTTAAATAGTGGAATTACAACAGATAAACAACCGCCCTGGTGACAAGCTGAGATGGCACATCAAATTGCAGGGGTGTCACATTCTGGTCTTCTCCTGTGTGTCTTCCTCTGAAGTGTCACAGGGTGCTGCAGGATCTGGAGACCAAGAGAAGCGTCACAGGGCTGGGAGGAAATGCGTGGAAACATCAGGAAGTGGGAAGACGGCCATGGCACAGGTAGTGTCCGTTTCTTCAGATAACTAAGAATGTCTAAGAGAAATCTAGCCTCTTTTTAGGAAGTTTTTTGTTGCTCCTGTCAAAGGTGCTCTTTGCAGCTGGTGTGCTGTGACTGGTTGTTAATGGTGCTGCTGTGGATTGGACGATCTATTTGCAGTACCTTTCGGCTGATGTGAAAATACTGAGCCATATGCTGATCTCTACTCTTCTCTGGAGGGCTGGTACAACCAGAAGCAGTGTTTGCAGTGCAGTTTATCCTTTCTATTTCTTAGACAAGTTGTAACTCATCCTCCCTGACAATGGGGAGATAAACTGTGTGAGCTGAGCTATATGTAAAACCTGTCTAAGGAGACAACCTCGGGTGAGATGCTGTAGGCTCAGCTGCTGGTCAGGGAAGTCACTAGCTGCAGGTACTTGTCAGACACATACAGAAAATGCCGTTCATGGCTGGCACTCACTGTATTGTTGTATACACGAGAGTGATGTAATGCTGCAGTCTGCTTTAGTTGTATGGGGCAAATCCAGAAATAATTTTAACTAATGTTAACTAAAATTCCTCCATATGTTCAGTTTGAAAACACTCTCAGAGCAGAATGTGCACACCCTCCATGTTTCAAAGTGACAAAAGCTGCTGAAGGTGTCAAAGAAGGTTAAGACTTCCATTTCTTCCTGTCCCTAACCTCCCACTGTCCTGCTGACTTGTTAAAAAAACAACGTAACTGATAGCAGAAAGGGTTTCTAAAATAACACTTGTATCATTGAGTCCTATCTAGATTTGTTTGTATTTCAGGCTTCAGGGGAGCTTTTTATGAGATGCAATTATTTCAGGCACAATGGTTCAGCACAGTACAAGTGTATTATAATGTTTTCTAAAATGTAATTTAAGCTAAGAGGCAAACAGTTATTATTTTGGCACACTCAGGTTTTGCCTAGATGCCAGGGATTCCTGCAGACTTGGTACCTAGATTGGTCAGATGCATTTAAATACAGATTGTTGGGAATGGGGTTTGAGGTACAAGTAATAAAATGCCCTTCGTTTTTCTGATGAGGAAAAAGCAAGTTTTCAGTAGTGTATTTTTATGTGAGATTTCTTCTGATATCGTTCTACTGAATGGTATAGTTGAGGCAGCTTTTGTTGTTGGTTTTAGTAACACAAAATTAATTACTTTGCAAACTTTTTAAAAGCTTCTTTATGGGGAACATGAGGTTACATTTGATTTTTCCTGTTCGACAATGTATGTTTGACTTCTTGACATTGGCTCAAGATTGCAGTGTAATTTAAACTGTGTCCTTTAGTATTGGACATAGTAATAACATTTTAAATAGGTCATTATTCAGAGTTGTGATTTTTCAAACTATTTTATAGTGAGTTGACTTTTTTTTTTTTTAAAGAAGTGAGAGAAAAGTTTTTGATTCTGCAGTAGTTTCAGTGTAAATGTATTTAAATGCCTGCCTGACAAGGCATCTTGCTGCAGCTTAAGTATTAGATCAGAGGGATTTGATGGAGAAAGGGGCTGTAAGTCTACATAGTATTATCTATGCTATTTATTCAAGAAATAGAAAGAAACCATATGAAGAAATTATTGCTGTCACAAGTAGTGGAAATGTGCTAACAAAACATGAATTCCTATGAAAAAATCTCTGGTGTCCCTTCTCCTGCTACCTGCCTGGCGGGGCAGATGGCAGCACAAGTGCCTCATTCATAGCTGTGAGTGAAAACTGGGAAGCTGATTTTGGTTTGGGGTGTTTTGTGTTGCTTAAGAGAATAAGGGAATTAATTATGACTCTGTGAGAAGTAGCCCTTATAAATTTGGCTTCTTCTGTAACCAGACACCAACTCCAAGAAAAAATGTTGGAATCCAGTGTTTTATCTCCTCTTTGTTACATTTGGTTGGGGTTGGCAGGGAGACTCTGAGGTTAATAGCTAACGGGAAATTAATAAACAGGCTATGTAAATGTAAATTGTTGGTATTTTTTCCTAGAATTTCAAAACACTTGCATATCATCTTCCCAGTTGGGTATCTTTAATCCTGATGCTTTCTTAACATGGAAGAAATAGTTTAAGAAATTTAGGTCTTATCTTCCTCTGCATATATGAGGAATATTTTATGATGTGCCACCATCGATGTCCGATTACGTGATCAAGCTCCTCTGTGGAGCCCCGAAGGTGCTTGGAGAGTCAATGACAGGAGGTGGATCTCCTTGTACCTGAGGGGCTGCTCCCAAACCGTCCCTGGAGCCAGGCCATTACAGGCCCCTATCCACAGGCCCAGGGGAGCACAGGGGCAGAGGGGGGAACCCAAATCAAGGATCCTGAGGAAGGAGCACCCTGTCCAGGCCCCTGCCAGGGCCGTGCCAGCAGAGCCTCTGCCCAGTGTCCCCTCCTGACCCAGCAGGAGTTGCAGAGCAGCTCTGTCAGTCTGAGGGGGTTGTTGCCCACCTCTGGGACATGTGGGCTGCAGGGAAAACCAGGTTGGGATCCCACAGGACTTATTACGGGATGTTTAGGGAAAGAACCAAAAGCGAGGCGGAGGAGGAGTTGAGGGGATTTGAGGAGGAATGAGTGTGGAAATACAGAGAGGTAGGGGGGTGAGAAGGGCCAGTCGTGTGTAGGCGGTTGGCTGGTCACTGTCTTGCCTGGCCATGACCGACACCTGGTTGGCGCCATCTGTCCTGATCCTTGTTAAATTCCTTTCTGGCTCTGTCCTGGGCGAGGGTTCTGTGGTGGGTCTGAGAGCAGCCACGGGGTCCCTGTGTGCTAGAGGCATTGTCTGGAGCAAGAGCGGGTGTGCAAGTGTCTGATGGCCAGCAAAGATCAACCCGGGTGAGCCGATGCCGTGGCCTGGGAGCAGAGGGGTCCATGGGTCCCTTCGGGCAGCTCTGGGTGGGAAAGCACCTGTATCTATAGGGGCAAGGTCACGGCGGGGTCTGCTGTGGCACCAGGGGAGTCCCGGCTGGCCCTGTGTGCCCATGACAGGCTGTGGGATCCTGGCTGGCTGTGTGTTCCTGTGACAAGCTGTGGCCCTGGGGACTTGTATGCCTGCAGAATGGGAATGGGGAGACTGGGACCTGGGGGACAGCTACTGGGAGGGCCAGTGGCTGGAGGTCTCTACCTCGTATGTATGTATGTTCTGGCTGGTGGACTTCCAGAGCAGGACGAGGCCTCTGGTGCTGCCTGTGTTTGTGTCAGTGCTGAGTGTCCCTCATAGTGTATATACATGTGTGCTCTGTGCAGTTGTGCCCCTGGTACTCATCTTCTGCTGGGATGCAGGGACATTTAGCAGCAGCAGCCTCGCCTCTCTTGGGCTGTTGGATCTGCTGTGGTATGTTTTCCTATAGCAGTGAAGAGGCAAGTTGAGTATTTAAATATTTACACAGTGTGCTTTTTATTCAAAGGTTAGTTATCTTTTTAAGCATATAATCAAAATGGTAGGGAGAACTGCTTCCTTCCTCATTTTTACCAAATCTATCTTACATTAAAAAAAATGCACAGTTCTCTCCTAAAACTCTTCTGAAAGTACCAAAGCAAGCTGTAAAATTGGAAGCCAGAGAGGTAAGTGCGTATAAAACTATGCCTCCAGTGACTTGTGATTTAGTGCCTTGCCCGGATAGAGGTGGCATGTGAATATTTAATAGCTCCCAATTGATTTTTCTTTCATGAATCTATGTAATGGCTGTTGAATTCACATGTCCTTGCCCATAGCAAGGAGTTCTCTAGCTTTACTGCATTACCTGAAGGAGTTTTTCTTTGGTTCTGGCCCTGCTGGTTTGATTTCTTAGGCCTTAGTCCAGGGACAGGCAGAACAGTTGTTTTCCAGTCAGGATTTCATGGGTGTTTTTTCATTGCTCACCATTAAAATTTTCCTAGCTCTGACTGTTTGTATTTATAGTAAAACTGCTTGCAGCTAAACAATTTGGTGTAGTTTCTTTTCACTTGTGGTCATTTGTTTGATTATAAAACTAAGCTGTTCCCTTTCCTGCTGCTTCCCAAAAGGCCTCTGGATTTGATGTCTGCTGTTTGTACCACTGATGCCTCCCCTGAGTCCTGCTGATGGGACCTGATTCAGGGAGTATTTCACCTAACGTTCCCAGGTCCCCAGGCTGTGAACTGGAGCTGGCTGTGAGCCTCACCGAGGCTGCAGAGACCGGCTGCTGGAACCACTCGCCGCTCAGCTGGGAGCATCTCTGTCCTTCATCCGAACAGGCCTCCACACACTGTATGGTGGGATGTCACCCGTCCCGCGCTGGAAATGGGTCATTTGGCAGGGGAACGGTGGGGGTTCAGGGGCGTCTTATGGCCAACTGTTGTGAAAGGTAAGGTACCACTGAAGCAGGAGAGGAAGACTTGGCCACTACAGTTAAGAACAACAAAAAGGGTTTTTTCCAGTATGTAAACAGAAAAAGGAAGATTAGGGATAATGTGGGCCCACTGAGGAATGAGATGGGCACCCTAGTGGTGGAAGACACAGAGAAGGCAGAGTTGCTGAATGCCTTCTTTTCTTCAGTCTTCACTGCTAAGGCTGCCCCTCATGAACCTCCGGCCTTGGAGGCCAGGGGGAAGGTATGGAGAGAGGAAGTTTTTTCTTCAGTAGAAGAGGACCAGGTTCGGGACCACTTGGCCAAACTGGACATTCGTAAGTCCATGGGCCCAGATGGGATACACCCGTGAGTGCTGAGAGAGCTAGCAGAAGTTATCGCTGGGCCACTCTCTATCATATTTGAAAAGTCATGGAGAACAGGAGAGGTGCCAGAAGACTGGAGGAAGGCCAACATCACACCAGTCTTCAAAAAGGGCAAGAAGGAGGACCCTGGGAACTACAGACCAGTTAGTCTCACCTCCGTCCCTGGGAAGGTAATGGAGAGACTCATTCTAGATGTCATCTCCAAACAAGTTGAAGAGCAGGGGGTTATTGGAAGTGGGCAACATGGGTTTACCAAGGGTAAATCATGCTTGACCAATCTGATAGCTTTCTATGATGCCATAAGTGGTTGGCTGGATGAGGGGAGGGCAGCAGATGTCATCTACCTTGACTTCAGCAAGGCTTTTGACACTGTCTCCCATAACATCCTCATTGGAAAACTAAGGAAGTGTGGGCTGGATGAGGGGACAGTGAGGTGGATTGAGAACTGGCTATGTGACAGGACCCAAAGGGTAATGGTTAATGGAACAGGTTCAAGCTGGAGGCCTGTAACCAGTGGTGTCCCCCAGGGGTCAATACTTGGTCCAGTCCTGTTCAACATATTCATCAGTGACCTGGACGAGGGGACAGAGTGTATCCTCAGCAAGTTTGCTGATGATACCAAGTTGGGTGGGGTGGCTGACACCCCGGAGGGCCGTGCTGCCATCCAGAGAGACCTGGACAGGCTGGAGAGCTGGGCAAGGAAGAACCTCATGAGGTTCAACAGGGAAAAGTGTAAGGTGCTACACCTGGGCAAGAAGAATGGCAGGCACCAATACAGGTTAGGCGTGGACCTGCTGGAGCCGAGCTCCGAAGAGAAAGATCTGGGAGTCCTGGTAGACAGCAAAATGACAATGAGCAAGCAATGTGCTCTTGTGGCCAGGAAGGCCAACGGAATCCTGGGCTGCATAGGGAAGAGTGTGGCTAGTAGGTCGAGGGAAGTCATTCTCCCCCTCTACTCTGCACTGGTGAGGCCACAACTGGAGTATTGCATCCAGTTCTGGGCTCCCCAATTCAAGAGGGATAGGGAACTACTGGAAAGAGTCCAGCGAAGGGCAACAAAGATGATTAAGGGATTGGAGCATCTCCCTTATGAAGAAAGGCTAAGAGAGCTGGGACTCTTTAGTCTGGAGAAGAGAAGGCTGAGGGGAGACCTTATTAATGCCTATAAGTATCTCAAGGGTGGGTTGAAGGAGGAGGGAGCCAGACTCTTTTCAGTGGTTCCCAGTGACAGGGCGAGGGGCAATGGGCACAAGTTGGAACATAAGAGGTTCCACTCGAATATGAGAAAGAATTTCTTCATGGTGAGGGTGACAGAGCCCTGGAACAGGCTGCCCACGGAGGTTGTGGAGTCCCCTTCTTTGGAGATTTTCAAGACCCGCCTGGATGCAGTCCTGAGTAGCATTCTCTAAGCAATCCTGCTTCAGCAGGGGAGTTGGACTAGATGATCTATACGGTCCCTTCCAACTCTAAAAAAAATTCAGTGAAATTCAGTGAAACATCAGGGACCCCCAAAAGGACACAGAGATTATAGTGATGGGACTCTGAATGGAGCGAGAGTTTCTTTGCTGCTTTGGGAACTAGATTCTGTGTTTTAGTCCGATGAAGCCCAGGACAGAGAGTTACCTCTGGTGTAACACCTCACCCATCTCAGAGGTGAGCAAAAGAAGATAAACGAAGAATTGATTGGCAGCCCCCTCCCAGCTTCCCAGAGACGCCGGGCTGGGTGGGAGCTTTCCTCACAGCGGAGGTCATCCCTGCACCGTGCTCGCTGGAACAAGGGCAGGCAGGAGTTCAACCGGGTGTCCCTGAGCAGCAGGGGCAGACAGCGAGGCAGCAGCACTGCCTGGCCTCTGCCACGTCCTGCTGGGACCCGTAGCTCCTGTCGCAGGCTGCCTCCTGTCTGGCTCCTGTCCCCATCTTCCTCCTGTCTGGCTGCCTGAGATCAGTGAGTTTCAGGGTCCGCTCTGTTGTTCCTCTGCCCTCCAACAGCCTCCCAGAAGCATTTCCTTGCTTTCCCTTGTGTTGCACTTCTCTTGGACAAAATACATAGACATAAAAACTGTGCAGTTCTGAAGTTTGTCTTGTTGAGCATTTTTCTGTTAGAAAATGTCATCTTATTTTTACTGTCAAATGTGCATTGGTAGTGAAAGAGAAATAAAATCACCTATTATCTATATTCCTATTTCTTATTTAAAAAAAAAAGCAGCAAACTCAAATTCTTCTGTTTTATACATAACTTCATTTAGAGAGTGAGGCGCGGAAACAGACTCTACAACTCACGGAGAGTTATAAAGCAGGCATGTTTATTGCGGTGCCGGGTGCAAGGGGGATTGCTCCTCCAAACTTGCACACTGGGTTGTAAAACAAGTGTCTATTTATGATAAAAAGCATACATATTCATTAATATGGGCTGGGTTATTATAATTAATTCTAAGAAAAAAGTTGTTACTATTCTAATTATTTCTAGGAACTCATTATAATAAGTCTTCTCCCCTTGCCGCATGCCTACTGTCATCCGGTGGTCATGGGCCAGGGTCTTCTGGAGGAAGGCTCACAGTCTTCTTCACCGTGTACTTTTACCTTTGGCTTAGAATGCTGGGCTGGCTGGACCCCAAGCCGCAAAACTGGTCCTGACCAGATGGACACTTCACCCAGACAATTGGGTTCCTCCTTAGCATGCAGGCTGTTCCTACTATCTTATACACAAGGCCAGTTCCTTATCTTGGAATGCTGGGCTCCGAGCTCTGTTCTTCGCCAAGCTGTACTAAATCTACACTAACTACGGTTAACCATTCTCTGAATCAAGAGTTAAGGGAGACCATGACACAGGACTTAATTAAGTCTCATTACGGTGCTTATTTTATGCATTCAGGCATCATAGCCTTAGTGCTGCCAAACTAGGGGATTTTTGATGCTGCCATTAAGTTTGGACTCTCACCATTGCTGGAAGCTATGAAGTGTATTTATTTCTTCTTTTTGAAATACACAGGAACCAATTATAGTTGGAGGCAACAGATTTTTGCCAACAGAGGTTTTAGCTTTTCAGTGTTTAGGTACAACTGTGGTCCTTTGCAAGCCCACATCCTTTGGAGAGAGCCAAGGTTCTTTGTCCAGTGGGCTGGATGGTGAGATCTTCCTCCAGAGAAGACCTGCAAAGTGCCTGGAGGAGGAGGCGGTGGGTGAATGTCCTGTGCCTGGAGGGGGAGGCGATGGGTGGCTGGGGAACAGCAGGTGCTCTTGCGTTATCTCCATGCTGGCAGGGGCTGTTTCATGACAGATTTTGTGACCTCATGGTTTTAGTCTTTGTGCTTTTATGTTAGTTTGCCATGTCTTCTGGCATGTATTCAGATCTCTTCACCTACTATACTACCAATTCCCTTAATTTTATGTAGCCCAATGTTAGTCCAAGTGCAGCAAAAGCCATAGCCTTGAGCTTTGTCCTGTTTGTCCAGCTTCTTCCTAAAGCATTTCAGAAGTCTCCAAATCAGATGATGGTATCTGTTTGTCACACAGTAGTGACCTTAGTAGCCTCAAGACAAGCTATAAACAAAGAGTATCTGGATCTAAGGCCCTACCCAATAGCTGCCTGTAGTCCCCTGCCCCTGACAAAGCAAAACTTTATTATTTAATGACAAGAAGTGTTACAGAACACAATGACTCTGCCCGCCCCTTTCACAGCAGTTGGAGACATTGGCAAGTGTTGACTGAGGAGACTAGTGTTTTTAAGTCCAAGACAGTTTGTAGCTGTGGGCCTAAAAGAAAAGGGGGGCCCAGCTTTGCACCCTCACTGGATGGAGAGCCCAGCCTGTGTTCAGCTCTGGCTCCTTCTACTCTGCCAGCAGATGGTGGGGCTGGGGAACCTCAGTGAGCCCCAGCCTGAGCTGCCTCTGGGGCATTGGGACTCACAGGTGCGGAGGGGAAGCAGGCGGGTTATTGCAGGGAGCAGGGGCACACAGGGCCTGTGTTAACGTCGTTTTCTCATCAGAAACCTAGTCTCATGCTGCTGGTAGAATAACTCCTGAACTAGTTCAAAAGAAGTATATTCTTTACAAAAGAGGAACGAGAACCCTTCTGCTTTCCTGTGACGTGGTCATGGTGGCAGTCCAAGGCGGGGGAGGTTTGCAGGTGTACTTTCCTCGTTTGAGCTGAGTTGCAGCCAGAAGCCTATGGATCTTTCTGCTTCTACAGCTGCCTGCTTATGTACGGAGAAGTGTGTAAATCCATCAGTGATCTGTGCCTGGCTTGGCTCTTTGACCCCTCCTGGCAGGGTCTTACAGCAGTCTGTGTCTTGGAGGTGGCAGTGGCCCCTCTGACCAGGCCGCTGGCCTGTGGGAGCGCAGGGCATGGAGCTTCGAGCTCTGCAGGGACAGAGCCTTCGTGGACCTGTGCTGCTGTCCCTCTGTGCCTGCTGTCTTGGGAGCTTCTCTTCATGTACCTGAGGTTTTGCTTTTTCTGCTGATCCTTCCAAGGAAGTAGTTAATCTATGTCCATCCAGGTGCACAAAATTGCAAAGTAATTAACAGTCTGCATCAACAGCTGTACCTGTTTTTCTCTGAATGAGTGTATGTACTTGGCAGCCACCGTCTCTCACCTGAGCGTACCTTCTGAGCAAAGTTGCTGCATAAAGTGAAATACCTGCAAAGAATTTGAAATACAAACGTTGTTTTTGAGCAAAGTTTTCTTTACTGGCCAAACATGGCTATTGGGAAGCTTTGTATGCAGTTTACTCATACAGCTTATGGCCATGCACGTATGCAAAGGCAGCGTATGATTTGTTCACGACGTGTGTGTTTGAGGGCAGAATTTCTAAATTGACAGAGTCACATTTGATCCCTCTTCAAAAGTATAATTCTTCTTGTGTGAACTTTTATTTTAGCTGCTTTGCAGTCTTGTGTCACATGATACTGCGGTATTGCTATAGAAAAATAAACATGAACACAAAAATGTGTGTGTGTGCCCTATACATGCAACCTTTCTGCTCCCCAAATCTTACACTTTCTTGATTTGTCATGAGAAAAAGCAGAGATGTCACAAAAGTCACTTACTTAGTCTTTAGGTGGGTCTAATAAGATTTGGCTTATGTTGTGTTAATGGAAATTTAAGAAGAAAATACCCCTGAGTCTAGTTGTCTTGTTGACAACTTGTTGAGGTGCGTCATTTTGTCAAAAGCTCCCCTTAACTTCCTTATGGACCAAGGGTGCTCATAAGGAATAGCAGGGACAGAGGTGGCTCTTAATGTTGGCACACTTTTATATCTTATTACTGTTTTATTTATGTTGTGGGAAAAACAAAAGACTTCCAATGAAGTGAATTCCACTATAGTGAATAAGAAAATTGTATTCCACTTTGGATAGTTAAAGGGGGCAGTTTGAGATAAGAACTGACCACTTGCTCCAGTGCAGAAGTGTTTCCCTTCTTTCCCATTAACTCTCTTTTCTGTGTTTCCGTGTTAAAGCAGATACTTGGGTGGCAGTTCTGCACAGTAGCTGAGAAACTGCAGAAAGTCATTTGCAGAAGGTGAAGATGGATTAAATAAGATGAGAGTTAAGTCCAGACTTTTTGGTGGGAGGTTATCTAATAATGTGAGCAATTTATCAAAGGTCGCAGTAGATTATTCACAATTAGATTTTTTCAAAAAAGACGGGATTAGATTAAATGTTTTACTGAAGAGTGTTTTAGTTTGGACAGGCGCTATGGAGGTGTAATGACTTGCGTTACTCAGTCTGCAGCAGAGCTGCCTGTGAGAGGTCTGGTGCTGAGGTGGCTGTTACTCAAGTTCAGCCCCGTGGCAGAACCTGTGTTTTCTTCCTCCTGCTCCTCAGGATTGCTGGCTTTGGTACAGTGCCGGTGGGGCAGTGGTAAATTAAGGTCAGCCTTTGTTCATTGGTCTTTCAGCTGTCATCTTTCATTTTTAAACCCATTTCTACTGTGGTCTGAATAGGACTTTGGCCATTTTTAATATTATCATTTCTTCTGTTTTGTTTTACAGGATCATGGATTTTCCAGGACACTTTGAGCAAATCTTCCAACAGCTCAACTACCAGAGGCTTCATGGCCAGCTCTGCGACTGCGTCATTGTGGTGGGGAACAGGCATTTCAAAGCCCATCGCTCTGTTTTGGCAGCATGTAGCACACACTTCCGAGCCCTGTTTACTGTAGCAGAAGGAGACCAGACTATGAACATGATTCAGCTGGACAGTGAAGTGGTGACAGCAGAAGCCTTTGCAGCTCTGATAGACATGATGTATACATCCACACTAATGCTGGGGGAGAGCAATGTTATGGATGTCTTGCTGGCTGCTTCTCACTTGCATTTGAACTCTGTTGTTAAAGCTTGCAAACACTACCTTACCACCAGGACATTGCCGATGTCTCCACCAAGTGATAGAGTTCAAGAGCAAAACGCGCGCATGCAGAGGTCCTTCATGCTCCAGCAGCTTGGACTAAGCATCGTGAGCTCTGCCTTAAATTCCACTCCAAGCACAGAGGAGCAACCAAATGCCATGAGCTCCTCGATGAGAAGTAACATAGAGCAGCGCACTACTTTTCCCATCCGTCGCCTCCACAAACGTAAGCAGTCTTCTGAAGATCGGGCCAGACAGCGCATCAGGCCTACCATGGATGAGTCTGTTTCCGATGTGGCTGCAGAGAGCGGGCAGTCAGTAGTTCATTCACGAGAAGATTTCTTCTCACCAGATTCACTGAAGATTGTGGACAACTCTAAGGCCGATGCTGTTGCTGATAACCAGGAGGATAATACTATGATGTTTGATCAGTCTTTCAGTGCTCAGGAAGATGCTCAAGTGCCCAGCCAGTCTGACAACAGTGGAGGAAACATCTCACAGATGTCCATGGCATCCCAGGCAACACAGGTGGAAACCAGCTTTGACCAGGAGGCTGCTTCTGAGAAGAACAACTTCCCATGTGAGAATCCAGAG
Organism: Numenius arquata; assembly: GCF_964106895.1. Lineage (NCBI taxonomy): Eukaryota > Metazoa > Chordata > Aves > Charadriiformes > Scolopacidae > Numenius > Numenius arquata. The sequence continues at coordinate 85,387,584 of NC_133616.1, read as the reverse complement.
GTCAGTCTGAACGAAAAAGAGCACATGAGGGTGGTGGTGAAGTCTGAGCCCTTGAGTTCCCCAGAGCCTCAAGATGAGGTGAGCGATGTCACCTCCCAAGCGGAGGGCAGCGAGTCTGTAGAAGTGGAAGGAGGAGTAGTGAGTGCAGAGAAGATAGAACTGAGTCCCGAGAGCAGCGATCGTAGCTTTTCGGACCCACAGTCCAGCACCGATAGGGTGGGAGACATCCATATTATGGAGGTGTCCAATAACCTGGAACACAAGTCTACTTTCAGTATCTCAAATTTTCTAAATAAAAGCAGAGGTGGTGGCTTCGGTGCTAGTCAAAACAGCGACGACAACATTCCAAACACCACCAGTGACTGCAGAATGGACAGTGATGCTTCTTACCTGATGAGTCCAGAGTCGGGGCCTGCTGGTGGCCACTCATCCACCACCGCTTCGCACGTCGAGAATCCATTTACCGAGCCGGCAGACTCTCATTTTGTGAGACCAATGCAGGACGTGATGGGTCTCCCCTGCGTGCAGACTTCTGGGTACCGGGCGGCAGAACAGTTCGGCATGGATTTCCCACGGTCGGGCTTGGGCTTGCACTCCCTGTCAAGGGCGATGATGGGCTCGGTAAGAGGTGGGGCTAGCAGTTTTCCTGGCTACCGCCGCATCGCCCCCAAAATGCCTGTGGTCACCTCTGTCAGGAGCTCCCAGCTGCAAGACAACTCGTCCAGTTCCCAGCTGATCATGAACGGGACCACTTCCTTTGAGAACGGGCATCCATCACAGCCTGGTCCCCCGCAGCTGACCAGGGCGTCTGCAGACGTCCTTTCCAAGTGCAAGAAGGCCTTATCTGAGCACAACGTCTTGGTCGTGGAAGGAGCGCGCAAGTACGCCTGCAAGATCTGCTGCAAGACCTTTTTGACCCTGACGGACTGCAAGAAGCACATCCGCGTGCACACGGGGGAGAAGCCCTACGCCTGCCTCAAGTGCGGCAAGCGGTTCAGCCAGTCCAGCCACCTCTACAAACACTCCAAGACGACCTGCCTGCGGTGGCAGAGCAGCAATCTGCCCAGCACTTTGCTCTAACCTTCTCCGCCTGGCACCAGGAGGAGACGTCTGGCTCCTGGAAGCGCCACAGGAACACGAACACTATATTCTTCAAGGCTGCTCTTGCCGGTGAGCGAACACTTAATGTGTGATGGTGCCACACACACAAAAGTCTTGGTTCTGTCGATTGGGGATATTACTGTACCTACCTCACAGGGGCGCGGTGAGGCATAACGAGCCACGAGCTCGTCGAGCCGTGCTGTGGGCGCGTGAGGCGTTACTGTGACGGGCGGTCAGCCTGGGCTGACGGGGATACGATCCCCAAAGCCAAGCAGTTCCTTTGCAGGGCAGAGGGGTGAGAGCGTAGTTATCTCATGAAGTAGCACGTTTCCAGAGTGAGAAGCTGAAGTGCAAATTTCCTCTTTTTTTTTTTTTTTCTAAAATATTTTGTAAAAGTGACAGCATTTAAATAAATGACCTGTAAAACAAGTTTCCGCATTATGTGTGGACAGTAGTGCAAGAGCTGTTTGCTGTGACTAATGCAGACTGCCTATCTTTGAAAGAGAAAAACACCTTTGGATGCACCTGTCTGACATAATGCTTTAAAATATGCTAATTATAAAAATAGTTCTAGGGTTATGAATGTATGTTTGGCTGTTTTGTAGTAAAGGACACTGTGTAATGAAGGTGCTTAAATTAACTCTGAGACAAGTAACTTTTGGACTGCCAGATGTATATATACTTTGAATACAGCAAGATCTGGATGTTTGACTGATTTTTTCCGTAGAAAATTGTATTAAGTGATAAGTGAAGTACTGTTTCTTGTTCGTGCTATTCTTAGCAGTATTTTAACCAATTTGTATCTCCTATGTTAAAATTCTATATACACAGAAGCCTGAAAAGAGCTTGTCTTTGTCTGCTTTGTTATTTTGAAGGAGATAATTTGTGATGGCTTTTTTTTACTGTGTAAGATAGTCTTTTGCTGTTTCCAGATGCTGATAGTCAATCTGATCCCTGTTATTGTGTGAGCATATTGTCCTTTTCTGGCACTCTTATCTTCAGACTTTAATTTCCTCCACTGCACACTTACTTACTTTCTGCTTACTGCTGTGGATTGTTCCTCAGATCAAACCAGTCTGGAATGATCCTCATTTGCCATGTTTATTTATGTCTCTCTATAAAGAGTAGTTATCAAATGCAGTCCTTCCACTTAAAGCAGTGTCATAAATGTACTTTTCCACATAAATTAAAGAAATCTAGCATAAATTTAATTTTAAAAAAATATCACTGTACACTTTGTGTAGCAGAAATTCAGTCATCCTTACTCCTCAAGTGAATCATGTAAATCATGTTTTAATTTCCTCTTCTTTGACACCATTGTAACTAATACTGTCTCCAGTCTCTTTTTTTCTTTGTTAAAGAGGCACATGAACTAACTGCTGGCACTCAGCATATTAGGTTTCTAAATACGATTTTGGAGCACTTCTGCTGATAAGTGTTGCTCTGCGGCTAGGAGCTGGGTCAGGACTACAGCATGTCCATTCTGTTCTGGGGAGAGAGCATTTGCATTTCCTGCTATTTAAGTCACAGGGCAACAGCTCTCCCTTAATAAAAAAAAAAAAATTGCAAACCTTCCCTTCTTTATTTTATTTTGTGTCGCAAATGGATTCGGTGTGATATTCAGCAGTTTTGTGGAGTTTGTGCTGCCTAATTGTAGTCCTGTAGCTGGTGTGGCAGGATGAACTATGGGAATTGTTGAAGCACAGGAACCACACCGTGGCTGTCAGACCAAAGGAGACACCTTCTGTACTTGGCTCTATGTGAAACGGTAGTCGCTAATGAAGAAATGTGTCTTCATCTCTAATTATGTTGCTCCGCATTGGAAAAAAAAACCAAAAAGCCAAATGTCTGGTAATGTGTCATTTGCACCTTGAGCATCCAAGGTAAACAGGAACATGGAAACATAGTGAATGATTGGATCAATTGCTTTAAAATGCTAAGATTTTGTTATAGGATTTACTTAATGGTCCTATTTATGGCTCTTGATTTTATAAGCATTAAGGAAGTGTGCTGCATTTTTTTAAAGCATTAGGATACGCCACATTTTGTTTTATAATTTTGATATCAGGGGACTAACAGCATTGAACTATACTAAAAAATCTCACTCAAACATCAATAAAATGCAGTATTTTGTACTTTAATATTTTCTTGTGTTGCCTTATTAGATTATTTCATCTTATTTGCATTTCTAGTGTTCTGTTTTAAAAATAGGGGTTTTTTTACATTTTCTATCTGTTTCCTAGAGCACATCTGAATTCCTTGAACTCTTACAACGCGTAGGAATAAAGTATCTATGTGAGTAAGGAGATTAGAGTAATTAAGAACTAATATGAGCAGATAAACATATTTAACTGTACTTTTGATCTGTTTTTTATAAAAAATTTAATGTCCTTGTGAAACATCAGACCTTGTGCAGGAGGACTTCTGTCCTCTTTAAGGAAGAACAATCAACTTGGAGCGTTTTTGGAAGCAGCAGCTTTGAGTGTCGCTGTTGGCTGCTGTTGGCTGCGGTGGTGGGTCTGGAGAAGTGCACTGCAAACCCAGGGCCGGTGCTGCCTGCGGCTCTCCTCGTCTTCCAGTATCAAGCAATATCTCAGAATGGTTCCTCCGCTTCCTTCTCCCCAGCCCCAAAACGAGAGCATCTCATCCCAGAGCCTGGTAACGTCGTCAGAGAGCTCGTCGCCCGGACTTTTGTTCTAGATTTAACTCTGCAAATGCTACAGTGAGATCTCACGTGAAGGTGTCGGTGTGTTAGTATTATGGAACATCGGAAAATAAACCCTACATTTTTGTGCTGCTGTGTCTGACTTGATTTACTTGTTTGTGTTACTCTGGTGTCTTTGCCAACAGCGTGTAATGGGTTGGCTCAACAAGTGGTGCTCGCGTATGGGCTGGTGGGGCTCTTTGTGCCTCCAGACCTCTTGGCAGCACTGAATAATTCCATGGAAATGGAGTGCCGATGTTTTTGTAGCTCTTTTTGTCAAATGAGGCCAAGCATGGGGAGCTGTCTGTGGCGGCCACCTGCTTCACGCTGGGCTTTGCCAGTTTGGAGAGGAATGTGGTGTCATCAACAAGAGGTGGGTTGTGTTTGAGCCAGTACAAAGTCTTGGAGGATGGTGTTGCCCCATCAAGGCTTGGTGAGCTGCTTGGACCCTCGGAGCGCAGCTGGACTTTGCCGTGGTGTCTGTCATCGGGCTCAGGGTGCTCTAGTGTCCCCTTGGAGCGCAGGGCTGTCTGCTGGCTTGCTCTCTGCTCCGGAGGTGACACGGGAGATGGTTCATGCAATCCTTTGAGGTCCCTGCGGCCAGCTGAGGTCCCTGTGGCCACTGACCTCACAGGGATCCCTGCTTCTGCCACAGCCTTGATGGGAAGGGACACGTTGCCTGTGCCTCCTGCGTTGGAGGAGGGCTGGAAAGCCTTGGTGTTCTGGGAGCATCCCTCCATGGTGATTATTGACATTTTTTCAGTCCTATCACGTCACTTTGTGGCTGCACAGGTGCTGGCGCAGGAGCAGGGTAAGTGGCTGTGCAGTTATTTTTGGCAGCAGCATCTGAATGCCCGTCAGTGACCTTCAGGTCCGTGGTGAAAAGCATCTAACAAAGGCTGTTTTGGTGACTTGCTTAATAAAATGTATTTGTGCTGACGAGCCTACATTGCCTGACATGACAGCGTAATTCATGTCTTGAATAGACATCAGGGTAGTTCAATGGATTTTGAAAAGGCATAAAAGCAGCCATCTGTCATTTAAGTGCTATATTGCGCTCTTAATTTTCCTTAATAATATGTGAAAATAAGTTCAGTCTGGATCTTCTATAAGAAGGGATGACTCCAGACTAATGTAAGGTGTCAGTTGGCCATAGCCATACGTCAACACTGCATTTTGTGGCTGTGTGGGAGCAGGTGCTTCGGGGGGGCCCTGTGTTCACTTGGGCCTTGGAGTCATTATGAAGGATTCCCCTTCCTGCCAGAGGGAATGGTCTGGGAAAGGCTGAGGCAGCTCCTGTGGGGAAGGGTGCCTGGAGGCCTGGGAGTGCTTGGTCCACAGGCTTGTCTCTGCCACCCGGCTCACCCCTCAGCGCCTTCCAGCGGGGTGCTGGTGTCTCACCAGGTCGGTCCATGAGCATCCCTTGCTCGTCACCCAGCTCCGCAGAGCGCTGCCCACCGCGAGAGGCGTCCCCTGCTCAGGGCGTCCAAGGGGGGGGTTGTTCAAACATCCCTCAGCGCTTCCAGTGCTGAACTGATGCTGCAAAAGCTCTTGCCTCTGTGGCAGTTCTGCCACCTCGGTGGCTCATGTGTGATCCCGTGGGGCCGTCCCTCACAAGCAGCCAAGAAGAGCAGTTGTGACTCGACTCCACAGCCACTGGCCACGGCCAGGGGGCCGGGGGTTCCACATTTCCTCCCACCGGGCTCCGGGCTCTGCTCCTGGCTGCAGCGTGGGGAGCGGAGGGATGGCTCTGCGGGCGTGAAACGCTGCTCCCCCAGTGTAGGACGAGTCCCCGTGCATGCACCATCCACCAGCCGACCACCAGGACCCATCACCAGAAGGGCACCTGCCAGGGGATTGCTACTCTTTATGACAGCCTGTGAAGAAATAGTTGTTCTTAGCAAAAACTAATCAAAAAGCCTGTTCTTTACTCAGTAACAGTTTTGTTCCTGGTAGAATATACTCTTCTTAAGTGCCTATTACTATGGTTGTTACTGAAATAATGTTAATATCTACAGGACATCTGTAAAATCCACTCTCCACTGCCATTGCCACACTCTGAGTTCCTCCTGAGAGGACATTGCTGCGCTGGTCTGGGGGCCCAGCAGAGCTTCTCCTCCTGGGACCTGCTGCCGCTTGCCACACCAGCCAGCTCTGCGGTGCTGGTGGCACAGTTTTGGGTGGTGATTGTTGGTATGGAGTGTGTCCAACACTCACTAAGCAAGAACTCCTGTTAAGAGGTGTTACTGCCCTCGGGTGGAGACCCGGCAGGGCTGACCTCTGCTGTGCTGTCATAGGCTCAGCTCTGACCAGCCACCCTCAGACTGGCCTAAAAAAACTACAGGTTCCTTTAAGTAAGGGCAGAGATATAAGGTTAGCATTTTGTCATTTACAATTTTTTAAGTATCTTTAGAAAGCAAAATATTTTCAGTAAGGGCATACTGATGGTTTCTGTGTCCTGGCAGAGCGAAATGATCATCTTCTTGAAGGAATTCCAAGATGCGACACCTGAAATGTGCTTCAGTCACTCTGGCAGCCTTATTTACAAGCTCACGTCTATTTCTTAGTATGCTTGGGGAATCTAATGCAAGTGCTCAGATACCAGTTAATTTACACTGAGCTAGTTCTCACATCAGTAGGGGTCACAATAACTTCTCAAATATTTAGTCAACATCTTTCAGCACGACAGTAGCTTCACCAATACCAGGATCTTTAGTGTCAAAACTAACAGGTCTCAAAAGTTTTACAGACCAGCCAAGTAACTTCATGGACTCGTGCCCATTTAACACAGCCAAGGGTTTCACACCAAAGTAAATCCTTCTGATTTCTGTTATGTCAGTTGGGCACTTTCCAGCCAGTTGAGATGCTCAGGAGCCCACTCCTTTCCTGGTTTCCATCACGGCTACAAACCTCTCCTCAATCAGCAGCAGTCTCATTAGAAACTTCCCAACACTTTTTCCTTCTGATGGGCAGGGATACAGTAATCAGCAAGGCTTGTGAATCAAAACATATTGATAAACGTCAGATACTCTCTGAGGCATGAAGCAAAGGTCTTCCTTTAACTAGCCAGCATCAATAACTAATTAATGAACATCTTCCAATAGCTATTATTGCTGTTAGAGTATGGTTCATTTAACATCAAGAGAAATTCAAGCAGAGAATTCAGCATGAAGAACACTTGCCATGGGACAGAAAGAGAAGAACAGAGCGTACTAGATGAACTTCAGTTCCCAAGCACAGGCTTTTCTGTGTTTCAGCTCCCTCCCTGCACCAGGCCCAGGACACCGCCAGCTGCTGCCCTCCCCTCAGCTCTTGAGTGTTTGGGATTATTATGCAGCACCCTGCTCAGCATTTTTATGGGGTAAGAGTTGGAGAAAACAGTACACTGCTGCTTTCAGAGGTGTGGGCTCATGTGCTTCCTTTTACCCCTGCCAGAAACCTTCCCGTGCTGTACAATAACGAGCAGCAAATTGAGCAGCCCAGGCACGTTATGGCCGGTTTCTGTCCCGGGCATCTCTCCAAGGCTAGTCTCCCTCTGTCCGGCTCCAGCCCTCGCCGCCTCCCGGCTCTGCCAGCCCTGGCCAGGCTGCTCGCTGCTCGCCCTGCCCCGACGCACTGGGAGGAGAGCGGCGATGCTGGGCTCTGGGCACCTCCAGGGAGTCTGGCTGGGCTGCGGGAGGAAGCACGAGGCTCTTCCTCCTCCCGGCCGGTGGGTGCCGAGAGCCCTGGCCTGCAGCTCAGCAGCACAGGGCTGCTGGCTGCGCTGCTGGGAGCACCTGGCGAGATCCTCAGCTGCGGATGAGACACCTTTTGTTCTAAAAAGCCCCACTGGGTGTTTTCCTTCGCTGTGTAGCGACATTTTCAGAACTGCTCCTGTGTGCTGGCTGCGCAGGAGAGTGAGAAAAGTGCTGGTCTGGACCATGAAGCTGTGGCTGTGGCTCCCAACCAGGGAAGACTCCCCAGGGCTCCCAAAGGGCTGGTTCCCACCTGAGGAAGAGCAGACCCCTGACCCGGGCTGGTCTTCAGCAGACTGGGGTGGGCTGCAGCCGCAGGGGATGAGGAAAACTCTCCCTTTGGAGCAAGCTCCCAGAGGAAGCAGGTAACATGGTAAAGGGGCTCACTCATGCCTTAGTCTTGGGCAGAAAACAAACAGTCTTGGGCCAACCCACAGCCATGGGCAAGTGCTGGCTGGGGACAGTGAAGAACAAGCTGTTCCTGCCCTCATGAGCACGGCTGGACGCTGGAGTCACTACGCAGGATCCTGCTGCCGATGGATCGTGGGCACATCCCCGGTAAAGCTGCAAAATTCCTTCTTGACCCTTTCCACCCCTGCAGCAGGAGGGTGCTGGGGGATCGCATCCAACACGCATGCACTCAAAGGGGTTTTCTGAGAAGCTTTAAATGTGTTAAATTCCTCCTGTCAGTGTCACAGCCATCTTTCTTTCCTCCAGGGGACCAATGTCACCAGGGTGCGCTGCCCTCAGACAGGGCATGGGGAGCAGAGGCAGGAGCAGCCCAAGGAGCAGCCACAGAATCACAGAATGATACGGGGTTGGAAGGAACCTCTGGAGATCATCCAGTCCAACCCCCCTGCCAAAGCAGGTCCACCTACAGCAGGTTGCACAGGAACATGTCCAGGTGGGTTTGAACATCTCCAGAGAAGGAGACTCCACACCCTCTCTGGGCAGCCTCTTCCAGGGCTCTGCCACCCTCGCAGGAAAGATGTTCCTCCTCGTGTTTAGATGGAACTTCTTATATTCAAGTTTGTGCCCATTTCCTCTTGTCCTATCCCTGGGCACCACTGAAAAAAAGAGCAGTCCCCTCCTCTTGACACCCACACTTTAAGTATTTATAGGCATTGATCAGATCCCCCCTCACTGGCTATGTCACCAGCTGGAGCAGAGCCTTGCCGGGCTGGACTGGCCGGGGGAGATGGGTTCCAGCCCCCGTTTACAGAAGTGGGACAGTCACTGCAGGAGAGGTGGAACCCCCAAAGTCCCTGGAATGTGCTCATCCAGGCTCTCCTGGAGCTAGAGGCTTGGCACCACTCAGGTCTCCCTTTGGACCAAGACGTGTCATTCCAAGTTGGGGAAGAAAAAGAACTGGGGAGGGGAACTCAGTGTGGGGTGTCAGAACCTCCCTGTGTTCATTCCAGTTTGCAACCCACTTCAGAGCTGTGCCCAGAAGAAGCTACAGGGACAAAAGGCAGAGCTGGATACACCAGGGGAGCCGTGAAAGCCTTTTTGGCTTTTCTTTAGGCACCCGATGAACAGAAACATCACACCCCGGCACCAATTCATCGTGGCCTGTTGATGCGTGCTTGGCAGCGGGCTGGCAGCAGCTCTCCTGCACGGCCACCTCTCCTCCCTCCCTGGCTACAAGCTCCGGTGTGGAACTTTCCGGCCCCGGCGGTGATTTCAGGAACCTGGCTTTGAGGTTGGGAGCTGCAGCAGCAGCTGGCCAGCAAAATATGGGAGAGTCCTGACACTGCAGCTGTTTATGAATTGAGGCCAAACATGGTCCATCGCCTGCTGAGTGCAGTGGTGGCACGACCACAGGACTCACAGCCCCCTGTTGTGTCGCCCCCCACATACCCAGGGGCTCCACCATGCACCCTGGGGGCACCCTAGTCTCAAACAAAATGAGCACAAAATGTTCACTGCATCTCTTTAATGGCTGTGGTGCAGTTCCCTCTCCTCTGCAGAGGTGAGGAGGCACAGGACAGGTCCCCAAGGCTTCTCCAGGGAAGGTAATCTGAGTCCTGGCTTTGTCCCTCAGAGCTGCAGCTCATGGGGCATTGGTTCCCCTCGCAGCCCGGCCAGCAGGTTGTTGGCTGCCAGCACAGCCATGGTGCTCCTGGTGGCGTACGTGGCGCTTCCAACGTGCGGCAGGATCACTGCAGGGGACAGGGAGGGTTACTCACTCATTTCTTACCTTCGCTGACCTCCTGCAGCCTCTTTCAGGGCTCTCCCCATGGGGGCAACCCAGGTCCTGCACCAGCCACCGCTCTGCCTGGAGCCAACATCGGACGTGGAGCATGAAACAAAACCATCAGTTGCTGAGGGCTGGAAAAGACATCTGATAGGTGGCCAACAGCTATTTTTGAAGTCCTTGAGGCCAGACAGTCAGCCAAGAGTGGATCCCTCTTTCCGAGTTCAGGCTTGGTGATCACTTTCCTGCATGGACTCAGTCGGTGGGAGATATAAAATACTACCCCCTGTGGCAGCTGAACTTGCAGCGGGATTTGCTTGCTGTTGCCTGACTGCCACACAGCTTGAGGAGGTTTTGCTCACTAATGGGCACGAATCAACATCTACTGGGGCAAGAGCCTGTAGATTGCTGTGAAACATCGCATTTTACAGACCTCTGGATGCACTGGAGGGACACATGTGGAGGCAAACAGCCCCCGCCGACCAGAGCTGGCACAGGCAGGGCAGGGATCGTCACCCACCCGAGTGAAAAGGCTCCTTTTGCACAATGCAAAGGAACGAGCCAGAGCTGCTTTAGTGGTAAATTGTTATAGCATCAGCAGAGGACAGTACTTGCCCAAGGCATGGGTAAAAGCCTGCACTGCAGTCTCTGTTTTATCATAATTTCTGCAGGCAACGCAGATGCCTGAACATCCGGCACGCCACTGCCCCAGGGGGAGAAGGTTCCCCAAGAAGGACTGTGGGGCCATGTAGGTCCTTTCTCCCCAGTGGAGAACCAGGCTGGTTCCCTGTGAGAGTAATGTCAGCCCTTCTTCCTCCTCTACTGACGCTGTGCTCCTCTGGCTGCTGAAACTATTTGGCAGTTTTGGTGAAATCTGCGAATAGTTTCAGAAGCCTCATCGAAGCCTCATTTCTGTGAAAGTAAACATATATGTATTTATTTGTGTATTTATATGTATTTGCTTTGTGTTGTTCCAGAGCTCTAAGATCTCTGAAGTCCTGCAAATATTTCCAGAAAGTCTCTGCTTTTAGCATTTCTCACACTGTCTACTATGGGAACCAAAGCAAACCAATAAAAAGTAGTTTTTAGCAAAAAGATAATCAAAGCCAACAGCTATAAACTTGTATTTCAGAAACAGACAACCAGTCATGGGCAGTTCCAAATTTTCATGCATGTCTCTACAGTTCCTTTTGGAACAGACTTTTCCTACTCCAAGAACATCCTTCCTGGAGAGAGGACACACACTCGCTGTTGGGAGGAGAGGAAAGCTCCCGGTCCTGCATCGCGGGGGAAGGGCCGGTCACTCACTGAGGACCACAGGAGGGAGGCAGTGGCCACCCCAGGAGCCGCCCCCAACTCATCCCAGCCTGTGGTGCCTGTGAGGATGGAGCTGCACTGGTGTGTGGCCAGGCCACGGGAAACAGCCCCCTGCACAGCCCCTCAGTCTGCAGCAACAAGGATCCCAGCAAAACACCGAGGGCTGCTCCTGTCCCACACCGAAACATCATCCTGCCCCCACAGCAGCTCCCAGCTTCTGGGGAAGCAGCAGCAAAACTAATAGTGACAGGCTACTGCCCTGGTTGCGGCTGCTCTGCTGGCAGCCCACCAGCGCTGAAGCACAAGAGTGGCCAAACAAGCCCGTTCCTGACTGAACCTCTTCACCCAACCCAACCTCCTCTGCAGAAGCCCTAGTCCTGGGACCAGCACCTTCCTACTCCCCTGGTGCCTGTTGCCACCCAGAAAATGGGCTGTCTGAGCTCACTGGGCGACCCTCTTGCCTTGGGCTGTCCAGTGGGAGGTGTCCCTGCCCAGGGCAGGGGAAGTGGAATAGATGATCTTTAAGGTCCCTTTGAACTCTAACCAGTCTAGGATCTATGATTTTATGATTCTAAGCCTCTGCTCATCCCATGGTGTGAGCACTTGCTGGCCTCTGCAGCTTGGGGAACATGGACGTCAGGACAAGGCCAGCACTGGAATGAACCGTGCTCCTGAGCAGGGCGCCAAGCCTGTGCCTGGCAGCCCCGCAGGGTGGGCTACCAAGCCAGTCCTGCAGCAGTGGCAGCGCTGCGGATGCCGAGATTCCTCCAGGCAGACTCAGCACCCAGCTTTGTAGACACACGGGAAGCTGTTCTCGCAGAGCATACGCCCAGGAGCTTACGGAACAACAGAGCTCAGTGGGACAAGAGCAGGGATTTGGTTTCTCATTCAGGCACCTGCTGGTATCAGACTCCTCTGTGAATTTCACCCCATGCCCCAGCCCACAGAATGGAGATCCATTGGGAACGTGTTAAAAATTGAGCCCATGTCAACTGCTTTCTGAGAACTAAAATACCTCCCATGCTTGTTTTACATCTTGTTGATGAGGTTCTTCCCACCTGGCAGCTCCCCGTGTTGTACGATGGTGACCTACAGTCTGCCAAATACACCCAATCTCCCTGTCCTTCCACATCCCAGTGCTTGTTGGCACCAGCTGGCTCCTGGGACTGGGAATCCCCATCCCACCATCTGGTGGGTCCAGGAAGCACCGGATGCATGGTGCTGGAGCCAAGCGGGGCCGTTGTCCCACCAGACACTCACCGCAGTTCTTGAGGGAGAGCAGGGGGTGGTCGGTGGGCAGCGGCTCCGGTGTGGTGACGTCCAGGCCTGCTGCTGCGATCTCCCCCTGGGCCAAGGCATCGTACAGGTCCTCCTGGTTGACCACGGCCCCCCTGGCACACAGAAGGAGAGGCCCACGCCACTGACCAGGGGCCCCACGGCCTCCCAGGGACACAGGGCCAGGGCATCGGCCATGCGCAACAGCCCGGGAGGTGGCACCCGGGTCCCCAGGGCTGCCCGAGTAGAACTCAGACCCCTCTGGACACAATGAGCTGCTCGGGCTCCAGGCCATGCGCCAGGGGGAGAAGAGCCAAGCGCAGCCAGCCATGGAGGAGGCGCAGCAGCCTGGGGCGTCCCAGGTGGACGCCATGTGTGGGGCTGCACGGGTTCTGCCCCACCACCACAAGACGGTGGCAGGAATGGGGGGCTACCACTGGACTCGGCCAAGGACCCCTGTCACAGCTGCCTCTGTCCCCAGAGCAAGGCTTATGGTAGTCACAGCCCTCTCCCAGGGAACCCCTCAGCTTCACCCGCCTGTCACCCAACAGTCACCCATCCATCCACCCCACTGGGCAGGGCCCTGGAGAGGAGACAGAGGCTTTATCCACCCTGAGCAGCTTACCTGGCTTGATCCCAAGGGACCAAGGGCTGGAGACTGCAGGCCCCATGCTGGGCAGATGGTGCCGGCAGCCGCGATGGCCGTACGTGCTGCACACAGTCTAAGGGATCCCCCTGCAGCCCCCAGGAGACTGCGCTGCAATTACCTGCTCGTGTTGACGAACACGGAGGTCTTCTTCATTCTGGTGAAGAAGTCCTTGTTGCACATTCCCTGGGTGGCTGGAGTCAAAGCGCAGGTCACCACGACGAAGTCCGACTCCTCGGCCAGCCTCGTGAGTGGGACTGAGTGGAGAAACACAGGTCACAGCTTTGCTCGGGGACCTCAGGGCACAGCCCACCACCCCCTCTGATCCCCAGGATTCACCAGCGAGTGCTGCTCTGGAGAGACGTGGCTGACCCTTCTCCACAGACGGGGAGACACAAGGACCAGCATACACCAAAGAGAAACCACGCACGTTCCTACAGACACTACTGCAGTGCTTTGTCTCACTTTTAAATTAAAATCAGCCCATTTGGGAATCTAGCAACACTTCTGCCACCTGGCTCAAAGGAGGCTCTGGTATGTATTTCCCACTCAGACAGCAAGGTAGGGCAGCAGCAGCTCACACCAGCTTTATCTCCCTCCACACAGTCCTACAGATAATGCCCTGTGCCACTTCCACTCCTGGGGGTGAGAGGAAAGCGCAAGGAGCAGGAAAAGTTTTGTCAGTGACTTTGTGCAAAAAAAGTACCAACTGGAAACGTGCTGGCTTTGGATTGAAAAATCAGCACTTGATGCACACCTTGGGACTCCAACAGGTCCACAGAAAAGTCCTGTTCGGCATCTCAGAGACATTCCCAGCCCTGGCTGGGCTGTGACGTTCATTTTAAAGCAGGAGGTTTAAAGCTGACATTTGTGTCCAGCAACCAACAGCTACTCTCAGTGAAGATCTGTGGTCCTGTCCCCTCCTCCCCACAGGACATCTCATACCCGTCCCATGGGGGATGCCCCGTGAGACCTTCCCCCCCTCACTGGGGCAGCGCCACTTTCCCCTCTGTGTCCCTTACGTTCCACCTCCTTGTGGGGATGAAACTAACTGGAAATCACAAACAGACGGACACGGAGAGAAGGTGAAAGGCCAAAGGAGCAGAAGTGGCCACAGTTCACGACTGTGGTCAGTTGGAGCCCCGGGGTGTCCATCCTCCTGGCCAGCACTGCGCAGCTCAGAGCAGGCAGGTTTCCCTCCCTGCCACCGCATGGGAGGTGTCTGGATCCACCATCCCCTCCTTTGGGGTCCCCACAGCGGTTCACAGTAAGGGGCCACCCGGAACTCCCAGCTCACCCCCTCCCTCCACTGTCCCACCCCCATGGGTGACACCCTCCCAGAGCCATCCCAGCCCACGCTGCCCTGCAGTGGACCACTGACCACCAACTGCCGCCACTGCTCTGGGCGCCTTCCTTACCGAACTCAGCTTCAAACTCGGCGGCGTTCTCCGGTTTCGGGCGACTGCCACTGTATAAAAACTTCTTGACCCCAAAGGGCTTCAGGCGTCGGGCGACAGCCTGTCCTAGGAGCGAAGCGAGAGAGATGTGTGTCCAGCCCCTGTGCCGGTGCGGGGTGTGTGGCAGGGAGAGACGCCAGGCTGCGGGCACCCATCAGGGCTCTCCACGCAGCCCATTCGTACAAGCTGGTGCTTGGTGGGGCTGGCAGCGCGGCAGCCAGCAGGACACATGGCTCCATGAGGGGCGGCTGAGGTGGGATTGCTCCAGCCAGGCTGCATCCAAGCCTGGAGCGTGGTGGGCATGGGACGAGGGGTGGGTGTCTTCTGCTGCTCCTCCAGGAGCAGAACAGCCTCCCAGCCACAGTGAAGCTGCAGAAAGGGAGCTGCAGGCCATCAAACCTACCTGAGGGAGCACACTGGGAAGTAAGGAGTAGCCACCTGCTGACAAAACTCCACAACTGAAGGGATGACGAGCACGTCACCTTGGACTTTGTCAGGGCATTTGTTTAACTCAAAGCTGAGGGGACGACGTCCAGTTTGCTGTAGCACTCAGAGGTAGTGCAACTGTTTGAACGCTTTAAAGGTCTAGGCCTGATGAGTCAAGATGGCTGTTTGGAGAGGCCAGCTCTCCTTGTTGTTCCCATAGATTTTAAAGAGGTGAGCACTGGGGACACCACCCTGGTTGAGCGTCCAAAATCACCTTGCCCTCGCTGGGGACACACAAACCTTGCACCTGACATGCACTTACCTATTCTCCCCAGCCCTATGATGCCCACGGTACTATCGGACAGACCATAGCCACACATCCATAAGGGCTTCCACGTTGTCCAGCCACCACTAGCAGAGAGAGCGAGGTAGAACCAGATGTCAGAGAGCAGCAGGGGAGAGCCTGCTCCGAGCCCAGCGCTGGAGAGCACAGTGCTGCGGGGGGCAGCCCCTCTGCCACGGGCGGATGATCTTACAACCAGCCTCTACAAGGTTCCTACTTCAGGTGACCTCGGTGGTCTCCTGCAGGAAAAGCTTGGACCTCTGGTGCGCAGCAGTGGCAGCCTCGGGATTGATTTAATTCAGGCATCACCAGCCACAGCCCTGGAGCGACTGCCGGTCAGTGAGCTCTGGCCAGTGACCTTTCATCTGTGTCCTACCCGAGGGGTCTGTGGTGGCCTCAAGTGTCCCCTCCTGCAGGCCCTCTACCTCACGCAGGGAGGGGAGCTCTGCCCCTCTCGCAGCCCCTGAGCAGCACATCTGCTGTCACAGAACTGCAGGAGACTCCACCTGGGCCTGCAAGACGCTTGGTGCAGCTCTGCCTTCGTCTGCCGGCGGCTCCCCCCGGGCTGCCCCCGCTCCCATACTCACTTCTTCACCTGCTCCACGGCCTCGGGCAGCCGGCGGCAGGCGGCCAGCAGCAAGGCCACCGAGAGCTCTGCGGTGGCGTCGGTCAGGACGTCGGGGGTGTAGCCCACGCGGATCCCTCTGCAAGGCAAGCACAGCTCGCCGGGGTCAACGCCGGCGACCGAGGGGCGCGACCTCAGAATTCCCAGGCAAGTGGCTGCCGTTACACCTCTTCCAGGTGTCTGCAGCAGCATGTGCAAGAGGACATCCCTTTGGCTCCTCAGCCCTTCCTCCAAAGACTGTTCTCAGCCACACCTGGGGGGATTATCCTGGCCTCACCCCGGCACCTGAAGGCTCCTCCAGCCCCAGCTGGGTTGGGGGTGACCCCAGCAAGAGGGAGGTGCTGGTGGCAAACCCCATCCAGCCCCACGCTCCACAAAAGCCCACCTGCCAGGCCCACGCGAGGTGACCTCCAGCTCTGTGGGACAAGTGACTGCTGAGCTCCGCCCTCCTTCCCTGCCGCCTCCCCCGGCCCTCCCCATCCCGCAGAGGGGCAGGAGAGTCAAGGCTTACCGCTTCTTGATTTCCTCCAGGGCGAGGTGGTCAAACCCCACCGACATCGTGCTGATGACTTTCAGGCTGGGCCCTGCAAGACACCACCGGCACAGGGCTGCCCTGTGTCAGCCGGGGGTCCGGGCAGGCAGGGGATGGGAACAGGGGGAGGGGAAAGGAATGGGAAAGAAAGGGAAAGCGGAAGAGTGGGAAAGGGAAAGGGGAAAGGAAAAGGGAGGGAGGGGAAGGTGCAAGGGCACGGCCGGGGGGGGGCAGGGTACGGGGGGGTTGGGGCAGGGTAAGGGGAGTGAGGGGCAGGGGGAGGGGCACCGTACGGGGGGTGGGGGGGCAGGGTACGGGGGGTGGGGGGCAGGGTGGGGGGCAGCGTAAGCGGGGTGAGGGGCAGGGTACGGGGGGGTTGGGGCAGGGTAAGGGGGGTGAGGGGCAGGGTAAGGGGGGTGAGGGGCAGGGTACGGGGGGTGGGGGGCAGGGGCCGCAGCCCGCACGCACCGGCCGCCTCCAGCACCTCGCGGTCGATGCGGTCCGAGAGCAGGCAGAGCAGCCCCCGCTTCCCCGCCACGCCGGCCAGCAGCTCGGCCCGCGGCACCGGCTCCTCCGAGTCCCACTGCTGGACGCGGCACCTGCGGCGGCAGCGCGGCCCGTCACCGGAACCCGCACCGACACGGGCCCGGGCCCCGGCCCCAGGCCCGGCCCGCCCCGCCCCGGCCCCGCGCTCACCCGCCGGCCTGCGACAGGACCCGCAGCCCCTCAGCCGGGATCCGCCGCGTCACGAACACCGCCATGGCCGCGCCGCCGGCCCGGCCCGACCCGACCCGCAGCGACCCCGGGCGGCCGCGGCGGGGGCGGGGGGCGGCGGGGGAGGGAGCACGGGCGCGGGGCGGGCCGGGGGCGGGCGTGAATGTACACACGCGGGGCACACGTGAGATACGCACACGCGGGGCCGGCACACGTGTGCGCGCGTGCAGTGCACACTCAGAGCACACACAGGTTACACACGCAGGGTGCACGTGCAATGCACGCGTGCAATGCAGGCACACAGGTTACACACACGGTGCACGCACGCAGGGCACGCATGGAATACACACACGCAGGGCAGGCACGTGTGCACGCGTGCAATGCACACACGGTGTGGATGAAGCCAGGACGGGTCCGTGTTCAGGCTGGGGGTGGGCCAGCAGCTTGTCGTGGGAGCAGATGGTAAACCATTGTAAAGTCTCAGGGGTGGGTTTCCCCTCGCAGAGGGCTTTGCCCACTGAGACCATCAGCACGTCTTTCCTGGGAACCAGCTGGTTTGGAGGCCTGGGTGGGCGCTGGCACAATGTGCTGTGCCACCGCCTCCACCTCCAAGGAATGCATCCCGCAGTGCGGCTGCCCGTGGCAGCACCCATCCTGCTGTCGGTGCTCGGGGGGTGGCAGGACCCCAGAGACCACAACAGCCAGGTCCTGCAGGTGCTGCTGGTGGGGCTCCCTTGAAGAAGCCGCTCCCCTCACAGCCTGCAGCCCCCCGACCAGCACAGGACAGATGTCCCCAAGCCCAAGTGATGGCCACAGGAGGGAAAGGCTCCTGGCCCTTTGAGCCGCTGGGGAAGCAGGGTCTGTGGGTACCTGGACAGCCTTGCCTGCAGGTGGGCATCCCTCAGGCTGGGACCCTGACAGGAACGTTTAAGTGTGGGAGAGGGGAGGGGTGGATTCCATCACAGAGTGGGAGGTTGGACCTTTCCATAGGCCTTTCAGACACCAGTAGCTCTACAGGACTTGGTGGGGAGACTGCAAATCCCAAGATGGGGAGCTCTGGTGGATGGCAGTGGAGACCTTCCCTCTGTTAGAGCTCACAGATGTCGGCATTCAGAGCACGGCTGCCACCGATCTGCCTGCCTGCTCTCTTCTGCCAGCTGGCAGGGGACTGAAATCTGCAAGAGTCCTGCAGGGCTTTTAAAAGAGTTTTTAAACCTAAGATGATGTTTTAATAAAATCTGGCTGGATTCTTACAGATGTCAATGTGCTGGTGGCTCACAGGAGCCGGGCAGGCAAACAGAAGGAGAGAACAACCTCTGTGTGTGTGTGTGTGTGTGTGTGCGCGCGTACACACAGGTACACATGCCGATGTGGAGACAAAGCAGCCCTTGGGGCAAGGTACACATGCACACACACATACACACACACATATGTGTGCATATACATTTGCATATGTTTATTTGGGTTCCTTTCAACTTTTTTTCAGATTCCTTACAACATCAGGGTATTACTGTGAGCTCTGCCATCTCGTCCAGAGCTGGTAGAGGGGCTACTACTGAATATTGCAAACTGTGACACTGAACCGTGTCCATCATCATGGTGATAATTTCATACCTTTGTACAAGAAGTACAGCTGTAATACTATAATGTGTAATGATATATAATATCATCACCAATTAGCCAAGAGCTTGGTAATCTAAGTAACCAAGGTGGGATGGGAACTGCATCAACCAGCTTTTAGACATGGCTTTGTGCCATTTGTGTCGTTGAAGCTGCGTTGGTGATGACCTGCACCGCTTTTTCTGGGAGATGGTGGGTTTCTGGACTGGCTGATGATACAGGGTGATGGGTCCTCCCAGATTCTGTTTTGCTGTGATCACCCAACTGGGTCCTTGACCAGAACTGTTTTCTGAGCTCTGACCTATTTCACTTCTGTCTCCTGAGGCATCATTTAAGCACTTCTGTCTCTGCTGGCCAAGGGGGCATGTAGGAGTCATGATGATACACGCTACTGGGACCCAACCTGTGTCTCTAGGCAGAGTGTACCTACTCTGAAGCACGAGTGAGAAGGTCCAGCCAAGAGGAACAAGCGACCAAACTTGCAGCTCCAGGAACAGCATTCATCTCCCAAAGGTCCCTCTGTTCAGCTACTCGAGGAGATGCTGCAGAGCAGCCCTGTCCTGACACATCACCCCACAGCAAGGGTCTAGGCTGAGCTGGTGGCCTAGCTTCATTGACGGAAATGGATTGTCACCTCTAGCAGGCAGCTGATGCTACAGGTATTGGGTAGTGTTTTGGGATGAGAGTTTCCACCTCAGAGCCTTCAGGGACTACTTTGAGAGGTTTCCGTAGGCAGAGTAAAGCCTCTCCCAGTGCTAAACAGACTTTGCTTGTTAATAGCCAGATTTCAATTTGCTGGAGACCTGATCTGGGTCTGCTTTATGATCACAAAATGAACACAGCTAGGTATGGGGAGGGGTGGGGGAGAAAACAGCACAAAAAGAAGACATGAGCTTGTATGGGCAAGTGGGATAAAACAGGTGTGTTATCCCTGGGAATGAGCACAGGGTCATACCAGTAAAGAAAACACATCCATGGATGTAGGGAAAATGGAGTTTAATGCCCCAGAATATCTAGCCAGGTTCCTTCTGCTGTTCTGCAGGCTTGTGCCACGCGGGAGATGTGGATGGGCTGCAGCACACACACTCCAGGAAGGTTTTGAGTTTAAAAAGAGGATGTTCTGCAGGCAGAGGCTGTGATTCCTGTCTGGCAGCTTTGATGTGGCCACGGGGCAGAGCATGGCTGGGTCACCATGGTCCACTGTGCCAGCCCTGCTGGGAAAACAAAGGGTCTGTTAGCTATGGGCTTCTTCCCTGTCATTGCCCCGGGAGATAAGAGCCTTCGTTATCTGATGGAACCATTAACAAGAGAGAGCAGAATGCACAGTACTCTAGTCTTAATGGGAGTTTTATAGCAAACTTGGAGGCCAGGGACTTACAGTACTTTTCTCTGCCACAAATCATCTGTGCTATATGAGGTATCACCTTATCTAATGAGACTGTACTCTACTGTTGGGATTTTCCTTTATCATGAGCATGTCTGCTCACACTGTCAGTATGTTGTCAGATTATGCCAGCAGAATCCATTTTATTTTGTAATAATTGCTTGAAGTTTATTTTATTTTATTGAGCTGGGTTACCAGTAGAGCTGACATTGTATCTCCCTCCCTGATCACGTAAGGATTTGTGTCAGGAGTATCTGCTCTCCAGCGTGACATCTCCGTGCTAATCTGGTGGCGCAGTGGCTGCAGGGGTTCCTCTCTTCCTCCCACTGCCCTTCCTGCTCGTCCCGGTGTCGCTCCCTCGGGGACCTGCTGGTGCCTCGTGTTGCCAGAGCCAGCACGTGGCAGCGGCAGCAGCGCCTGGCCAGTTCCTCCAGTGGCACCAGTACCAGCAAGGGGGAGACCCCCACAGAGGATTTATTTACAAAAAAACCCACACAATGCTGGCAAAAGTGTGCTTTTATTGATACATTTAAGTGGATAGAGCACTGTCTCCTTTGTTGTCTGGCTTCAGATTCAAAGTCTTTACTACAAATGTGCAGAAGCCATTTCCTCGTGTGCCCTGGCTTGTCACCACCATCCTGGGCCACCGTCTCCAGCTATGGGGCTCTGTGTGGGCTGCTCAGTGAATACACCCCGTGCACAGTCTATGATGCCTCAGAAAACCACTGCTCAGTGGCAAGAGCCTGTGACAAGACGATGCAGGCGGGGAGAAGGGGACATGCTCTTCCCTGCACGCAGCTGGCCGTCAGCTCCAGTGGGACGAGCCCAGCCTCTCCTGCCACACCTGAGGATATTTTGCTCCACAGACTCAGCCCTGCGCCTCTGGATCACGTCACTCCTGTAGTTTGGTGACAAAACCCTTTTGCATCACAGGAACTGGTGGCAGCCCAGCCCTACGTGCCTGTTCGCTTCACGGGTCACAGCCCACCGGGACAAGGAACTGGCTGCCTCTTGGAAAGACTTTGCCTCCTCAGTCCCTCCGGAGGCAGGGCCACTGTCAGTTCTGTGCTCTCACACTGCATCTTACGGGGGTCCTCTGTGGCGGGGAGCAGCTGGGAGCCACAGGGGCACTGAGGCTGGAGGTGCCTCCAGAGGTCACCTTGTCCAACCTCCGGCTCAAAGCAGGGTCACCTAGAGCTGGTTGCCCAGGGCTATGGCCAGCTGGGATTGGGGTGTTTCCATGGATGGGGGCTCCACCACCTCTTCAGGCAGCCGGTTCCAGTGTTCTGCTTCAGAGTGAAAAAGCACTTTTCTTCTGTTTCAGTGGAATTTCCTGTATCTCAGTGTGAGCCCATTGCCCTGCAGCTGGACACTGCTGAGGAGAGCCTGGCTCCTGTATCTCCATTCCCCCACCAGGTGTTTATACACAGGGATAGGTCCTCTGAGCCTTCTCTCTCCTCACTGGTCAAAGCTGTGTTGTCAGGCCAGGCACAAATGGGATTGCACTTGAGGCTGCTCCTGACACCCACAGCATCCCCCCATGGATCCCCTATCTCAAGCACTGCTCCGAGTCATGGTGTTGTGGGATTGTGTGCTTTATTTTAAAAAAGCAGGAGTTTTGTGAGCAGAGGAACAAGTGGAGCTTGATTCCCCGTGAGTCTGTGCCCTGTGGATGACTGCGTTCGGTGTGGGAGGAGGTGCACATCTCGCTGAAGGATCACTGAGGGATCCCCGGGGGATGAGGATGGAGGGGGTGAGGGCACCGATCGATGTCTCATAAGGCTTGATTGTGCAACACGGCCCTCCCTTCCATGGGATGCTGGCAAGGTCCTGGCCCTCTACCCACCCACCTCTCACCCTGAAGGCTGTAGGAATATGTCTCACATCTCCAGACAGAGAGAGCAAATCAAAGTGGCCCAATGTTTCTAAGCCCTCACGGTTCTTGAGCCAGAAAGTTGGGGGGGACAGGAGGAGAGAGCACCCGATGTCTTTTCTTTGAGTAGGGGGGGAACGTTTTTAGTACCTTGCCTTCCAGTGCAGGGGTGTCAGGAGCTTCTGCTACATGTCCCCTCCCTCCTCGCAGGGATGGGGGCTGTGATGTCTGGGTCTTCTCTGCCCAGATGTGGACACAACCTCTGTCCACTTTCACCCCTGCCTGGCAGCACCCCAACTTGCTCGAGCTGGGTGAGGGAGGAGGGCCAGGGCCGGGGTCCGGTGCTGCCGGTGCTGCCAGCCTGCCCATTGGAGCAGCATCCAGCCCCCCGAGCACTGGCCATCTCCTGCTCAGCCAGCACTTGTATATATTGGGGAAACTGGGAATGCTGCGGGAGAACTGGAGGGACTGGGGCAGGACCATCAAGTCTGGGGGAAAGGTATGGGGCTTTCGTGGGGGCAGCTGCTGGGAGGTGGAAAATGTGTAGGAAATCAGGCAGGAGACGGTGCTGCGTACCCAGAGGGGCGTCCAGCGGCCCTGACGCTGCGGGGACTGATGCGGTTTGAAGCCATTGCTGAGCTGGCACCCTGCTTGTCCTTCCAGCTTGGCGGCTGCACTGTCCCCCTCCGTCCGCTCCTAAGGCTGGCCCGTGTTGGCTGCTTTGGACCTCTCAGAGTGCGAGTATCAGTAAGCCACCTCAAGAAATAACCCCTATTAATTAGCACCGTTTGCAAAAGGTGGCAGTCACTATTTCTAAGCCTGAACTTTACCCCTTTGCTGCCTGGCTCAAGGGCATGCCATGCAGCGAAGGAGCTACTTCATCTCCTTGGTTTTGCAGTGGATGCCGTTCAACCTAACACATACATAATTTACATTTAATATTTTCTGTATTCCTCTAAGCCCCTTCTTTTGGTGAAATGCCAGCCTGTGTGCCTCCCTGCAGCCCTCCCTGGCCAGCTCTCCATCCCTTTGTGCACTCTGTGAGGGTGAACACACCAGGCAGCCTCAGGCTTAGCCATGGCATCTTTAGCTGTCACTGTATTCCTGTCCCACCTTTTCCTTCTGAACCATTTTCCTGATGCATTTGAGCTGTCACCTCCTCGGCCTCAGCAGGCCACTAACAAGGGTGGCTGCTGGGAGGCCAACACTGCCGTCCTGCTGCCCCTGCCGGCTCCTCTGCCCCCACTGCCGTCCACCCCCCCGCCTTTGCTGGCTCCTTCTGAAGTGCTGCTTGGTGTCCATCAGCCTGCCGGACCCGGGGATGCCTTATAGCCTTTCCTTGCTCTGCCACGCTTTGCTTCATCCTGGAGTTTCAGATCATTAAAGTAGTTTTCACTCTGAGGGTGGTGAGAGCCTGGCCCAGGTTGCCCAGAGAAGCTGTGGCTGCCCCATCCCTGGAGGGGTTCAAGGCCAGGTTGGAGGGGGCTTGGAGCAACCTGGTCTGGTGGGAGGTGTCCCTGCCCAGGGCAGGGGGTGGCACTGGATGGTCCCTTCCAACCCAAACCGTTCTGTGATTCTATGATTACTCAGTCTCTCATCCCTGACCCAGCAGCTTTCCTGTTATCTGGACACCCTGGTGAAAACTGAGCTGTAAATTCTGTTTTTGCCATCTGCTTTGTTTCAGACAGACCTGGAGACCATTTCACCCCTGGTAAACCCTGCAGAGCCTTGCAAAGCCTTGCTGAAAGCTGAAATGAGAGAGATTAATGGATGCCGCATCTTTCTCTGCTTGCTGGTTGCTGCTGGAAGAGCGGGGACACTGGGTGCCCCCCAGCCCGGTCTGGGGACAGCTTTTCTTTCCTCCTGTGCAAACTTGCAGGGGTCTGCCTTAGCAGCACATTGGTGTCATCACAGCTGGAAAAGCCTTGCTGTGGGATTAGCCTCCCTGAACACTGTTTTCACATTTCCCCTGTTCGATCCCCAACACTTTGCTTTTATTTCTTCTTGCCAGTGGGCTCAGCGGAGCCAGCTGGCCATCTGAGTCAGGATGCAGCCACAGGAGATGTGTCTGAGCATCTGTCAGATGCCCCAGCCTCTGCAAGCCACAGGCCATTGCCAGCGGGGCTGTGGAGCTGCTGGGAGCTGAGCACCCGCCGCTGCCGGGGCCCCTGCCGTGTGTGTGCCCCTGGAGGAGGAGGAAATGTCACCCTCTTGGGTACAGCCGGAGTTTGGTGGGAATTTTAGGAGTGCATGTCAGGGCAGGACAAAAACAACCACTGGCTTTCACTGTCCGAAGGTAATGTCCTTCGAAATATAAGTCACTGCTGGCAAAGGCTGCAGATCTGCAGGAGATACAGGAGTGTGGAGGCTCCTTGTGAAAAAACAGCACTATGGCTGGGTGTTTGTCCGTCCATCCATCCCCTCCTGGCCATACACGGTGGGTTTTGAGGAGCGATGGCTCTCCAGGGAGTGCTGGGGGTGTGAACCAATTTCCCAGGGTTTTACGTCAGCCTGGACTGGAAAAACACCTGCCAAGGGCTGGTGGTTGGACCGAATCCAGCCCAACTTACACCCACCAAATTCATTGGTTGCTCCTCAGAGAAAAGCCTATTTGCCGGGATCCAGCTGGTTAATTACTAACTCTGCCACAGGGCATGGCTGCGTTCCTATCCCGGGTCCTGCTGTATGTCTCCAGGGACAAAGCCAGGCACCAGCAGCGGTGCTGGCTCCCAGGAGGAGCAGGGGACCTGTGGGTCCGTGCCCTGCGGGTCAGTGCCGGTGGCTCTGAGAGCTCCTCATCCGCGGAGAAGAAGGCTGGGTGGGTCTTCCACCCAGAGCCCCTCGGCAGCCCCTGCCCCACACTGCGGGGAAAGGGTCTGGACGTGCCCCCACGCACTGCCTGCCTCCTCTTTGGCCCCCCTGGCGAATGTGGCCACGTCCCTCTGTGGTGCTGCTGACACTCTTGGGACTGGGTTCCTGATGTTCAAGAGTGAAGCTGGGCTGGGGGTGGTCTGCAGCCCCCACCAGGGTCTATTCACAGAATCACAGAATCGTCATGGTTGGAAAGGACCTCCGAGATCACCGAGTCCAACCACACACGTGCACAAAAAAAATCCCCACAATCTCAGCCACTAGAGGATGCCCTGAAGTGCCACATCTAGACATTTCTTAAATACCTCCAGGGATGGTGACTCATTCCTGACAAAATGGGTAATCTCCTGCTGGAAGGGGCTGCCCTGAGCCAGAACAGCCATCCCGGCAGCAGTACGCTGCAGCCGCCAACAGAGCAGGACCTTGGCAGTCACCCCCGTCACTGTGCCTACAGCCACTGACTGTCCTGGCACAAGGCACTTTCCTTGCAGACGATGTCCCCGTGAGGCTGGCAGCCCCCCCCTGCTGTGGGATGGGCTCATAGAGTCCTCCATCAGCAGGTCTGGTGGCCTCCTGCCACCCTTGCTGGGGCCGGGTCTCCTCCAGCAGCAGACACACAGCCCTGGGCTCCCGGACACTGGTGTTGGGATTTCTGGGCAGGAGCAGGGTCACCAGGGTCCCCTTGCTCCATGAGGCGGCTGTGGGGGTGGGATGGTGGAGAGGACCAGATATGCACAAGCCTGTGGGTTAATTTGCTGAGAAAGTGCCACTGGTCCCGTTATCCCATAAATGCCGGGTTGCCGGGCAGGGTGGGGGCTTGGCAAAGCTGCCTGGAGGTGTCATGGCCCTGCACGGGCAGTGAAGACTTTGGTCCATGGAAGGTCTCCATGATGTGGTCCCACAGGCTGTGCCAAGGCACCGGTGCTCGTCTATCCTTGCCCTGTCCTGTGGCTCCAAACGCCTCTCTGTGCTGCCCCTCGGCACCCCCGTGTCCTGGGGAGGGACTGCCACATCCCGCAGGGAGCCAGACTCTCGGGGTGGCTCCTCCGAATCCACTCACTTCCCACCGCTCATCTCCCCTCGATCTCCAAGCATCCCCCTCAGACAGAGGGACCCGGAGCTGCCCATGGGAGCATACTGCCCGCCCTGCTGGGGCCTGCGGCAGCAGGAGCTGGGCTCCCCCCATCCTGTCTGGATCTGAGCATCCTTCCATTGGAGCTCGCGCTTGCCTGGCTGTGCCCATGTCCCCATGTCCCTCGCTGTGCCCACGTCCCCGCATCCCTCGCTGTGTCTGCATCCTCTCTTGCCTCACTGAGCCCGCATCCCCACATCCCTCAGTGTGCCTGTGTCCCCGTGTACCTCGCTTTGCCCGTGACCCCACTTCCCTCCCTGTGCCCATGTCTCCACATCCCTTGCTGTGTCCATGTCCCTGCGTGGCTCGCTGTGCCCATATCCCCATGTCTCTATCTGTGCCTGTGTCCCCATGTCCCTCGCTGTGCTGGTGTCCCTGCATCCCTCGCTGTGCCCACAGCAGAGGAGACTCCTCTCCCTTGTGGCTTGCAGGGCAGGGGGGCTGCAAGGAGCCATTTCAGGCTCCATGGCGTTCAGAAGTCTATCAGTGCGATGAAAGTCTGCCTTTACTGCAGGGTGAATGTGTACTTAGGCTGTTAGACTATTACCACAAGATTATTTTTAAAGCATTTCCAGAGGTTTCCTGTAGGGAGGAACAAACATATCATCTCCATTAGGGATTTCAGCCATACCAGTTTCTTTAATCCTTCTTAAGGGGTAGGTAGGATTTTGTATTTAGGAGCAACCAAAACCTTTGGACGATGCTGTTCTAAGGAGCAATATTTTAATTTTCCTTTCTTAAAACAGAAAACTGCCACCTTTAAAAGGAGGCTCAAAATTCTACCTGGAGAGAATTCGCAGCCTCCACAGACCAGCATGGGCGGCACCATCTTTCCGATCCGGCCAGGCCAGTGCCGGGGGCAGGGGGTGGACACCCCCGCCAGCCTGGCCAGAGGGAGGGGTGTCCGGTCGGCAGCGTGGGCTCTGCACGTCACAGCCCCCCTGGCCCCACGCCTCCCGGCATGTGGGGAGGGCATTGGCCCCCCGGACACATGGCCTGGCACCTTGTCCCCCCCGGAGCTCTCCTCTGCTCGCCCCGACCCCTTCCCTGGCCAGGGCTGAGGCCGGGTTGGCCAAACCAGGACCATGGTTCCCAGGATGAGTGAAGACTGGTGAATCCCCAGACTCCTCCGGAGCCGGCTGCAGAGGCGCTGGCAGCTCTGGGACCATTTTTAACAGACCTCGTCCCATCCCCCAGTCTTACCAGATGAGCTTCCATCCCGGACAGCGATACTGGATTTACATCACTTTCCAGAGACATAATGGATGCCGAGGAAGCTCGTCCGGGGAGGCCTGTGTTTTATCGTTGCCATTACGCAGGGACCCAGAAGCCAGCCTTTGGCCGCATCATGCGATGCCCGGTGTGGGGACATGGCAGCCTGTGCTGCCCCTCCTGCCCCATGGTGCCGGGGCTCTCCCAGCACCGCAGACCCTGCTGCAGAGTGGCCAGGGGCTTGGCAGCCCCCTCCCAGGATCCCCATCCTGCCGGGACATGGGGAGGAGGGTCCATCCCGTGTCCCCCGCAAACGGCCCCGTGGGGAGCTGGGGATGGTGGCAACACACAGATGGGAGTGAAACCCCCTGAACAGGGACCAAACAGGGGACATCGTGATGAGGCACTATTTGCTGCTCATGGCTGCCAATTACCAAAACAAACCTTCCTCCTTTTAATGCTCTCTCAATAAAAATGTAGCGGCGTGCTCGGGGTGACTACCCACGGCAGGGTGAGGGGAGAGGGACTGAAGGCAGGGAAAGCAAGCAGGGTATGGCTAACAATGGAGCATTTAGAGAAAAGAGAAAAAAGGCAGGCAGATGGCATGAATATTAGTGCATGAAAATGACTAACACTCTGAGAATTTCCCAGCGTACTTCTGACTGGTTTGGGCTTGCTTTTATAATTAATTTATGGAAAGCACCTAAATTGGGAATAAACACAATCTCGCAAATCCCTTCTAATCTCTGACTGTATTTTTGAAACGATACCCTGAAGGTATAGTTTCTTACAATGATTAAACTGTTTTCCTTTTAAGAATTAAAAGGGACTTTTTCATGCAATTGTGCAGAGCATCAGTGGTCAGGACCAAACCCAGAACTGTTTTAGATGCAATCTATTGTTGGAAATGCCCGGATGGGGGCATTTCCCCACCAGACCACTGGATGCTAAATCTGCCAATATTTTCATTTTGGATTCATGTATTTTAACACAAAATATGACCTGGTGTGTTGTCAGCCACCTAATGACTCAGAAGTGTTCTGACATTAGCATAAATTTGGAAACTTCCTGTAAAAGAAAAAAAATAAATGTATTTTTCATTAAGTTGCTGGTTCTCTCAGCAATACAAGCAGAACTCCCTCCCCGGGGCAGGATGTGCAGGAAGTGCTGGGGGCGGTGGGGCGGCTGCGGCCGTGGGGGATGCTGGAGATCCTGCTCTCTGGGTGCAGCTCTGCAGGAGAGGAGAAGCCCAGAGAGACACAGCTTTGCCCCATGGACCTGTACCATGACTCCTGCTGCTCCTCATGGGGGGCCACCAGGACCCCCCTGTGGAGGCGGGGGAACAAGGGGCGGATGAGCACAACAGTGCCCTGGGATGTGTTCTGCTGGCTCTGGGGTGATGAGCGCCCCCCAGGACAGCTATGGGCAGCGGGTCACCCCTGGGGAGGTGCATGGCCGCAGGAGAACCCTGGGCCCGCAGGGCAGGTGCGTGGCATGGCAGGAGGGCTGGGGACAGCCAGCTGGCATGAGGTGTCATTGCCATCCCCCGTCCCATTGTGCCCATGCAGGGGCAGGAGGAGACCCCACGAGTGCTGGGGAGCCCCCAGCCTGAGAGACTGGAGCTGGGAGGACGGGCACTGTGATGCTGCGGTGGCTCTGATGGCACAGCTCCCCGTCCCTCCTGCTGATGCGCAGGGTGGTCCCTGCCACACGTTGTGTTCTGCTGCACCTTCTGCCACGGTCAGAGTGGCAGGTCAGCAGCTCCAGCGTCAGCCAGGAGACCCCGGCCCTTGGGATCTGCTGCGGTGGGCACAGGGACAGTGCTGGCCCAAGGAGGCTATGGCAATTTCGGTGGTGTTCATGGCCACAGGGCTGGGCTCAGAGAGGGGTCCGGTAGTGAGGACATGAGGGTGTGGGAAGGAAACGGGGTTTTTGTTACACAGCTTATTGTGTTTCAACCTGGAAATCAGGGTAAGAATTACCCAGGGCACAACCTGTCCCTTTGATTTGGCCTTGCAGCTCAGTCACGCATAGGAGAAGCCTCTTCCTTGTTCCCTCCAGCAGCATCTCCTTGTAATGGCTCATGGGAAAATATCGCAGCGGTGAAAAATTCTCCCACCCTCATAAAGCCGGTGGGAAGCGATGGGTCTGCAGGGCGGGCAGGGCGGTGGGGCTGCTCATCTCAGGTGAGTGATTCCTCTTCCGATGGCTCTTCACATGCGCTCCACGAGCTCTGGCAGTAATTCCAGCGACTGCCCAACAGATGATGAGAGAGGGGACGGGCAGAGGACGCCATGACACTGGTGTCGCTGGTGCTGCCGCCAGCACGCAGCTGGGACCTCTCACAGCCCAGGGGTGGCCACCAGCCTGGCCGGGAGGGCTGGCTTTGGCGCAGCCCCTGAGGCTGCCCGCGCTGCAGCACCTCCTGTCCCCTCCCGTGCCCTGGTGGTGTCGCTCCCCACAGCCTGCCGCGCGTCCCCAGGGGCTGCAGCCCCTGGAATCGGGGCCAGGAGCTGGGTTGGTTTTTGCAAAGCCCACGCCGGGGTATTCGCTTTTCTCCTGTTGTGGCCCGTTGTTTGATCACAACCTTCCCAGGGCTCCGCACGCTCTGTTTTCCTTAATGGTTCTCTCCTACACGTAGGATTGCTAGGTTTTAACATAGTTCTGTTCTTTAGGGAAAAAGAAGAGAGAGTGGGAGAGACTGAATGTGATCTTTGTTTTCAGAACATTACTGCAGTAATTAAAATGCTTGCGAAGATGTTATGTTCCCAAAAGCAATAAATAGTTTTGAATGTTTTGCCCCATTAATTGCATATTAGTTAAACACGTACTTTTTATAACATGCGTATTCACTCACCTGCTTACTCTGACAGTGAAGTGCATATTTAAATATGCATTATACCCTTTAATGCATAGTAATTATTTGGTAGAGAGCAAAGGCTCTTCCTGAGGAGTCCCTTTCAAGGGAGTAGATGTTTGTCTGCACGGTCTCGCCTTGACTCGGGGAGGTGAAACACCTTGGCTCTGCTGAGGTTGCGGGGCACGGCTGGGCTGTCCGTGTCACCCTGCCGCAGCCTGGCGTGCCCCCGGCACCAATACGGCACCCGCAGCCTCCTCCCGCTCACAGGGAAACACCCCGGCTTTTGTGAGGATTGGGCTTTGGGGGCGAAGAGGAAGGGCTGGTGGCCGTGCCCTGGTGCCCCGTGGCCCGGTGTGGCCGGGGAGGGTGACAGGCGCTCTGCCAGCGCAGTGGCATTGGGTGGTGGCATAGGGCAGCAGCTCTGCTCCCGGGGACCATGAGCATGTTCTGTGGCAGAAGTGCCAGCAGGAGGGGTCCAGAGAACTCGCTCGGGCTCCTGTTCCTCCTCCAGATCTCAGCAAAAGAGGCCCCAATCTCCAATGCCCAAATTCAGTGAAGGCTCCGGACCCGGCGACCAATTTGCCAAAGGGGCAGCTCCTGCTGCCTTTATCTGGGCGTTTTGCGTTGTTGGATTTTGTAGGAAACAACAGTCGCACCTTTCCATGGCAAGTTGTCCGGTGCCTTGAGTCAGGAGCTGCCTTGATGACGCCGACCGGTGATCAGTAAAAGCTGAGACCTGCCCGGGTGAGGGGAGCGGGACCACCATTCCCTGGGCCAGGCCAGGCCAGGCCATTCCCATGGTTGCCGTCACCCCTCAGGATTACCTGGTTTTGCTTTTGGACTGTAGGACATGACAACAAGGGCTCAGCAGAGTCACCATCTGTAAGGGGAGTGCAAATACCTTTCGTTAGGTCATTTGCTAACTGGGGGGCTCTCTGTGTGTCTGGAAGCTCTCCCGCCTTTCTCCAGCACACCTGGATGTCCTCTCGTGGTCTGCCCCTGCGCTGGGGGAAAACAGCTGGCAGCTCCTGGTGCCTGAACCGGCGCTCCATCAGAGATGAGGTCCACAGCCTGGATGGGACAACAGGATGGACACACCACCCCCTGCAGCTGATGCACCTCCTCCTCCTGGGAGCTGCCAGAGCCCCAGGGCCAGCGGCAAGAGGGCACCTACCTCTCCCCCACCATGGCTGGGTCCTGTGGGACATTTTCAGTGGCACCACAGGCTCGGGAGAGGAGCTGTGTGGGTGACACACGTGCTCTCGTCCCTCCGGTGGAGAACCAGACCCTAGACTGCTGCCGCTGTGATCACCTCCTCCTTGGCTTCCACCCTGGAGGCTGCTGGCCGCTGCACAAGCCCAGTGGCCCCATGGCCCTGCTCCGTGGCCATGCCCTGCCTGTGCCACCCTCCTGGTGGCAATTTGCTTCTGGGACAGCAACGCTGTGGGGAAGACTATCGCGTCATTCACCTGGTGTGGTCCGGGGCCAGCTTTCGTGGGCCAAACAGGAGAGCGACCCAGCCCCTTGCCTGGGGACCCTTGCGCTGCCCACGTCCTTGCTGTGGCCATTGGTCTTGGGTGGGACCAGGCTGAGAGCAGCCGTCGAGGGCTCAGTGTGGCACTGGACGCCCCCTGGCAGTGCCGTGGTGGTGCCCCCTCCCCAGGAGCCGCGGCGGCCCCCACTGGCATCACCGCTCAGATGCGGCCGTGCTTCCAGCGACAGGTCCGGCTGCAGTCTTCTCAGGAACAATGCACTCCTACTGTATGGTACCAGATTGTACATCAAAACTATTATTTCCAACATCTCTGGCTTAATTGTGAAACTATAATACAAATGACATTGGGGGTTTGCTGGAGTTAAATTTTAATAGCAAGCCAGCGCCCTTTTAATGACATTTTATACATTTAAATTGGGCATGATCCCTTTGGGAACAGTAATTTTATTCATGGAGATTATGTCTAATTTGAATATAAAAACACCACTAAAAAGATATTGGATTTGCTATTTTTCACTTCCAGGAGCTCCGGAGTCCAATCTTCCCAACTGACTGGGCTTTGGTGGATTAAAAAAAAACAACAACCCCCCCCCCCGCCACCCAACTTCCATCCAGCAAAGAGTGGTGCAGAAATCTGTGTGTGCACAACTGCCCCCGCTCCCCCTGCACTGCCACCGCCTGCCCCACGGCTGTGGCCCCGGGCACGGAGGGGCAAGGGGGAGGAAGCCGCAGGGCAGCCCCCGGGACAGGCCATGGCCGTGACCAAGGGGTCACGTTTCTGGAGCAGCCGGGACGGCTGGCCCCAGCCCTGCTGCGGCCGCGCTGGGGATCTGATGGGGATGGGACGTGCTGGAGCTGCCCAGAGCCTCCAAAATGCAGCACCAAATTCCTGTGACTTCTGTCAAATCGGCAGAGTTTGGTTGGGGCAGGATGAGGCGCAGCTGACCCCATGCACCGGTGGTGGCAGTGCTGCTTGTCTCTTCTCCTGATGCCGAGGTGAAGATGGACAGCAAGAGGCAAAGCTTCTTGGAGGATGTCACCCACCCACACTCGCTGCCCACTGTGCGTGTGAGCCCCTTGGTGGCCCCTGGACCCTGGCACACACCCGGCACCATGTTCACAGGGGCACCGAGGTGGCTCCTGTGGCGGGGAGGATGCTGAGCAGAAGATGCCACCTTCATAAGAAACAAGCTCGAGTCCTCCCTGTCAGGGAATTGGGGCTGTTTCGGTGCAGACCCTGCTCTGGCTGTACCTGCTGTGCCTGCTCCACGTGGTGTGGCAGGAGGGGCATAGAGAGTGGCCAGGCAAGACCTCCAGATGGAAACCAGCCCCACTCCCACCCAGGGACCGGGAGAAAACCTCTGGGGCTGTGACCCCCTCTTTGCTCGCCGGGGAGCGTGAAGGGAGGGCAGGAGTGCTGGTGGCCTCATGCAGGAGAAGAGGTGCTGGTGAGGACCTAGGGGCACAGGGGGGGCTGCCTCAAGAGGGCTGTGCTGGGCAGTTGGCCGTGCGTAGCCCTCCCTGGCCACCAGCCGTGCCCCGCCGAGCCGATAACGGCGCTGAGACTGATGGGCGCCTGCACAAAGCTGCAGCCTCATCTCCAAGCTGGGATAAACTGTTTGGCCTTTGGACAAGATTATTTCTGTTCAGAACAGGATTGTTATCACTTAATTGAAAATAATTATCCAATGCAAATTGGCTTCAAGTTGGCAGGCTGAGTTGAGAAGACAGTGCGTTTCCAAGCTGTCCTGAGGAGAGCTGAGCGTGGTGGCAGGGTGAGAGGCTGGGACTGTCCCCAGGGCTGGGGGGATGACACCAGGGGGGCAGATGTTCCCTCTGCAAGCCCCCAGGAAAAGCTGGGAGGGGTCGTCTGTCCTGCCCGCCTGGTGCTCTCATGCCCTGGGGCCCTCCAGTTTGCCTTTCCAAAGCTCAGAGAAGCTTTAACTCTCCCCTGAGAGCAGGAAGCATCAGCCCATCGGCAGGTGGCCCCAGCCGCCACCACCTGGCTCTGGTTGCTGGCGTCAGCTGCAGCCAGTGGAGAGAACGGCTGCAAAGGAGACGAGATGCCCCTTTGGCCTGGGGCTGGCTCCGGGTCACGCACCAGCATCCACCCGCTGGGCACCTCAGGGGCCGGACACATCGTGTGGTGAGGGAGGGCTGGGGGGCCATGGTGCCTCCACAGCCCCCATGAAGGCGGTGGGAGAGTTGGCACTGGAACCAGCTCCTCGAGGGACCTCTGCTCAGGTGTAACGGGGAAGGTGTTAACGAGCCCGTACCCCATCCTGGGGGTCTCACCTAGGGTTTCTCCACATGAAGGATGCATGTCTCCTGCTGCTGGTCAGGATAGCTGCAGTTGTGTCCAAGGGATGGAGACAGCAGGTGCCGTAGAGGGGCTGGGCCACAGCTGGGACATGGAAACCTTCAGAGACCCAGGCAGAAACAGACCTTCTGGAGCTCCGACCCAAGGGGCACCTAAGCCTCGGCTGGGCTTGTGCCTCTTCTGCTGAACCTGTTCTTGCTACACACAAGGAGCCCATCGTTCAAAACCTTGCCTGTGTCAGCATGTTCTTGCTAGAAAACTTCTTCTAAGGAGAAGCAGAGATGCCTACACCACTTCAATACCTGCTGAACCTTCCACTTCTGGGGTCCCTGTGGCCACCCTTGCCTGCAAGCTCAGCCTGAGGAGGGGGATCTGCCAGGGAAGACCCTGCCTGGTGGAGATCATCACCTGGGGACTTGTCCTGCCCTGGGTGAACATGGGCACATGTCTGGTGAGGAGCCTTTGAGCTCTCCCTGTCTGTCTGCCACGGGGACAGCCACTGGGGCCAGCCACTGGGGCCAGCCGGAGCCCAGGGAAAGGCACAGGGACTCTGGTTGTTCAAGACCACCAGTGGGGACAAGCCCTCTGTGGTGAGAAGACCCTGGGGCAGAGCTCAGTTTTTTGGCTTCCCTGTCAAAGGGGAATGCATCACCCATCTCACCAGCTTCCCGCTCCCTTTCCCGGTCCTGCTTCTCTGGTGGAGGGGTGCAAGGGGGCACCCCCTGCGCAGGGGTGCCCGGCAGAGGAGGCAGCAGCAGATGACGGCTAGGATGCACCACCAGATGACCACGCCAGTGTCCGCAGGCCCCAGCCACTCTCCCAACAGGCAGGACCTCCCCCGCCGTCCAGGGGCTCTCTGCTGCCCTCCTGCCCCTCGTGTTTTCTCCTCTCCCTCTTCTTTTTTTCTGCCTCTAGGGGTTTGGATTAGAGGAGACCATCCTGAGTGTACGCAGCGCCTCTGCCAGCACACAAATACGCCAGAGAATACTGAGTTTCCACAACAGTTTTTACATGATTTGACCAAACTGGTACAAGGTTAATTAAAAAACCCAATGTTTAAATGCAGTCTCATCAAAAGAAGTGTAAAGTGCTTCTGCAAGAATCTCTGTCAGGACTTTTCGGAGATAGTGTACTTTACCTGGCAAAGCACAATTAGACACAGTCAAATATTGTCCTGGTTAAAGACTATTAATTTTCCTTACATTTGTCATGAATTAATTTTTTCTGGCTATATCAACAGTGTTTCCTTTATAAATACAACTGGCTCCTTTACATT
This sequence comes from Numenius arquata, assembly GCF_964106895.1. NCBI lineage: Eukaryota > Metazoa > Chordata > Aves > Charadriiformes > Scolopacidae > Numenius > Numenius arquata. The sequence continues at coordinate 85,352,470 of NC_133616.1, read as the reverse complement.
GAAAAATTAAATTTGCTTTGATAATGAACTGAGGTGCTAATAATCATTTTGCAATGCAAAAAAGTGCAATTACTGGCAGCCGTGCCAGAGTCAGGGCACCTGCCTGAGCATCTGCGCTGGGGAACACGGTGACACGGGACAGTGGGGTGACTGGGGTGGCAGAGGCCGGACCGGCAGGTCTGAGCGCGGAGCGGTGCCGAGGGGCCGTGGGTGCTTGGCTGGTCCCCGGTGGGTCCACGGGCTTTGCCAGGGCTGGACCCCACTCTGCCACTGCCCAGGCTCCTGCAGGCTCTTCTGTGCCGCGGGTGCTCAGGGTCACCCCCATCCCATCTCCAGTGGCCTGTCCCAGCCATCACCCTGGGGTCCTGCCACTGCCCCACTCCCTGCCAGCGCCTGGCGCTGCCAACAGCCTGGCAGCCCCCCGCGCTGTCAGCAGCAGCTGGAGTCAATTCCTGCTCCCCCAGAGGCTTGGAAAAGCTGTGCCAAGGTGAGGAGACTTTCCATCCCTCTCCAGGATGTCCTCATCCAAGCCGGCAGCGAGGAGCAGAGGGAGATGCAGCCGCCAGCTTGTGTCTTCTTGCCTCAACGTTCTGCCCAGGCTGAGGACGGGCACAGGACTGGAAGCGACAGCTCTTCAGTCCCCACACTCCTCGGAGACATTTCCACCCGTCTGCGCACACACAGGTTGGGCACGAGTCTGAACTCCACTGGCTTCCTTGCACCCATGTAGAAGACAGAAAAGCAGAGGATTTTAGGTGCCAAATCAGCACTTTAAAGATGATCTAACATCTAAAGATGTTTGGTCGATCCACAACATCCCCTTTAGCTAGTGCTTCTTACCTTTAACTGAGGCAGTGCTACTAATGTATTTTGAAAGTTAAAAAAAGCTCAGAATATGTGAATGTGTGTATTTTTAAAAATACATAATTTTATAGCTTGGTGTTGACTTTTTTTTTTTGTTGTTGTTGAAAGTGAATCATTAAAGGAAAAATTATAAGACAAAATGAAAAACCACTGTACATAGAAAATCCAGCAAGAGTCCAATAGAAACCTCTTAGCGCACAAGCAAGGGGAGGAGGATAAAGCTCTGCTTGGTCTGCTTCAGCACGTGCAGAATTTCCCATACAGGCTCGCACGGCGTGATGGAGGCTGCTCAGGCCACAGGGGGGACACAGGTCTTGTGTGTCTGGCAGAGACCAGAGGTGGTAGGTTCTCCTCTTCCCAGCTGAGACCAGGGCTGCTGCCTTAAAACACAGCGCAGTGTTTATCAGACAAAGCGGGTTAGGATTGCCAGAGCGGGAGGCAGTGGTGCCCTCTGAGTTGTGCTCTGCAAATGACTCACAACAAGAGACCACTTCTTGGCAAAGGCCAAGGGCTGAAAGCTCCAGGGCTGCTGAGCCGGTGTAGCTGCAGCTCCTTGCCTGGGGGAAGGAGGATGGTGTTAGGGGTGATGGGGGCCGTGCCTGGGCTCAGCTCCTGGCTGTGCAGCAGGTCTCGGGTGTACGTGTCAGGGCTTTGGCTCCACAACAACAGAATGGGGTGATAAATGCTCCCTCCTCAATCCCCCAGCACGTACCTCCTCGGCACCAGGAGACCCTGCTCCATGTGGTCCCACAGCAGCCTCTGCCCGGGCAGGACTGGGACATGGCTCTGCGCTGCGGTGTCCTGATGCCACTGGGAGCTCAGGCACCAATGTTCTGCTGCAGGGACCCCCCCCGGGGCAAACACCTTCACCGGCTTCTTGACAACTTGGAGAGCTGTGGTGGCCAGGACAGCGTACCCAGTGCTGCTGCCGGAGCAGCGGTGATGGCTCGAGGAGGCAGCAGACCCCAGTCAGACCCGCACAGGACCCCACACCCGGCCACAGTGTTGTCTGGTGGGGGAAGCCCCGAATTTTGGCCCTGCCGGCAGCAGGACCATGCTCATGCCTGGTGCTTCCCTGAGGATGTGGCTGGAGACCCGCAGGGTGCTGGTGACATGGGAGCAGGTCCCCTTGCATGGGAGCAACCCCTCTCTGCTGCAGGGTTGAGACCTCTCCTCTGGGGGTGGGCGCAAGGGCTCTGGGCTGGACACAACCATGGCCCCAGGTGTCACCGGCTGTGCGGGGACACGCTGGGTGGCTCTCAGTGTGTGGGCCAGTGGTTGCTGGTCCCAGCGGTGCGGTGCAGTGTGGCCGTGGCTCAGACATGCTTGGGTGAATGACTTTCCCAGCAGATTCTACAATAGCTTGAGCCGAGAGAGATGTATTGATATTTCTAGGCAGACTTCAGGGAAAAGACAGCTTCAAGAGAAGCCAGCCCCCTGCTCCACTGTGCCCCAAAGAGAAGTTTAATCCTTTCCCAGTGCACACTGATGTGCTGTGGAGATGTACACCTCAAATCGCAGCACTCCTTCCCTCCTCAACCTTGCTGTGCAGTGGCTGCAACAAATGATAGACCAAATACTCTCTTCTCCCCTCTGCACTCCTGGGACAACTGCCCCCATTATCAAACAAGACTCTGACCTTTGGATCCATCCATCTTGTCTCCTCCACAGAGCCTGGGCTGAGCTACGGTGCTTTATTTATTCACGCAATGTAGGTTTCCTCCTGCTGCTTCACCAGGGCACGTCAACTGTGACCTGGAGACACCGTCCTCTCCTGGGATAAGCATGTTTTTCAGTCCCAGGCATCTCTGGAGTAAAGAGTGACAGTTCTTTAAAGGAGGGGGCAAAAGCAGGTGGGAGGAATGACAGGCTGAAGTACATTTTGGTTTAATAGGATAAAATGGAGCTTCATGAAAGCAACAGTCTGAGAGTCCCCTGGTCCAGAGCAGGATTTAATGCAGAGCTTTCCTTTAACTAGCGCCTAATGTGGTGACAGTTTTTGCTGGTGGAACTCCCACCACCACTTCCTGCCATTTTTCTTATCCTGTCCCCTCATCTCACGCAAAACCATCTTCAACTGTATTATTTTCACACCAAGTTCTGTAAAATTTGTCACCTGCCAGACAGAAGCCTTACTGGCAGCACTGGGAGGGACGGGTTACCAGTGAGCACCCACTGGTGCCGGACACGACCTCTTTGGTTTGCAGTGGCACAAGAAAGAGACCTGGGAGCAGATTCCTGCCACGGGCACACAGAGCAGACCCAGGTTGTGCTTCTCCAGCAGGAGGCAGAGATGGTCCTGACTGGTCCATATGGAGTCTAACAACCTGGGAGAAGGTTCACTGATCAGGTGTGCACCGTGGGACTCCATCTCTGGGGCTGGAATCCTGTCTGCAAATGAGGGTCCTGCCACAGCTCTGATGGTTGGCAAGGGACAAATCCATGCTGTCTCACAGCTCCTTGCTGCTCCCAGGTGCAAGGAGGCTCCAGCATCCCATTGGAGAAGGTTCTGAAGCTGGAGCAGAGCACACCGGCTGTGAGATGTGGGGCACCGAGTTTCAGGCTGGGGAGTAATTGCCGAGGATGGGGCAGTCCCACGCAGCTGCTGGGGTGTCAGAGTCTTGGTTCTCCGGCTCAGGATTCCAGCAGTGCCTGGCCACGGGCGTGATGGACCTCGCTATGCCCAAGAGCAGCTGAGGGCACTGCTGCCTGGGCTGCGGGGAGACCTGTGAAGGAGGGACCTCAGCCGTCTGTGCACCCACCGAGGTCCACCACCTCTTCCATCTCCGGCAGATGTTCCCTGAAGCCCACAGCAGGACTGCGTGCTCTCCTCAGACAACTTGCTGCAGTCCACTTGTTGTCTTTACCATTTTAAGATCTTTTTTCTCAGCTACACTTTTCTTTCTGTTCTTTAAGCGGGTGTTTCATTGTCCTGGTCACCCCTGTATTAAGAACAGCCATTTTCCTTTGCACCTTATTTACCCAGCTGATTTTCTCTAGAAAAACCAGCCTTGTTCATGCCATTCTTTCCTTGCCGGCTGCACTACCTGCACCCACTGATTCTCCTCTATGTTCTCTGGTGGTCCCCCTAGAGCAGATCCACTCTGTCTTCATCTGCAAAGCCTGACACCATTCAGTATTTGAGCCGATGCCTCACCCCGCAGTGACCGGAGTGGACTTGTGGTTCATGCTCCAGTTTGTCTGTTGCTGCAGTATCTTGTCTCTTTGACCACGGTTTCAGATCTGCACCGCGACACCGCTCCCTGCTCAGGTCCTGGCCTTCACCTGCAAGGCTGCCAGAGGGACCTCCTTCATCCACCTCCCACCTCCTTCCAAATGCTGCTGGTTTATCTTTTTCTCTTCCCATAGTTCTAAATACCCCACTTTCTCTGTGCTTTTGCTCATGTTCTTGCAACCACAAGCAACAGACATCTATCAGAGCAACAGCCAGAGAGATGTCTGTAGGACTGGGACTCAGAGGGAAAAAGTGAGATGTTTCCACCACAACGCACCATCTGGTGCTGACAACAGCCACCCCAGTGACAGGCAGAGCCGTGACCTACAGGAGGCTTCTCTGGGTCTCACCCAAGCTCCTGTGTAAGTTACTTTGCCTGAACTTTCCACTGTTGCCTTCCCAAGACAAGGCAGGGGTTTGCTCACCAGTTCAAAACTGGTTTTGAAAGAAGAGTCCAAGGTGGAGCATCGTTGGCTGAAGCCTCTGAGCATCAGAGAAACAAGTGGGGAGTCCCGGCTGGCTGAAATCCTGCCAGGGACCAGGCACCTTGACTTCGGAGGGGGAGCTGGGGAAAACTCGGACTCTCTCCACATCTGGCCCCCTCTGGACACTGCCCACGGACACCGTGAGGGCATCGGCAGCTCCTACGTGCTGGGCTGCGCTGCTGGAGTTCTGGCCTTGCCATCCTGCAGCAGCCCCACCAGCGCGGGTATCGGCAGAACTCTTGTGCTGAGCGATTTCACCACGTGAAATTTTCCCAGTCCCGATGTCACCCTGCGCACTGGCTGGGCTGCTGAGGAACACGTCATCAGATAAAGCCATTGCAGGATGCCTGAGGGAGGGGTACATCACACTGTTTATTGCCTTGCAGGTTCCTTTGAAAATGCAGACGAGAATGGCGGAAAGGGGGCAGTTAGAGACTCAGAGAAGACTTATGTGAGGAACCTCTCCAGAGTGTGCCATCAGAATAATGGTCTGCTGGCCTCCATGTCTAAGAGCGACTCTCTCATTTCTTTTACGGCTTTTACCCCACAGCACCCACAAAACACCTCACAAACTGACCGAGGGCTCAGAGCCATCTCTCGTGAGATGTCGTCACAGTTCACAGTGTTCTCCTTGGCCTCTTGGACACTGCTGCAAACACAGCTGCTCAAGTGTCCGGGCAGTGAAGAAGAAAACTACCTGCTCTTCATGTTCTTCAGTAAAGGAGAGGTGAGGAGGATCTCAACATCCTCCAGAGCATGGACCAGTCCTCACCACACTGCTGTACAGTGGGGAGAATGGTGAGACCACAACTTCACTGAATCATTTTTACTTTGAAAAAAAAGCCTTAAACTTACTGAATACTAGCTTCAAAACAATGGAGAAAACAGTTCTGGGAAGTGATTCCCTAAAATCTGCCTCACTGTGGGGCAGGGGTTTTGCCCAATCTCTGTTTTTGTACTTGTGTGCTTTGTGGTTATCCCTGGAGGTAGAACTGGAACACGACCATCTGAGCGCAGCCGCACTGTCACCCCTTGTGAGACCGTCCATCCCCACGCTGTCCATGAACAGGTTCATTATGTTCCCCCAGACAGAGGTAACTCCTGATGCCGGAGCCATCCATCTTTTGCAGGAAGATGGTCTCCTGAGCTGCTGGTGGCTCTTCAAAGGGTGCAGCTCCTGGAGATTTACTCACCCCATGACAGCCTTGCTGGCCACACGACCAAACCGGTGCTTCGGAGAAGCTGGAGTTGATCCCAGCACTCCATCTAACCCAGCCCTCCTTCCCCATCCACCCGCCCACCTGCTGGTTCAGCTAAAGGCTGCTGGAGACTTCTATTCAATTAGAACCAGGTACTGATAAAACGGGATGTAAAACATGGCACGTGGGAGAAGATGAGTTCCAGTGTCAGGGGCAAGTCTTTTCAGGAGTAGAATTAATTTATTACTTTTTTAATTAGGGCTAAAAGTGATTTACTTTTTCAAAATCACCAAGAACTTTTCAAATAATCAGCAAAGTTCAGCAAAAGTAAATTTCAGTTGCCAATACGGAGACGCTTAATCAAAACCGGGCACTGGGCTCCCGAGCAGTGCGTGGGTGCAGCTCGACCCCACACACCCCTGGGCTGAGGTGACATGGCCACTGAAACACCAGTGTTCTCTCTGGTGACTTTGCCAAACAAAAAGCCAATGAAATTAGGGAGTACCAGCAGGCAATACTACTGGCAGAATGGATTTTTTCCTAGAGTACCCATTTGCCCTCCTCAGAGACCCCTGCATTAGCACAGCTTACAAATACTTTCTAATTTTAAAGCACAACCATGGCCAAAGGCTTGTTTATGAGTAAGAATTAAGGGTAGAGATGCACCTTTATGAAATTGTGACGTTACTTTTGCTAAGCCTTAGACAAAGCAGTGGTAAGGTATAGAGCGGGCCACGAATGAGTGTAGTACAGATAATTTCCTTTTCAAAACCAGAAAATCTCTTGCCAGAGGTGATGTAGTTTCTGCTCAGCAAAAAGAAGCAGACAGTGTTTTTAATTATGCTTGGTAATGCAAGAAAATGTAGAACAAACCTGTGTTTTTTATATCCCCCATGTAAAGTTTTATTTAGGTTGTTCTTTGATGAAGCATTTATTCTTACAAAGCTTTTAACAACACACTTGTTTAATTCCAGTGTACAAAAATAACTGTCCTTAAAAAAATTATTAAATTTTAGCACAGTATGTCTGGAATCAAGTACATTTTTCATACTCTGCTATTTTTCCTCCAGAAACAGATTCCACATCCAGGGGAACACAGATGTATTTAATTCTGCTCCATCCCTCCTGCGGTACCGAGAGTCAGCCGGGGCGGGGAAGGGGCTCGCGCGGAGCTCGCCGGCGCTGGGCGGCTCGATGGACCCACCACCATGTCGGAGCATGAGGCGGGAGACCACCACGGCCCTAAGTGCAAGGCAACGACCTCGCAGTACCTTCCAGAAGGGAATGGAGGAGAAAAAGAGAAAATCTGCCCAGCTGCACTCCAGAGAGGATTAAGTGGCCACAGGGAACGTGCTTTACACCCACGTCCCTGAGCTCTATCCCCAGTTTCCCCCTCCAGCGTCAGCTCTGAAGGCATCGTGCTCCCCAGCAGCAGAGCCTGCTCCTGAAGGCAGAGCAACATCTCATCGGTGAAGAAACAAAACCTACCAAACCCAGCATGGCCCCTTTCCCCCCCAACCCCCAAGCAAAGAAAATAACGTTACAGCCTATTCTGGGACTGCTGAGAAGTGCAGCATTCCCGGCACAAGCCCCGTGTCCCACCAGTGGGCTGTTCCCATAGACACAGTGCTCTGTTCAGGAGCGGAGACGGACGTCGGATTGTGGCTGGTGCCCGGACATGCCGGCATTGGGGACGGACTCGAATTCAGTGTGCTAAAGAGGGACGAAAATAAACAGAAAGCAGAGCCAGAGCCAATAACCAGTGCCACCCATCCCCTTCCTCATCACCAGGATTTCTGTTTGGACTTCTTCCTCCTCTGTTTTATGAGGAATAAATTCTCGTTGACATCAGGACTATCGTCCTTCTGCTTTTTCCACTTCTTCTTCCTTTTAGCACCTTCCAGAGGCCCCTGCGTGGTTTTGCTGCCTGAGAATACCCGGAAAATGGACTTGTGTCGGATTTTGCTGCCCTTCCGTGCCTGCCTTTTACACCCTCTAGGGAAGTCCTCCTCCAAATTGTGGCCGATTTCAAAATCACTTCTGTGTTTCTCTTCTCTGTGTTTCTCTGCCTGGGACATCTTCATCTTTTTGTGACACTTGCCATCTTTGTCATGTTTCCTGTGGTCTTTCCAGGGCTTGCTCTTTTTCTTATGACTGTGCCCCCCATGTTTTTCTTCCTGCCATGGTGTCTCTGCCTGTTCTGGCAGAAGGCCGGCTTCCTGCAGTTCTGTAAAACACAGCAGTTTATCTCAATATCCATGCAGAAAACCTAAAACCTAGAGCCTAACCCATCAGAGCTTTCCCATGTATGTATGAAGTTAGTTAGAAAAAATATATGTCTCTGATATCTCTGATACATTTTTTCATAGTGTTTTTTTTCCTGTCAGCAGACCAGAATCTTAACCACGTTTAATCCTCTTCCTGCTAGTTTATAGCATTTTTAATGTCAGTGGGTTTTCTAGAGTGAAAACACCTGACAATGCCCACCTAGTGGCTTTGACGTAATAAATTCCCATGGTAGACCAGGTGAATAAAGTCACAAACCTTTCACTGCTGTTAGACTGCCTGTTCCAATCCCTATAGCTCATGAAACACGTGAAAGTAATCCCACAATATTTCTAATAGCAGCAAGTGCAGGAGAAAGTATTTCAAAGAACTGAGAGGCAGGAGGGATCTCCCAAAATATACCGTACCTGCGGCCTTCCGTTGCAACCTGTTCGCTCTTTTCTTGATGTCGTGCTCATCATCGTAGTAGTAGATGAATGGAGAAGTAGGGAACATGCTCCCTTGCATCCGCTTCTCTGAGCACTCCTGCAAAACACATTGCAAGTCACTCAGCGTGGCCGAGTTGTGATTTTCCTGGAAGGGAAACGGGTCGGATTCTGCAGGTGCTGCTCCGTACCTGTGGATGATGTGGCCAGCAATTTTTTAAACACTGATCATTTTATTACCATCCAATAACCCTCCTGTGCACAGAGAAAAACACGCATGACATCAGCCAAGCTGCAGTTCTCGCAGCAAAGGAAGGGCCCCCCACTGCACGTCTGCAGCTCCGCCAGCAGCAGCAGAGCAGGAGTGGGTCAGCACCAGGTGAACTGCAAAGGGGGCTGTCGGGTCTGGGAACAGGGCTCTCCTACCCAACCCTGGGCTTTCCCCACATCTCGCTGCCCGCTCCAGTCGCCCAATGCAGCCGCATGCCTGTGTCCTCTCCAGGGACAAATACTTCCTCTGCCAGGGGAGCTCTTTCACCCTGGACCATTTGGGTGGAAGTACGTGCAGAAATGTGGCTGTCTCTGGGGGCTGGGCGGGCTGAGGGAGGAGCGAGCAGCAATGAGGGAGCAGGGGCACCGTCCTCCCAACAGTGTCCATCGGCGCCCCAACGGCGTGTCTGACCCTGCGCTGTGTCCTCACAGGCACAGACCAAAGCAAACCCCGCAGGAGGCTCTGCTGCGGTGGCACATGGGACCTGCAGGGAGGAGGAGGAGAGCCCCCAAGAGTCGGCTGTGGTGAGGAAGGGGCTGGCTCTGGCTTACGGGTATGTCAGCCTGTTTCCCAGACACTTCATTCAAGAATGTGAATTTTTTCACCGCTGTGCACAAAGTTTTAGCAACGACCCACGAGCCAGGCTAACTGGGATGCTTCCTATGATTCTGTCTTTTTTCCAGGGTACCATGTGCCATCAACCGATGCTCTCTTATCCTTGTAAACTGCTTGTTGACTGCTGTACTTTCAGTATCATCTTTCTGCTTCTGGGACACTGCCCAAATCTAGTGAACTCTGGGCCTTGACATCCTCAAGAAATTGTCAGCAGCTTTCGCTCACCCTGGTGTCTCCACCACAAGCTCAGCAGCTTTCCTTCCTGTGTTTGCTCAGTGCCAGCTCTAACATGCTCCTTCCCTGCGTGTCCTCTGCCTCCTACCCTCTCTTTTTTAAAGGCAGAGTACATCAAAGATGCATTTCAGATGTAATTCACGTTTCTCAGCTTGTATTTGGTCTTTGCTTGGCTGAAATGAAATAGAGTCAGGTTATTCCCTGTGCTGTACTCCAAAAGGGTACTGTTGGGGTGTGTGACATCTGTCTCATCTCCACGTGCATGGAGGAGCACGAACCAGCAACGGCGGCTGGAAGCTGGAGCCCACCCAAGCCTGAGGGCTCATCCTTACCACCTGAGAAATCGGGCTGACGGGTACCTCGCAGGGGATGTGCATGGCCATTTGCCGCCTGAGGCCGTTCTTGGCAGCTATTAATCTGAAATATCCATATCCTGGAAGACGGACTGGATTTCTCACCAAATACCTTCAACGACCAGCTATTGCCCCACCAAGAAACCTCCTCCCTCACCTTTCCTGGGTCCTCCATCCACCTCCCTCAGACTTAAGAGGAGCGAAAAGCACAACAGAGAAATGACACTTCAAATACCTGTGTTTCACATGAGTGAAACCTAAGAGTGGCCTTTGGGCAGGGCAGGAAGCTGCCTGCCTATCTGGAATAAACAGAATAGAATATTATCCCTAAACTTTGCCAAAGTTGTTACTGATAACAACAGAGATTGGCTTCACACAGGAGTATGCAAAGACCCATTCATCCTTCTGTGATACCTGTGAAATGCACCGATTGAGACCTCACACCAAATCCAGGGCTTGCTCTGCCGGCACGTGCCTGTTCATGATTTTCTTTGGTTACTGTGCTGGCAGAGAAGCCCGAGTGACTGAAGCGCAGGTGCCACCCGAATTGCCGCTCCTCTCCTTCTCCCTATCTCCCCCGCACTGATAACTCGGCCCAGCAATGTCCAACAAGTGCTGGCCGTACCCTCTCTCCCAGGGAAGCTGCTCTGCGCTGTGCACTGTGAAACGCTCTCGGGGGCCCCCAGTGCCGGGGGGACGTGCAGGGGATGGAACAGAGCCCCCGGCACCCCGCAGGAGGGGTTCTCTGTGCGCTGGCACACAGGGATGTGAATGCCAGGCACGTCCATCGGATCCCTGATGCCAGCTGCAGGAGAACTTGCTGCAGCCCCAATAATGCAGTGGGATCTCCCTCCTTAACTCGCCCTCCCTCTTAATGTTCCTTCAAGGATGCCCCTTAAAATGCGCACATCTTTGCTGTGGAGCACAAGAGACAACGTTTTGGATGTTTGAACTGCTATGAAATGAATGATGATGTGAAGTCTACTAAAGTAAATAAGATTTCCTGTCCTTATTAAATCCTTAGTTTACGTAAAAGCATGACTGTCTTAATACTTTCAGGCTGAAAGAGTTGGGGAGGTTCAGCCTGGAGAAGAGAAGGCTCCGGGGAGACCTTAGAGCTCCTCCCGGTCCCTAAAGGAGCTCCAGGAAAGCTGGGGAGGGACTCTTGATCAGGGAGGGGAGCCATAGGACGAGGGAGAAGGGTTTGACACTGAAAGAGGGGAGATTGAGATGAGATGTGGGGAAGAAGTTCTTTGCTGTGAGGGTGGTGAGAGCCTGGCCCAGGTTGCCCCGAGAAGCTGTGGCTGCCCCATCCCTGGAGGGGTTCAAGGCCAGGTTGGAGGGGGCTTGGAGCAACCTGGTCTGGTGGGAGGTGTCCCTGCCCAGGGCACAGGTGGGACTGGATGATCTTCAAGGTCCCTTCCAACCCAAACTGTTCTATGATTCTATGATAAACAATACAGCAAATTCAGGAAACATAACTGCCAGGTGCTGGGGCCTCTGACAGTTTGTGTTTTAACTATTTCCATTTCTACAAACATCAAGAAGTGATCCGCAATGAGCTCCTTATGGGAACTGCACAGTTAACTCTGGGATTTAGCATATTTTCTGCTCTTGCCTCTGTTTTTGGGAAAGGTCTCACTAGACCTCTGGCAAAGAAAAGGAATTTCAGATGTTCCTAAACTAGATTAAATGGTAATGTGAAAGGAAACGGACTGCAGTGGGAAGCACTGATTATGATGCATCTATACATAACCAACCGCAGCCTCTTCTTCTTGGTCAGTTTGTTATTCCTGTGCTTTCACCACACAAAAAGGCCAAAGAGCAGGGTTCCTGTAGTACAGAAGAGGTAAAAATGTTACGAGATGCTTGTCGTCAGCAGTATTTTTTACCTTCTTAAAAATATTTACATTTAAAAAAACTCTGTCAACAACCTCCCCTTTTCTTCCCCTTCAAACTATGGGCAGATCTTTCAGGCCCTGACGAGCTGCTCACCGCAGTGACCGCTCAGGCCCTGGGTTTTCTCCAGCGGGAGCTGCTCATCGGATGCATTCACTGCCCAGGCACCGGCTGCCAGTCCCATTTTCTCAGCTGTTCTTGGACAGAAGGTTCAGCGATTTGAGGGCAAATACTCAGTTATCATTACAAAATCCGATGTGTGTCCTGGGCATTTTTCTGTGTGGATACAGAAAGATACCTCTCTGGTATTTCTGCCCTTCTGTGTTGTTACTGACTTCTCCAGTCATTGCTCAGGCTGTTTCTGCTCCTTGTAAGCTGTTAAAAGTACTGTCTTATCTTCTTTAACTTTGATAGCCATAAAGTGTTATCCTGGAGGCACTTTTCTCCCTTACTGATTTTATACAGTTTCTACCATTCTCTATCCAAGTAATTACTACCAGCTCCTCCCACATATTTACTAATTATTTTTACAGCAGCCATATTTGTATCCATTTAAGTCTGCCTCCCTTGAACGGCATTTTTTCACAGTTTAATTAAATGCTCCTTATCGGCTGCCAGCAATCGGTCTCACTTCTTTAACCCTGTCACTTCAGTTTTTACTGTACATGCTCCTTTTAGTGTTTGTACCACTGGCAGGGGCTTGATTCTGGTTTTGTTTCGCAGGATCAGTTCCAGGGCTGCTTTCTCAGGTTCTGTCAGCTCGAGTCCCCAAGTACGGGCAGAAGAAGCTGTTTTTCATGGCCGCATAGCTGAGCTCTCACGGTGCCCCATGTGTAGCCGTGTCTGGAGCGGTGTCTGAAGCCAAGGGCCGGGACTTGGGGCCGTGGCAGTGCTGGTGGTGCCGCTGTGCCAGGGTGCTGCTGGTGGTGCCAGGGTGATGCCGGTGGTGTCACAGTGCTGGGGTGATGCTGGGCTGTGGGCAGACGCCCCTCTCTTACCTCTCTTGGGGTGCAGTAGCTGCTTATGGCCCATCCCTCCAGCCCTGTGCAGGCAGCAGCCTGTCCTGGGACTTGGTGCCCCCCTTGACGAGGAAAATCCTCACTTGTCTCCAGGACAGCCTGGCACTAAAAATCTTCCATTCATCTTTCAGCTCTGCCGTGAGAAGGTCCCAGCATACCTGCCCTGCCTGTCCCACCGTCACCCGCAGGGATGATCTATTTTAGACAAAAACAGCAGCAAGCTTTTAACGATACATCTTCAGCAGTTGTAGGAGTCAACACACAGAGTGTGCAGGGGAGGAGGAAGGAAATCGCTGGGAATTTTCTCTCTCTAAGCTGAAGGACAGGGAACTGCTGGAGAGACTCCAGCAGAGGCTACGAGGATGATAAGGGGCTGGAGCATCTCTTTGCTGAGGAAAGGCTGAGGGACCTGGCGACGCTGATCAATATCTAAAGGGCGGGTGGCAAGAGGATGGGGCCAGACTCTTCTCAGTGGTGCCTGGTGACAGGACAAGGGGCAACGGGCACAAACTGGAACATGGGAAATTCCATCTCAACACGAGGAGGAACTTCTTTCCTGTGAGGGTGGCAGAGCCCTGGAACAGGCTGCCCAGAGAGGTGGTGGCGTCTCCTTCTCTGGAGACGTTCAAACCCACCTGGACATGTTCCTGTGGGACCTGTTCTGGATGGACCTGCTCTGGCAGGGGGTTGGACTAGATGGTCTCCAGAGGTCCCTTCCAACCCCTGCCAGTCTGTGATTCTGTGAAACTATAAACTTAACCCATTCAATGCATGAATAACATTCATTTTCTAGAATACGTGTGGCTCCTGGACTTATTCCATAAAAGAAAAGAACTAACATTTGTTTGTTGTTGATACCTGCAGGCAGAGAGCTGCACTTGTGACAGGGGGATTAGAAAGGTGACAAACAACAGCAAGCAGTCCTAAAAGATGCAGCACACCTCCTGTCTTTGCTGAAGCCACATAAGGCTCACGATGCCCTCCTTCACCAGGTCGTGTAACTTACGGAAGGATGATGCCAAACATAATTCAAATGTTAAATGAAACTAAGAAACTACTAATAAGGATCATCAAAAGCAGGCAGAAACAGAAAAATCTTGAAAAAAGAATACAAATTGTTGGGCTGATTGTGGTGAAAAACCTTACACGATATTGAACGGAGCACTAAGGCACTAATACTTCATCCTGTGAGTCACAGGAAAACAAAAAGAAAAGAAGGAAAAAAAAAAAAAAGCTGTGTTCAGCAATTGTCTGTTTTTCAATGAGTGTTCTCTTTCCCAGGCAGTCTCATTTTGATTTAGGGTTCAAAAAACAAATCAATAAACCTGCCAAGGAGAGATAGTAACTTTTCTTTTCCTCCATATCTTTGAATTAGATGTGTGAGATGGCTTTACGCATTGGCCTCCACTGATTGCAGCAGTGCTGCAAAGTCACAAACATTTAATTAGAATGGCCCTTAGAATGGTACAGCGTTAGCTCCTTCCTCCAGCCACAGGCGCTGGCAGAGAGGGATCTGCAGCCGGAGGGCACCCTCAGCCCCGTGGCGGGGGTGGCTGGGACTTACATATCCGAAGTGTCCTTTGCGGGAGCAGTTGTAGCAGTATGCCGACGCGGAGCGCTCCGGGTGAGGACTGCCTGCCTGGATGGGCCCTGGCTTTGTCTGAAAGATGGAAACGGGCAAGAATCAGGTCTGGCAGTATTCCAAATGTGGAATTAAAAATAAATTAAAATTACATAAGTATAATTTTATTATGCTTAAATCAATACATCCCTGCTTGCTGTTGGAATATTAAGTTTGAAAAAGAAGTCAGTGGCTCATGTTACTGTAATTTTGCAGAGCAAGGTTCATCCTGAGCATCACAAATGAGGTGGGAAGAGGCATCCCCAGCATCTCTTCCACCTGGCCGTGTTATTCCAGCTCTGAATACAAGAAAATAGGCTGCTGATTTATCTCTCTCCCCTCCTCCTCCTCTCCCAGCCCCCTCTCGCAGATGCCCCACCATCCCCTGGGACGGAGAGGGTCATCAGATATTGCATCCACCAGCTGGAGGCACATTTGTGTGCTGTTGAGGGCAATATGGCAAAGATGCGACAGGGATGCAGGTCCTTCACCCGCTGTGTCCCACAGCCCTGCCCAGAGCGGGAGAACCGGTGCAGGGACCGGCCCTGCTCCCAGCGGGGCAGACACGGTACCACGGCCGGAGCCGCTCTAGGGGCTTACGTAGGGCAAAGGAGGATTCAGCACCCTCCATAATTCAGGGGAACCGGCAGCTCATTTTCCTGTCCCCAGTTAGCACCACTGATGGAACACGGGAACATACCATCTATTCCTTTACGTTTCACCCTGAAGAAGGGGCTGCCAGGGACCCCCAGCCTGGCAAGAGCCGGCACAAGTACAAACGAGTTGTGCACGAATTCTGTCCAAAAATCACCGGGGTGGAAGAGCAACCTTGCTGCCTTCAGCCTTGCCTGCATCCCCTTCTCTCTGGCCCGAAAGGGGTGGCCTAGGTGTCAGAGAAATTAGTACGACTTGGTAAAGCTCATTACAGGAATTGCTTTTTTCTTTAAATCTGTAGCACCAGGCTCCACTGCGAGAGCCTCTGTGTTCTCCTGCACAGCCTCCAAAGAGTGACAGCGCTGCTTGTAAAATGGGCAGAAACAACAGAAATCTTCCAATGCCCTTTTTTTATGAATCTGATCACACTTGCAGGGTCACCTTATTTTGAACCTCTTCAGCCTTGGGTTTAAACGTGTGTTTTGGATTCATGTTCCTCAGCTCATATTCACTCACCAGAAGGGGGCTAAGGGAGGACTCAGAAGAGTGACACATCCAACAGTGATTTGTGACAAAAGGCGGGAAAACAGGGAAAGGAGAAGAAACACCACCTATGAAGTAATTTGTATATTTCTCATCCCTGTCTTACAGTGAGAGCTCTCCAGCTAACAGCAGTGTGGAAGCGACTTACTAAGCCGGCTTAGTTTTTCAGGTGTTCTTTTATCATAAATACATAGACCAGACAAGGGAAAAAAAAACCCAAATGCAAACATTTGTGTAATGCCCTTGACGTAAAATTCGTCAGTTTAATTTACTGCATCAATCACCTGTATTCTAGTTAGTTTTCAGCACGAGGAGCGGCCCCAGAAATCACCTCCACTTTGGTCAGGGCAATAATCCCTAAGACTGGTACCTTTCTCTGCCTTCCCACCACGTAGAATTTTACTCATATTAAATCTATTTTCCAAGCTGGTGCCCACTGAAGCCCACACTGGAGGAGGAACCCCAGAGGTTCCTCCAGTTGGTCCCTGTCTGCTGGAGAGCTCTGTGACCCCAACACCTGCACAGGACAGATGGCCTCAAACACAAACCCAACGCCACCAGCTCCACCTCAAAGTGAGCCATAACGTCCCTCTGAAAATGACATGATTACACTATCTGGTCTTTGCAAGGTGCAGTGTAACTACAACATGCCCTTACAAAAAACACGTATTATTCCAGAGGCACGGTCCTTGCATGACGTCTGCTGGGACACCCGCTGAAGACCCTGACACCTTCATCTGCTGAATGGTCGTCCTCTGACATAAATAATGATGATCTTGGTCATCGTTTGTGTTCTTACAGTGAAACTCCAGTAAAATTTGCACTGAGTTCAGAACGCTATTACTTTTTACCAAAAAAAGAGAAGTAAGCTCTTGTGCTGTTTTAAGTTGGGATTCTGAAAATAAATGCCAGCTGTGTGGATATTGACAAGAAATGGAGCACGCTCAGCACCGTCCCCAACACTGTCCCACCCCTGCCCCTGTCCCTGTCCCCCCACCGAGTGGCCTGGCCTCACTGGGGACAACCGCCCCAAACCTGAATATCAACAGACACCCGGGGCTTTCCCCGGCGCAGGAGTCCCTCGGGCTCTCCCCTTCTTCAGGAACGCTCACCCCGAGACCCCAGCTGCCCCCGAACCCTCCCCAGCTGCCTCCCCCCCTCAGATCGCCTTTTGTTTAGCCAATAGAAAAGGTCACATTTAAGGAAAGAAATTAAACCGAATACTTGCAGGTCAGATTACAACTCTACATAACTTTACTCCTTCCCAAAGCCAAACAAAAAGGAAACCCCCGTGTTATAAACCCTCTATTTTCTTATTATTTAAGGCTTAAAAAAGCACCTAAAGACTCCAGCCATATGGGTACAAAATAAACTATTCATGAACGTAGCTTCTTTATGTTATAGTTTTTTTGTTACAAACATTTAAATAATCTATATTTGTAGGGTGATATCTTGGAGATTACTTCACTATCAATATATAGAAGTAATAACCTGGTAGATAGCATTACCTATGAAAGGTCCATCCCATCTGCTATTCTTGCTGAAAGCTTTTCATGCACCAGTAAACTCAGTAAATATCAGAAGATAAAGCATAAGCCTACCACGCCATGGATTTACTCCTAATGTCTCCTCAAAGTGCAGCCTGATGCAACGATTACAAATGATTTTTCTTCTAATGTCATTTTACATAACCCTTTTTTCTGCATGAGTAGTTAGTGTGGAATGAATGAATGAATGCCATTAAAACAGTTAATCATTATCTGGGACACTGGCCTTCCTCCCTTCTCAACTAGGAATCTCCATGACAAAGGCCAAGAGATCAAAATGCCAGGGCTGCCTCGCTGGCCTATTTCTGACAGTAATTTTTTATGCAAATGGCCCTGCTGGGCAGCTCCCTCTGTGACCTTGAGCTCCCCTTATCTGCACCGACTTTGATCCAATGAGGGCTGGCTTTTGTGCAGCTCATTACTACTTAGGATCTGCAATCTGGCTAAATCTCACTAATTAAGGAAAATCTTCTGACCTCCGTTTCTGTGTATTTCTCCGCTCCTCCGTGTTACGCGACGCAGGGACCTCGGTGGTGCCAGACCCTCTGGTGCCACTCGACCTGCCCACGTTGGCCAACGTGTCTCGCAGCTCGCCCTGGCACCGACGTCTGCCCTGCACACGCCATGGCACGCGCGGGGGTTCCACTGGTGTGATGGCACACCCCCCCTCACCCACAGCCCGACCCGGGCACAGCCATCTCTCCCGACTCACAAAGACGCAACGGACCCGAACTGATGAAGTATCTGTCAGAAGAAAAGCTTCCCACCCTACCTCATGCACCACTGAAACTACCCAAACTAAATAAAACTCAGAAAAGTTCCTCATGCCGTCCAGAGTCTCGTGATCAGATGAAACTAAGGTGAACGTGGTGGAGATGCCGTCCATCGGCCCACCAGCCTCCACCGGCCACCGTGCAGCCTCTGCCTAAGGCTCACAACAAGTTCTGGATTTTGGATACCTCCAACACCAGTTTGGGCAACCCCATTTTGGCCTGTGAGGGAACGATTTTGTCAGCCCTTCGCTGAGCACATCCCAGGCCTGGCTTGCGATGGCTGCAGACACCACCTCCAGATCACCCAGCACTGCTCTCGCGTGCCGAGAAGAGACAGTTACTTCTTTTCATCCCTTAGATCAATTGCTGTGCTCGTATTAATCTATGTCATAACTTTTAGGGTTATTTCTTGTTGCACTCTAACGATAAGCAGTTAAAGGGTGGATTATGGAAAGAAGCGCAGGGGAGGACACCGACACAAGCCCAAGGGCAGACGCGGGGCCCTCCTTCCAACAAGGTGCCCACCACAACCAGTGCTCGAGTTCCGCAGGACGCGTGGTCCGGTGCTGCGCAACTCACCGAGACAAACCAGACAGAAGGCTGGGAGTAAAACTCATTAGCAGCGACATTTCACCAATTTCTTGAGCTACTGAAAGATGATCATCAAGTGAATCATTAGACGCTGCAGGTTGTAGACTGGAGCCGGACAGGGAAAGGGTCAAACAGCTCTATCACTGAAAAATATACATTTATTTTCCCTTTACAAATTACCATAATCTACTTGTATAGCAGCTGAAACAATGGCAGGTTAGCATCACTCCCTTATATTCAAAATTGCCAATATAAGATATCATGTAATATTGTAATTATATTGAGGGTTTTTGTTGTTGTTATTTTCTTTAACCATGTCATGCACCCAGTAGACTTGCATTCCATTGGGTAATTCCTTAATTAGGCAGATTTTTGAAACAAGAATTATGTACACAACAGACCGGAACGTCTCCTTTGGAGTCTTCCTAGTCTATCAGGTGATTGCATCATTAAGCCACACATGCTACGTAGTAAAAATCCTTATGAAAATTCATGACAGAAACATACTGAGCTTGATGCATGCTAATAAGTGAGAAACATATAAATCCAGTATTTTAACTTTTAAACCCTCCAAACAATTATAAATAGAATAATTTCTCTACCAAATTTTATTTCTTCATTTTTTTCAGCCATCTCAAAAAGCTTGCTCTTCCAACAGTATCTGTGGAGGTCGCATCTTGAGTATCTTTTCACAAATCGCACCTTGTAATTGAGTTTACTAAATGTGCTTATAACATTCCTTCCACCCCTTTGGGTATCAACAAAACACAGAGAAATAACCAAGAAAACGGGGATCTAACTAAACTTTTAGTTGTGGTTTTTTTTTTTTTTTAAAGTGCATGATACACCGTAAATCACAAATCAATGGACAAAATTTTATTTTTTGACTGCGCAGTCTGAAAAACCAAAGCCTTTCCCAGAATAAGGAATATAACTTGCTTGGTCTGCAGTACAAGCACTGTGAAGTGGTCGTTTTCTACAGAAATAAGACATTCATATAATGCATTTTAAATAGATGCAAATAGCATCTACAATCGACTGTGAAAACGCTAAAGGAAGAGACAAAAAGTACAATATTATATATTTAAAAGAAATGAATGTAATCTTTCAATACTCTTACAAGCAGAGAAAAAATACTAAAATATTAATTCAAAAAGTCTTTTCTGAAAAATGGACAAAAAAAAATCTCAAGTTCATAGAGAAAATGAATATATGCAAGATAGTAAGGATAACAACAATACAATCCCTGAATGCCTCAAAATCTTCATGGTTTAAAAGGCATCCCAATTTTCTCCAAAGGTGGTGGCATCTATCCAGTCGTCCATGGCTAATTTTACACGGAATGCAAAACGTTATTTAAATAGGACGGTGCATTAAACTTCAACTATTTCTGATGTAGCTCTCAAACTACAAACCTATCTTTCTTCTATTTTAATTTTAAAGTAAGTTAGCAAACACTTCCTTCTTAATCCCCAGAGACTATCTATAGAGTGACACAAACGCACAAATTTATGACAGAAACATAAATGCTCCTCCGAAGTAATGTGCAACATTAAGTGAAATCGTT
Organism: Numenius arquata; assembly: GCF_964106895.1. Taxonomy (NCBI): domain Eukaryota; kingdom Metazoa; phylum Chordata; class Aves; order Charadriiformes; family Scolopacidae; genus Numenius; species Numenius arquata. Next base: position 85,332,289 of record NC_133616.1, on the reverse strand, counting down.
TCCTGGAAAGATATTATAGGTATCTATATTTTATTTGCCATCTTAAACATATCTGGGTCTTTATGACCTTATTTTTAAAATGTATTTCCTTTTTACATTTCCTGGTGCAAATGGACTGCATAAATAAGCAATGTGCTATGAGGCTTCAGACTAGCCGATAAACCCTTTCAATTTTCATGCCAGCTTCTTCTTTTGTAATTCAAATCTGGCTGAAAACTGGCAGCTCTGAAAACTGAAACAAGCACTGCCACAAATACCTTGTAATGCTATCGACCTTGTCTGCCCATGCAGTGAGAAAGGGGGATGCATATGTGTCTGCAGTCATCCAGATAACACAACTCATTTTTTTGGGGGGATAACAGAAGCCAGCCCCGGACTGTGCACCAAAAGCAGTCATTACCAAGCAAGCTGGAGAATAAGTCTCTTCAAAATACACAGCGCATTTAAAAACCATATACAGGGCTCAGCCACTGCTTTCATTACCAATTTTAATTTAGCTCCTTCAGTTTGCCAGCCAGATAAACTCTTTAGTGCTGTTTTTTAATCTATTTGCCACATTTTATGTTTAAGATTATAGTAATATGGGACAGGAGAAGGAATCACTTTTAGAGGAAATAAAGAAATAGATCCGCTTATCAGCGCCCATCAGAAAGTTCATTAATCAGCCAGGCTTTGTGCCCCCTAAATTGAAAGGTTAAATAATCCTCTCAGGAATATTTCTCGGCACCACCGCCAATTGTCCGGAGAGAAGCTGCCATTCACAGCGCTCTGGATCGGTGACAGGGTATTTTACCACCGCTTGGACCCCAAACAATGATGGACAAATGGCCTGGCTGACAAAGAAACCTTTTAGTACAAGGATGGAGAAAGGACCACAAGCTTTGAAGTGGGGTGGGGGAGGTGGGCGCGGGAATGGGCAGGGGGGAGGAGGAGGAGGAGGAGACTCGTGCAGGGGGACACGTATATTGTATGTGCGTGTTTATCGGGGACGCAGTGCCTGCGCCCCGCGAGCGTGTGCGTACGGACACATACACCCACACATCGGCCCGAGAACACACGTCGCAGGGCGGTAAAACCGGGGGATGAACACAAGCAAAGCACGGTTATGTTTATTAGCCAATACACTGGGGAGCCCGACAAACCCCAAGGTTTTAATTTTTACTGTCATTCTAGATGATTACAGCTTCCTCCCTCTCTCTTTAACCTTTATGTCGTCTACTAATCACCTTTCACCATCAGATGCAGAAGGAGGAAGTACCACGTTTCAAATAACTTTCTTAGAGGAGCATTCTTAATGGATATTTACTTTGAGATGATTTCTGATCACAGCCAAAATTGAAGTAAACAGACAAAATACAGTGCTGCTGGAGGACAGGAGATGCCGAAGGAGGGGTGCATCAGTTTGCTAGAAGTGAGTTTTTGCTGGGGTACATTCTAAATGAACAATAATTCAAGATATTTCTTTAAACTTCCAGCAGCTAGGCTGCAATCCTTTACTGATGGACAATTTAACAGAAACATTTTCCTTACATTACCTACACATTAACCGCAAATGTTAATGTTCATCAATTTCCTCAGAATTTTTTCATGTATTCTCCACTGCAGAGCATGATATATATTCAGTAATACCATAATTATTTCTACCTAGCTTTATAACTAGTGATATTCATTCAGAATATGCCCTTGAAGAAACGCCTGACAGCCCATTATATGATTATATATATATATATACATATGCAACCATTAACGAACAAAAGCTTTTCCATGTCCTTCTTGCACGTCTATTTCTTTAAATAAGTCTCAATTCCATGAAGTTTTTACTTTCATATGACTCAGGACTTTCTGAATAGTCTAGAGCATCTAGAAGTGGATCCAAAAATTTCCAATTCTCTTCCCTCACATCCCATCAATACGCCCTTGAGCATCTCCAAACCAAGTTTTGAGTGTCTCACTGCCATTATTTTCCCTCCGTTTCCCTCCTCAGACCATCATCAGAAAAGCAGAATTAATTTAACCAGGGTCTCATCTGCCATCAAAATAAATCAGACAGGAAGTGGATACACGTGCAAATCCAATGCCATTAATTTTAAAGCAGCAGATATTTCAGGGTTATTACAGCCCACAGAAACCCCTCGGTGCTGTGGACGCTCGGGCACAGGCGCTCACCACGACGTTTGTTACATGCCAAAGGAAGTTACACCTTACAAACAGAATTAACTGCATAGTAAAGAAATAACGTGAAATTGCTTTCTGTTAGCTACGAGACGAGTAGTTACTACAGGCAGAGAAACTGTAAGTTTGAGGGGAGAAAAAAAAAAAAAACAAAGAAGAAAAAAAAAAGACAATCAGCTTTTGGACTCGACGCTGCCTCTGAGCAGCCTTCAACCCAGGCAGTGACCGTCCATTTAGTGCACATCTGTCACCCGCTCCGCTCTAGAAATAGCACCTCTTCCTGCAAGCACTGTCCCCTCCTGTCCCCGGAGCCAAAGCCCTGCCGAGCATCGCCCCGGCACCCCCTGCGCCACCAAGGGACCAGTCTCGGGCACCCTCGGAGCAGGCACGGACCGGGCGAGAGTACAACACCCGACGGGACCCCAGGGCCTCTGAGGGACCAGCCGCGGGCACCCTCGGACCGGGCGAGAGTTCAGCACCCAACAGCACTGCCTGCGCCACGGGGGGGACAGCCACAGGCACCCTTGGAGCAGGCACGGTTCGGGTGAGGGTACAACACCCAGCGGAACCACCGCAGAAGGTTGTCACCTCCTGAGGGTGGTGCCAGCCTGGGCAGCGCAGTCAGGGCCTGTGATGGTGCTGCTGAGCGCGGTAGAAGAGCGGCTGTGCCCGTCTCAGCCGTACCCACGGCCATGTGTGTCCAACGCTAATTTAATCCAGAATTAACATTCATAACCAAGTTAAGACTGAAGGCCTGACTTCCCCCCTGACGCATAAATTCCAAGGGATGGCTTCTTCCCCAGCCATAGGTGGGTACTACCGCATATATACATACCTCATGTCAACCTCCCGCTGCTCGGAGACTCCCCCAGCGCCGGGGTAAAGCTGTACCCCCGTACGGCAGGAGGCTCCACGCCACCCACCGCTTCACACGGGGCTTTGCTTCCCTCTAGTTCCCTTTATGCCTGGTTTTTCAAAATTTGAAATCAGTCAGGCTAATACTGCCAGCAGGACAGTAACTTTTCTATGCACATGACAGGAGCTAACAACATGTGTTACTATCGACATGATATCGACATGATATTGACCTCTCAGAATTAAACCAGTGAGTACTTTTAGGGAATCCTAATCGCAGATCATTAACGTGATGGAGCACAACTCGAGGACGTTACCGTCCAACCTGCCCCGGCGCAGGGGTCGCTGGTGGGAGCGAGGGGCGCTGGCAGAGAGGCAGGGCGCTGCCGCGGTAAATACCTGTACCTTGTACACCCAAAGCACCGGGACCATAGAACACAACAGCTTCAGGACCACAAAAGCACACCATTCAGGGAGTGGACACAAGCAAACGCTGCTCCTCGTTAGGATGTTCGTGCCAACGGCTTGTGGAGATTTATGCTCTACTGGCACTTCACTTTTTTTCCACTTTGCAATACAAAAATGCACCAAAATATCTTTTACGTCACCCGCACCAGTGTAATTTATATATGTTTTGACACGTCTGCTAAATCACAGGTAATTTTTTGTTTCTTATGGAATTTTGAAACCGACTCTAAGTTCTAACAAAACGAAGAAAGAACATCTGCACATCAAGTTCAGGGGAATAATTTTCAGCAATATACTGTAAAAAATTATTCGGAAGAATAATTTTCAGGAATAATCTTCAGGAAGTTTCAGGGAACTTTAATACAACTGTTCATATACAGAATTTACTGCAGAAAAAGGGCACAGAAATATTTAATTTTTTCTTTCTCAAATAAAACCCTGCTTTTAAAATGCATGGGAAATCTCATTCTGGCTCGAAAATTCTATTTTCCTTATTTGGATGGTTAACATTTAAAATAGTAAAAATTATTTAAATAATCATATAGTTTCACTTTTTCACACTAAAGGATAGGGAAGTGAAAATTTGTACCAAATCTGAAAGCACCAAAGAAAAGATCATCTCAGTCCTTTGGCTTGAGAGCAGAGCAGTTAGGCATACGACGGGGAGACATTTGAGCAGTGACTCTTACCATGATTATCCTGTTTTCTGTTTAATTAACCACATACCCAACAACGTTGGTGTAGCACAACAATGGGTGTGAGGGCAGATATGGCATGTGCGGGGTGGAGGGGGGTGCACAGGGCCTTTTTTGGGGCGAGAACTCCTGCCCAGGGGTCTGCATGGGGGGGAGCAGCTCTCCCCGCTGGCACAGCACTCGGAGGTGTCACACACCCCACAGGCGCCTTCCTGGGCACCCAGAGGCCAGCCAACCGCAGATTTAAACATTCAAAATACTAAAATATAGTAATTTCCACCCCCTGCTCTTCTCTCCTTTCCCATGTAAAGGCAGGGTCAAAGGGTATCGCTTTACCAGAAAACCGAGTTCCTCAAATAACAGGAATGGGCGTACTGAAGTCAGGTGTCCTCCGAAGGATGCCACTTCTCAAAGACACACGCTTTGAGGGGGTTATTTGGAACCCCAAAGTCAGAGCAATGGAGAGCCAGTCAGCCAAGCTTTCTGTTTGCCCCCAGTCCCAGACTGCTTCCAGAAATGTATCCCCCCAGCCCCCCGATTTCCTGCTTCCAGAAATGCATCAATACGCAATTTCTGGCCGAGGCGTAATCAGTCTTTCGCCCTCAGTTCAGAAGCACCAAGTATGTGATTTTCTGGGGGGGCAGGTGATGCCGGGGAGAGCAGGGAAAGTCCCTGCCACGCTCACAGCAGGGAGGGGAGCCGCAGCCCACGGGGGTCACGGAGCCCACCCAAACCCTCCCCTCGGGGGGTGCGGGCTCTGCGTGTTTCGGGTCCATCCCGGCGGAGGCAGGGTAAGGACCACAACCCGTGTGTGGGACGGGCACCGAGCGGGGACCCGTCCTGCAGCAGAGGCACTGGACACCCTCCCTCCGCCCCAGGACGGGCAGCGCCAGCGCAGGGACCTTCTGGCATCTCACAGATAAACTGCTCTCAACTTTCTGCTTCAACTCCGCCGGCACACAAACACCCCTAATTATTCAGTACTCGCTACCGGCACGGGGGATTAGTTAAAACCCAACATTTTCATGAAAAGGAAAGCTCTATACAGAGTTCAGAGTAAATAGTTTGCAACTATTTTTTGTAGGTGTTACATATATATATATATATATATATAAAGTTATTGTGGCTACGTCTTTTTCCTGTAATATTTTAAATACAGTTTTAAAGTAAAAATTGGGGAAGAACCCTGTCTAGCATGCTTTCGTACCGAAAGTGATAGCATGTGCTTTGTACTCACACTTATTTCAGGACCTGAAATTCTGCTTTCTGTAAAAAAATAGCAGAAAGAGTACCGTCTTTTGTGAAATTTGATCTCTTTGCAACAGAAACAAATCTTGGGTTTAGGTCTCCGACAGCCTCAAAAATACCTGAAACCTGAAATAATGTGGGACACATTATAATTATTGGGGGAAATAAACAGACAGTGAAATAAAGCCCACAAGAGGCTCTGGGCAGCACGGAAACCACCTCTGGCACCCGTGTGTCCACCAGAACGGCGGTGCAGGGAAGGCATTCCCGAGGCATCACTGTCACGGAGCGGTGGGACTTGGGGCTGAGCAACGCCAACAGATAATTTAAAGGCAAAATATCTGCCAGTTGTGGTCCAAGACCGGCCCTACCTCCTCCCCTGGCCGAAGAGGCCAGCACGCATTTCCAGAGAATGGAGAATCTGGAGCCCAGGCCCCCAAAGGCACCTTTCCCCATCGTGGGGACAGGGTCACGCTCCAGGTGCTGGTGTTTCCCCAGCCTCGGCGGGAGGCAGAGACATCCTCGCCCTAAATTCACGTCCCCAGGAATTTTGGGGTTGCCTCCCCTGGGAAACATCCCACCGAATATCCTGCTACTGATGTGCTGACACACGAGGGCCTGCGCTGTGATTCCAGAACAGGCAAAACCACACCATCTATTGCACAAAGTGGTATTTTTACTAGAGTTAATAAAATCAAGCTCAAAGCACCTGGAGAGAGACTGGCCAAGCGGTGACACACTGAACAGGGACCCGACGATGAGGTGGTGGCAGCCGTCCACCGGGCCACGTCCCGGCAGCTCCGCAGCCCCATCCCCGCGTGGGGACGCCGGGCTCCATCTGCCCCCGAAAACACCTCCAACCCCGTCCCTCACCGCACAAACCCCCGAGCTGCTCTGGAGACCAAACACTCTTGCCCTCAACCTTAAATGTTTTTTTTTTTGGCAGAGTCACACTTTAAATTTTCTCTTTCTGAAAGTCACATTTTCAAGGACACAAACGGACTTTAAGCAAGACTGCTTATGCTTTCATTTCAGAAAAAAAGTGGCAGGCCAAGAGGATTTTTAATAATGCACACAAAGAAATCCGAGCGCAAAATTTAAGCACAAAAGGTGCATTGTCCCTTCATGTCTTTTACACACAGAGGCCAAAACCAGCCAATTCCTGGTTCACCTTCTTTTATGTAAGTGGATTAAAAGTAAGATTAACAAACTGTCAAAAAGCATGTTAAATGATAGCTCCTGCTAGTTAAAAATTCTGATGGTTCTAAAACTCTGTTGGTGGCCATCTTGGCCAAGGAGCTTTAATATAAATGAGAGTGGTGAAGGCAAGGGATGGGAGAAGGAGTCCCGCAGCCCGAGCAGTACCGGGGGGGAAGAGGTTATTAAAAATGAGCAGTCTCTACAGAAAGAAAACACCTAATTGGAGCGGGATTTCTGTTCTCATGTATGCATCTGTACTGACAAACACACTAAAAAAATAAATATTGCGCTCTCTCCCCTTTTTGGGGAGGGAATGTCACCCCTCGGTAGACGTTTGCTGAAGGAGACACTAACAAATTCCCCTTTGACTGTAGCACCCGCACCCTGGCTGCATTCACACTCCCTCTGTGTGGCAGGGGAGCAGCAGGGCAGAAGCAGGTGCTGCCGCAGGTACCCCCCTTTGTCTGGCAATGCCGCCGTGGCCACCGGCAGGTCCTGCTGCCCCTGCCGGGGGGCTGGGCAGCTCTGGGGGGGACATGGATGGGGGGACGCAGCTTCGCGCCCGGCACAAAACACAGGTCGCTCTGCCCTGGAAATAGATTTCCTCTTTATTCTCCGCCGATGTCGCCTGTTGGGTGGAAATGCGGCAGCTCACACAACGCCTGCCCCCAGTTCCTCGGGCCACGGGACAGCGGAGGGACAGGAGCGGGTCCCTGGGCCAGTTCGGGTGCCGCGGGCAAAGGGTCCCTTCCACGCGTGGTGTCCCCACAAAGGCCAGCCCCATTCCGCTGCAGCCCCCGCTGCCGGCAGACCCCCTGTCTGGGGAGAAGGGCCGAGCCCCGGGGAACACACCGACCCTGCAGCCAGCCCCCGTCCCCGGGGTGTCCCGGTGCCCGTCCCCCGACACTGTACATGGACCCGATGAAGTGGGAGCTGCCAGCGGATGCGCAGGGAGCCATCGGACAGCAGACCAAACTCGGGCAGATGAGATTGCATTTTTCTTAAAATATACTGCAAAACTGAACCAAATGAATCAAACCCATAATGTGTCTGAATCTCACAAGTTTTTCCACTCCTTTCCTTTTTGTAACTAGAGGGCTATAGACTGGCCTCCACTTGAGGACAAAATATTCCATAAATGCCTCTACCTTCACAGCTGGAATCTGAAATGACCAGAGGACGGGAATGAGAAAGAGCCAAGCGTTCTGGGGACGCAAGCGCTCTGCCATGGGCACCCCCAGTATCCTTGGGACACGGGAAAACGGGGTGCGATGGCACATCCTTTGGAGCACAGACCGAATTTTCCTGGGTTTTGGAGCATTTAGAAAGACAAAATTGTAAACTAAGCGTCCTCATAATCTAGAACAAAGAGCTTTGCAAGGCCTTCCAATACCTCGTCTGTGAAAAAATTACACGTATTATTATTTACACTGCAGTGAGCTATGATCAAAACTGTTTATCCCGGGTCTGCACATGAAGTCCTCGTGTTACTATTTGAATTGATAATAACAGCTTTGATAAACATAAGCGGGTATCAAAACCGGCCTATTTATTGCAAATAGATACCTATATGAAGCAAAACCTAAAATATGTTTTGACAAATGTAATTTCCCTCCTCTGATACAGGAGAAATACATAGAGAGCAGACACAATGAAAATGATTTGTAAAAGTTTTAAATCACCATCTTAAAGAGGTTATTAAATATTATTTTAAACCTCAGTGGGAATTGGATTGTTCTGCTGACTTTGATTGGTTTTTTGCAGAATAATTTTAGTTAACAGAGTTGAAAGAACAAGTTTAAAGAAACTAACTTCATCCAGTTATAAAGCTTTGATTATCATAGAGCCTTTAAATTTAAGCTTCATTGAATACAATATGATAATCTTTTTTCCATCAAAAGGTAAATTAAAATATTCCGCTTATAATCCTTTTTGCCATTTCAACTACTTGTGAGACTTCTTGCACTGGCAGTCTATTTTGGTTGGAATAAGACATTTCTGCCCATATAACAAATTATTTGTAATGTGCCAAAATTTGTCACCACAGCTAATGTAAACAAAAACCCACCACCATCCATAACAGCAGAATGGTTTTATTATTTAGTCATTGTTCTAGTCAATCCCCGTTTCTGTGCAGCGGCTACCAGGAGTCAATAGATGGCAGTCCATCTCTTAGGAAAGAGCCAGATAATGAATAAAATCACCAAAGCTTCACAAAAGAGAAAGGTGGAAGGCTGTGTGGTTTTCCACAAGCATTCACAGTAATTAACTAAGAATACTTTATAGAATGCAAAACATTTAGACAAACTTTGTCATGGCTGTTTCAAAGCAATGTTATAAAAATGGTCTTTTATTACAAACCCAAATGCCTTGTTTTATTTGTGCTTACAAGTACCTGCATGTGTGACACTTGTGATCAATTTACCAAAATCAATTTAAATCTAGTGATTCTATCCACAGCGAAAGCACAGGAAAAACTCACCGTGGCCTCAGTCTGTTTGCTAAAAATCAGGCACAGCGACAGTGACAACCACAACAGTATTTATTTTAAACTTCTATTATTTTTCTTTTAACAGTTATCCTGCTTGTACAGAAATATTTATTCTAACCTAGGAAAATTATAAACTAATTTCTATACTTGAATACTACTATGCTGATATGAGAGTAAAAGATCCCAGCATTTTAGTTACTTTTCTATATATATATAAAATATACATTATTCCTACAGAAGTTTTGATTCTTGTGAGAACACTATTTACTTCTGTTCTGCCTTGGGTGCAAAAGAGAATATTTAAATGGAATAATAAAAGCTGAGACTCGTACATTTAAACAATTTTGATAATGCAGTTTACTGAGGTATAACTTACTTTAAATATCAAGCATGTCTTTTACCACACAAATTTTCAAATTGCAGGCTTTATCTGGCTACTAATGTCAAAGTGAGTCTTCCCAGCCAAAAAATGGAGACGTGCAAAGCATTTCCCACATATCAGAAATCTGGATTATTTGCAGATAATTCGAAGTTCACGGCAAAATAAAAAATTATTTATCAGTAGCCAGGGCCTGACTCAATGCCAATTTATCTGCGCGTGCCCACATTTCAAAATGTCCCTAAAATGCACTAAGCATTTCCAAATGGGTGCTTTTAATAATACATTTGTATTCATAACTACTACATTTTCTAACAAGAGCTTGTTTTGACAAACGTCAGCTTTATACTAAGTAAAATGTAAATTCAGAACAGTTTCTACAAAATTCACAGATATAATTTTCTACCTCAGACACCTCAAATTCTGCCCCAGTAACCATCAGGGCAGGTTTAAGCTCCCCCACACTTTTATACAAAAATAAATATTTTCTAAGTGTTGACTGCAACTCACTTTTAGAGGAATTTTCAATGGCAAGCAAGACTGAAATCAATTAAATCTTAAACCTCAGTAAAAAATAGAACCCAACATATTACTACATCTATTATACCTATCTGGTTATTAGATTCTAAATATCATAAACATAAACACCCTTAGGGATTATAATGAAAGACAGTATTTACCTTCTTCCTTCATGCAATTTTAAAAAAGCAAACAAAAATACTCAGTGAATACACCTTTTACTCATAATGTTGTTTTTTTTAAAGTCCATACCAATTCTGTTTAAAATAAAAGCAAATGCTTAGAGAAGGTGCAGGATTTCCAAAATAGATCTTTGTTTTAAAATCATTATGCAGAAAAAACAGGCAAGACGTTTTAAGCACAGATTTCCCTCATCATTGAATTTAGAACCAAAAACAGAAAAAAGAGCATTCCACTGCCATGAAGACGTGGAAGCAACAAATTATAAAGCACATCCTATTTATTGCTCAAAAGAAAAAGCCCACACCAAAGACCCATAGAGAAAAGTAGTGGACAAACTTTTCCACTGTGTTCTGAGCAGACAGCAGTGATTAATTATCTGCAGCAGCTAAATACGTATGAGGCTGATATGGACAGCAATGACAGCAAAGATTTAGATTAACAGCAAAAATCCTAGTCTTTAAAGGTGTTTTTATGTATAATAATTTTATAAATTAATATATTGAAGATTTGGGATACCAATCCATTGAAAATTGTTTTAGCCAGTTAAATATTGTTCCAGGTATCAGTATTAGCCAAATCTGAATGCATTTTGTTTTATTTTTATCTCTATTTTACATATGAGGAAAAACCTTAAGTAATACAGTGGTGCAGTTCACAAAGTTTTATTTTCTTGTTTCAACGATTAAAGATCAACTAATGCAGGCCAAAGAAGAAGTTATAGCTATAGCCTTGCCAATTAGAAATTATCTGCAAAAGTTTGTAAAGTGTATTTCTCAAATTAACATCTACACTCTAGCAGAGATTTATTTTACTCATTTAAAAAGAAAGCTTTGTCACACACAGTGATTAATTATCAGCATCTGGGATATCTGAGATGGGATTATTGCTTCTGCTATGCATTTCAACTTAAAATTTAACCCTCTTTATACGTGTAAATGTAGTCACTGAGAGGAGAGAGTGCTGCAAGGCACTTGTTTAATGATTACAGTATTAAAACGAAATCATAAGTTCTAAAGATGTTTAAAAAATAGTGTTTCATTGCATTCTTCAGTTCAAAAACTCTTCAGATGTTTATTATCTTCTCGCCAAAGATGCTTGTCTATATTTTATGGTCAGCAGTTCACAGAAGAGTAAATAGGTTGGGTGTAGAAGAAAATAAAAAAGGTGTTTCTACTTACTGTTAGGTGATACTGCCTCCATATTTCTGGGCAAGCCTGGAAAATAAAAATATTGATCAGCTAGGAGCATGAAACAAGGTGCTTTACAGCCTGTTGGTTTTGGCATAACACAGTATCCACCGGTGTCGGTCACAGGAAAATAAGAAGCTTAACTGAAAGGGTCTGCATTTCAGCTTCAAAAACCTGGCTAGACAGTTTAATTGAATTTTACACTGGTTTAACACACTCCCTGCCATTGTCAGAAAGCCAGTAACAGTTTTCTCTCACCCCTTCTTCTCTGAAGGTTAGAAGTTTGGGAGACTAACGTGCTCTTAACTCTAATAAGAATTAATACTGAAAAACTTGCAGAAACAAGCAGAAATGAATTTAAATTCTAAATTTTCTGACATCTTAAATTTACATAACGTTTTGGAAATTAAGTCACAATGTACCTTCCTTTCATGTAGGAACAGAAATATTTTAGTATTTTTGTACATATCTCTATCCTAATCAAAATATAATTGTTACATGTAATAATCCTCAGTAGCCTGATGTCAGATGAGTTGTAAACAAGAACCATAACAGATTGCTTTAATGTTTCTATTTTTACAATGGCTTGCTGGACTTTTTTTAAATTGTTTTTTTATTTTATTTTATTTTTTTAAAACTTGCCAGACTTGCACAAAAAATTCTAAATGCAGCCCATTGTAAAAAAATTTACAGAGCAGATTTTTGAATCCCAGCAGTAACACAATAGACCTGAGGAATACATAAAAAACAGGAAAGAGGAAAATGTGGATCTTCTTCTTTAAACAAAATCAGAATGTTTTAACGATCACTGAGACAGAGGTTACTCTCTCAAGGGTTCTTAATATTTTTACAAAATTTACAACATTTCTGCCTTCTCCTATGACCCCCACGCCATAGAGATGCAGAAATAGTGGTATTTCGTCTGTTAGCCATTTTAGTGTTTAAGAGAGCGTGCATACAGCTACTTCAATAGAGGTCTTTCACTTCTCTTTAAAACATTTACCCTTTTATTAAAATAGCTCCTTAATCATTTGAACAATTAGCAATTTGGTTTGCCAATCTCAATTTTCAGTATTTTAAGAAGAAATATTAGTTATTCTGTGGCTTCTACATAATATGCTGTAGCTCTAATTTCAAACATTGAAGCCTCATGACTACTTGCAAATGAGTACTATTAACATTTCTTTAGATTTCGAATAAATTTTTCTCTCATGCCTAAATTCTTGCCTTCTTTTTTTCTGACAATGCATGTTAATTAAAAAAACCCCACCCAACAACCAATATTAGCAACTGAATCTCTCAAAAAATAACCCAAGTTTCTGACGGTCACCCCATGGCATACACAGTATGTTTTTCCCGGATGTGATGGAAATTATATTATTTATTATTCATTCCGTCAGTAACACAATTTTCTGGAGAAAAATCTACAATCTGTTCTGTGTAATGGCTCGACATTGCTCCTCTTACTCAAATACGCCATGTAAATATTTGAGTTTTATATTAATATTTCTATAAAGGAAATGTGTGAAGTGCATCACACATTTCTAACAGGAACAGACCACGACGCCTGACAGTTTGAGCGCGCCGGAGCCGTCTTCCAGTGCAGACAAAAGGATTTTCCTCCTTCGCTAACTTACGGGGGATTCAGAGGCGCGATATATAAACACTCTCTGGCGTATAAAAACACCGTACCAGAGACCCTGCCTTCCCTCTCAAACCGGCAAGAGGCTTCAGCCGTACAGGAGACCTTTGCTGGCTTCGCGCAGGGGTAGCAGACAGTTATTTATACATTAGTTCTGGATAGTTTTCGATTACCACAGTGTCCCCAGACTAATATGGTTGAAAAATCGCAATCAATGAGTTGTCACATACTGGCAAAACGCCACTCTGTGATATGACCTTTACTCACACAGCAGCTATTTAATAATAATTAAAAAAAATTACTTTATTTTTGAATACTAGTTGAGTTGGGTTTTTTTTTCACTCTGGACACAAAGACATCCCTTGCAGCGAAAACCCGTAACTCGGAGTAGGGATGGGCAGTTGGCAAAGCTCTTGCCACAACACGGGGAGGGGGACGGTCCCCACCCCTCAGCGCTGATACCCAGCGGCAGATTTTATCATCATTGTCTTTAAGGGTGTTTTAAGGCTGTGGGAAAAGTTAAGGGAGGTAGGAAGAAGGTGGCCAGGGGAAATTGGCCAAGCATATTTCTTCATTCAGATGGTGATTCAGTGCAATACTTTTGGCCTTCACAATGATCACTTACCAACTTTGGGAGTTGAATACAATAGTGCAAAACGGATGCCTGGCTAAACAACAGCTTTTTAGAAGTGATGCTTTTAACTAGGAGTCCTATTACCTTGCATCAGCTCGGAGTTATTGTCTGTATCTTCTATCACGGAACGACAAAAAATATAATTAACAATTACTACTGAATACTGGCTTCTCAAATGAAGCAAAGAGGTTTGCCATGGAAGAGAGCATAACCAAATACAACAACCACCGAGCCCGTGATCTTTCTTATTTATTTAAAAGTACTTAACCATGAATGGCCCTCATTTAAAGAAAAGCCCTTGTGGTATACAAGTACGATGGCAGTGTGATGAACTACATTAAAATAAAATTGCATTTATTTCCTGCCCCAGTGGTCTGACCTTACCAGCATTTAGATGTACCAGCACAAAAGCTGCCAGCGCCCCTGGCCGCGGGAAGCGCAGGCGAGGAGGCTGCCCCACACCTTTCCCCACCGCCGCCCACCTTTTGCCACACACAACTGATGGGCAATTAATTGTACAAAATCTGTTCTGTCCCCCCCCTTCCCCCCCCCACCCCCCCCAGTCTGCTGTTTTTTGTTGCGGCCCACATTTGTTTAATTTGGAAGGGCGATTATCCGGACCCAAGCCCGCTCCGGCTGAGGCTGCCACACCAGATGAATCCAGGCTGGATCCTGCGCATTTTGACCCGTATTGAATTTTATCAGGTGCTAATTATTGTTTTACCAGAACAACGGCTTAATGCATCTGTTGTTTAATTCCCACTTCCCTATTCTCAAACGTGAACATCAAAGAAAATAAAACACTCAATCTCCAACAGCCCCTGACAGCAGACCAGGACTCGAGTGCTCAATAGACAAGGCCCTTGCCACCAGTTCTCATATTTCCACAACAATGAGCAAACACAAAAACAGCACTAAGCGGCCTTTCCTCCTTTCCGCTCCCTTGGCCGGTGTCTGCCCTGCGCGGCGCGGGCCGCGGCGGCCCTGCTGGGAGCGGGCCGGGGCGAGGATTAGCCTCGCTAACATGCGGGCGCTCGCCCACGGCCAGCAGAAGCCCCGCTACTGTATTTGGCGTATGAATAACCAAAATGCACGCGCTGACAGGAGACCGGGACGGGCCTGCGGCTCCCCGGGAGAAAATGTAGCTGTGATGAGTGACAGGGCTTTCAGGAAATATGTTCACAATCACAGACAGTGAAGGCCATGACCTAGATCGTTTAAGAGCTTGTCTTGTCAAATTATCAAAAGCTTCTTCCTCTCTGAATAAAGAGTGACATAAGTGAGTGTCAGAAAGCTGCAGGCTGACAAGCCAAGCATACAATAACAGCATGCACGTCACATACTTGCCGAACACCGCCACGGCTAGCGGCAAATCTTAATGAGAGCGCGGCTGGCCCAGGAGACTTGGGTCCCTGCTGGCACAGCTACTCATCTCGCAAAAATCCTTCAGCTCCAAGTCAGTTATGGTCTGACACGACGACTACAATTACTAAACACAACTTTTTAACAGAATCCTCTAGTGCTTTGTCAAAGCGGCGGCTGCTAGGAGCTGCCCCGCCGCAAGCCACCACAATAAAACAAAAGATTTGCCAAAACACACACTTTTCATCACCTCCGCATGGGAACTGCTGCGGAAAACACACAATGCCTCCCTTCAGAACCACTCCCGCGCGAGCAGATGTCAAGACCTCTCCCCGGCGCAGACGGCTGCCGCGGCGCGGGCCGAGGTAGTCAACCGCCGGCGCCGGGCAGGCTCCCGGCAACACCGCCTGACGCCTACCCTTCAGCGGACACGGCCTGACTGCGGGCGTGGAAACGGGGCAGGAAGGGCAAACCCCGCGCTGTGAGGGCCACTGGCGCAGCCCCGCGGATCTCCCTCTGCCACCAGCCACACCCCGGCCCACGGAGGCCATGTCCCCACGGCAAGCACCGAAAACGACAAAGGCGGAAGGAAATCTCCTGGGAGAGAGGCGGCCAACGGTGGTTGAGGTGTGAGGAGGAGTCCCTGGGAAGGAGCGCTGGGTGCAGGGTGCCTGGGTGTGCAGACATGGAGGCCTCTCCCTTCACGCCCCGGGGCCAGCGGGGCTGAGAGCGCGGGGCCCTGGGCTCTGCTGGCTGCGGCTCTGGGATGAGCTGGGGCCAGTCACTGGGCACCGCAGGCCGGTGCTCCCTGAGCACACAGGGAGACCACGTCCCATCACCTCTGCCTCCCCCCTGCCTCATCATCCTCTTTGTGAAGTTCTTTTCCCCGCCTGGCAGGAGACAGGCCCCATGACACCCTCCCGACCACCACCCAGCCTGCCAAGGCAGGACGATGGCGGCACGGGGCTCTCAGCTCGTACAGAGAGAAGTATATATACGTACATGCGGATATCCTCATTCCTAGGAACACACAGCGCTGGAGGAGATGGACGTGCTCTTTCCATATGGGACAAACAGCCACCCCTGAAACGTCTGAACACCTCTGCTCTCTGCTCCGCCAAGATCTTCCCCAGGAGAGCACATGCGGATGAGCTCCTTCCAACACCCCTCCATCTAAGGAGACTCCATACATTCTCTGGGCTGTTTCAGGGGAAGTGACAGACCTAACAGATAGTCAATGTATTTTCCTGAAAATTGAGCATTTCTCAAATCAAACTAGGCAAAGTGCCTTGAGCTGCCTCGTGTTCACTTCTGGACGAAGGCATGACCATGGAGAGTCGCTCTGGGACAGACTGGGCACAGGAGCTTCTTCTGCATCCTTCATGCACAGCAAAAGCGAGTGAACTTTCTGGGAAAGACAAATTAAAACTTTTCTTGAGCATCCCAAGTATTTGGTAACAACTAAAAAGAAATCAGGGAATATATTAGTCTTTTCCCCAAGACTGTATTAAGATCTGCTGCATGAAGGCTGCAACAGTGTTTGCAGAGTGTTCTGGGGAACTCTGGGGAACGCTGGACTCCTCCTGCCCCAGGCTCAGAGCAGAACCTGAGGCTGGCCCGTGGACAGCAGACACTGCCCCACAGGCAGCCCAACCACAGAACCATCACCGTAGCTGGGCTCGGTGAGATGCCTTCAGGCTTCCTGTGCAGGACTCCTAATTCTTTACAGAAAGTAATTAGCAGAGGCACAGAAATATGGACCTGTTATGATCAGCTTACATCGCCATGGTCTCTAACTGCGGCCATCAGGCGATGCCTCACGGAGCTTAAAAACGGAGCAAGCACACATCCCTTCCCTAACGCTCCTCCACACTCATCTGCTGAAGCTCAGTGACTGCACGAGCTGGATAAAGTTTCTGTGTGTTCGATAACCTTCCATGGATTTCTCTTCCATGAACTGGTCCCGTCTCCTCTGGAAGCAGAGCAGACCTCTTGCACCCCTCAGTAAGGAGCCTCATGGGTCTGCTGCCTATTGCACCAGGAGTCACCTCCTGTCTCTTCTGAACCCACCTCCTGCTCCCTTCCTCACATGCCCCCTAACTCTTGTACTGGAAGAAATGACGAACAATTGATCGTTAAACAGTGTCTCCCATCATGGATGATTTTGAAGCTCTTTTCAGATTCTTCCCTCTGTCCTCTGGCTTCCAGGCCGAAGAGTTGTACCCGTGCTGAAGGACACACAAGAGAGGGACCAAAGTTGCACCAAAGCGTCCGTTGTTTTCCTGTCAATTCCTAATGTTTCACCTGCTTTTTTTTTTTCACAGCTTTTGAACACTGAACTGATTTTTTTGGGGGACTGTATCTCATAACTCTAAAATTTGAGTCCTGAATGGTCATGGTAAGCTCAGAGCCCATCAATCCACATGCAAAGATGGGATTATTTTTCCCTGGCTATTTTACTTTACATTTATTGCCACCCAAGTTCATCTGCCATTTTATTGTGCTCTCCCTCTGTTTCTTACAGTCCTTCGGCAGTACTTCACAGTTGGCTCACAGCACTGACACTCTAAATAATTCAGTCTTCTCAGCAAATCTTGTCGCCCTATTGTTCACCCTTTTCCATGTCACACTAGCATATCCTACCTTTATCCTCTTATTCCATGCCTGTTTAGTTTCCTTAAAAGCTTTTGGTCAGGAACTTTGTCAAATGCCTTTTGGAAATCGTAGACTATGTCAACTGGATCATGTTTGCACACATGCTTGTCGACCTTCTCCTTTGAAGAACTCCAGAGATTTCCGAGAAGTGGGATTTTCTTCACAAAAGCAATCTTGAATCCCCCCACGTATATCATATTTATATATCCATCCCAACATGCCGCTGCTACTGCGTTTTCTGGCAGTTTGCTTGGTGTTCACGTTGGGCTGGTAGGTCTGGCAGCCCAGCTCTCCCCGGCACCCATCTAAAGGATTGTCGCTGCATTTGCCACTTGGCTTCCAGCCGGACACAAAGCAAAGGGTTACACACTGCCATCCTGATGCGGGTATTCACCTCCCAGTCCCTCCGCAGCTTGTGGGTAACCGTTACCCAGCTCCGGTGGTGAGTCAGTGTCCGCAGGTTAGCAGTAACCCCGACATTGTCTTCCATTTCAGAGGGGCTCTCTGACTCCCTCCACACCACAAAGTCAGATTTCAGTGTGGGAGCATCCCCGGTTTCTCCCACTGTGAACGCCGGATGCCAAAACACTGTATTTAGGTTGTTAGCAATGGCCTTATCTTGGCTGCGCGTTCCTTTCACACCTTGATCATCTGTTGGCCTCACAGGCTCCTTGCTCTGATGTGAAGAACGATTTACTGTTGGTTTTGATTCCTTTGTGAAATGGCCCTTGAACTCTTTTTAGCCTCATTTCTGCACTTTCACATTTACTCTGGCCAGAGCTCACCATCCTTTCTGCTCTTTTCATTTGCATACACTCACCAGGTTTGGCAGGACACCCTCTTGCTTTTCGCAGCTTCTCTGACCCTGCTCTGCCCCGCAGCCTCCCTGTCCACTGCAGTTCTGCCGAGCCGCCCTCTCCCCTTCCCAGGACGGGACAGGAGCTGGCTCCCACTCCCCAGCGCTCGCTTCGCGGGCGCCGCACGCCCGTCCTGCAGAAACGCGGAGAACTGCCCCAAAGTCCCAAAGACAAACCCTTCCCTTTTAAGGTGGACCTAAATGAGCAACCAAAATACATGCTGTGATGTTCCTTATAATCCACACAACTCTGGTAGGATTTAAATTGTGGGATGATAGAGGACTCATAGTTTTTTAAAAAAAAGAAAATTACTTTACGAGAACTGGCTTAATAAAATGTGTAAAATAGAAAAGGTGGCAAGAGACACAAAGAAAAGTTACTTAAGGTTACAGTTCTAACTGCTTACCAGAAAGGGGTGCAGAAATACGCCATTCTTTAAAGAAATGGCACTGTGCACACATGAGCTATGAGCAAAAGTGCAGCTGGAAGAGGAAGGTCAAATTTAAATGTCTAACATTCAAATACCAAAAGAAATACTGAGCCCAGTCCCTAGAAAGCAGGTGAAGGGACGTCTCTCGTGTCCAACTGCTGAAACACGGGGTAAATCCTCCCACCGAAAGGCAATTATTCTGTGATTCGGTGGTAAGGGGATTGCGCATGATGACAGAGGTTACGGAACAAAAGCTTTGCCAGGCAGAAGAGTTATTCGGATAAACTTCTGTTTTCAGGGAAAGGGAGGAGAACGACGTCCCAGGTTCTCTCTCATTCTTTGACCAAATGCATGAAACAAAAGTAGGGAGGACACATTTAGAAAGAGATTAAAATATTTCTGAATTTCGAAAAAACCCAATGTTTAGGGGAATCAAACAGAAGTATTTGAAAGACAAACATTTAAGCCATATTTTTAGACAGAAAATGAAGTAGAAATGTGTGCTGATGTTATCACAGCTTGCCTTTTATCTTCACCTTTTTGTACTTAATTTGAGAAAAAAAATAATATAAAAGGTTAATTACTATGTACAAGACTGGATTTCTGGGACATAATAATAATATGGTAAAACCATAATAATATCACACAAGGTTAAAAAAAGATAAAATACTTAATCGTTTTAATTTCCATCTGTGTTTTATTTTAGTAGATCCTATCAAACTCAAAGGCCTTCGAACTACTTCTGTCTGTCTCTTCAGACCTCACAGCACCGACAAGCCACAGGGAAACTAAAGAAAGGACACAGTAAGTCTTCTACCTGTACTTGTGAAACATGAGGACAAATCTTCATGTTACAGTCATACCTGAACCACTTACTAAATGGAATTGTGTCCTACTGTCTATTAAACTTGAAAATTTTGCTTGTTTTGCCAATCTCTTTTATTCTTCTACCAAAGTTCCAATTGCTATAGCATTTAGCACTTAAGTCCAATTGCTATAGCATTTAGTCTTAAGAATATTAAAGAATGCTTTTGTATAACAGTCTCCTTCAGAGGTGGAACATTCATGCCAAAATAGTTCATCCTGCACTGAAACTTGACATGAAATTGCTCCTGCAGGAAGCAAAAATTTTAAAACCAGTGGTGTGTAGCTTTAAGGTACACCATACTTAAAAAATAAGCCAAAAGTTCCTGGTTTGTAAATTCTCTGAGTTGTTCCAAAAAAAGTCTGCTTATATATATATATATAAAAAATTATTTTTTTTTTTTAAGTACTGATAAAAGCTTTACTTAGGCTACATGATGTTCGTAATAACTGTAAAGGCTCCTGCTCAAAACGTTTAGGTTTCTTTCAGAGCAGGCAGTGGTGGTCCTTGACATTGTGTTCCTCACATCCAGGGTTCCTGGCAATTGGTGTAGAACTGACCCAGCCTACTGTGCGGTGTCACAGAATCACAGGATAGTTTGGGTGGGAAGGGACCTTAAAGCCCCCCCAGTGCCACCCCCTGCCCTGGGCAGGGACACCTCCCACCACACCAGGTTGCTCCAAGCCCCCTCCAACCTGGCCTTGAACCCCTCCAGGGATGGGGCAGCCACAGCTTCTCTGGGCAACCTGGGCCAGGCTCTCACCACCCTCACAGCAAAGAAGTTCTTCCCCAGATCTCATCTCAATCTCCCCTCTTTCAGTGTCAAACCCTTCCCCCTCCTCCTGTTGCTACCTGCCCTGGTGTACAGCCTCTCTCCATTTACTAACTTTCACCACCAGTAACAACAGCTTTGTGCAGGCTGTCAAGAGCAAAAACAGTTTCTGCCTGTTTCAAAATACGTTCAGAAGAACTGAAGAAATATTTTTAAGACAGGAGACCCTGCACTGAAGGGTGTGTTTCCATCACAGTGCTGTTTAAATGATAAAAGTTCTGAGAAAAGAAGTCTCAGCCAAATGAAGTCCATGACCTTCCCTCCCACCTACTTTTGGGAGCAGAGGACACCCTGTATCTGGATGCCCTTTAACACTCCTCAGTAACCTTACAGTACCTGAACATTTTTGGTATTTCCATACCTAGTTTTGTGCCAAAGTCACTCATTCCTTTATCCAAGACAGCTTTGAATGCTCAGTAAAATCTAACAGCAGAAAGTGTGTATTTCATGGGGCCCCCATCTCCCTGTAAAATAAATGGAACCCCTTCCCCCGTTGTGCTGCTCCACCTGAAAGAAGCAGTTAAGCATCTGGTGGGAAATAAGCTGAACATTCAACCTTTTAGGAGAGGAGCTTCCATGCTCCCCCCAGAGAGAGGCACTTGTGTCTGAATACAGGTGCAGGATCGCTAACGCCTCTGAAACACTGCTTTGTTAGGTAGGGTAGGGAGATGATTATTTGCAGTAAATACTTTTTTCTCCCCAGTGTTTGTGACACAGCAGCAGCAGAACACAGTATGAATGAGGAATCAGAGTGACTGGCAACAGGACCAGCGTCCACCCAGCCTAGAGCCACGCTGGTATAAGTAGAAAAAGTTGAGGTTTGATTAATAATAGTGAAGATGGAAAACATCAGTGCAGTTCTCCTGGGGTTAAGGCAACACATTGGTACGTTCCAGATGTTAAATGTTTCTATCAGTATTCTTCTCTTAATGGTAGAGCACACAATTTTGCAACTGTTCCACTACTTTACAAACTCTCTTACACTGTATATGTGATGGGCCTGTCCATAGGGATACAGAGGTGGAGAGACAATTAATTTCATCATTATCTTTCTTCTTGCATGTTCATAAATAATAGAGGACTCTACTGAAAAGTGGGCAGAAACTAAGCTAAGGTGTGTGAGTATGGTTGTAGAGCTGCTTCCTTGTAAGCTGATGTCAGATGAAACTTTTATTCACCTATACGTCAGTAAGAAATAAATGGTACCATCTCCATTTTGTTCCTAAAGTACATTTGTAATGTAAAATGTAGCACAGTTATCAATGCCCCTCAAACCCATTCACACATTGGTTTAAACTTTTAATATTTTCATTGATGAGTATGTGATCACAGTGGAAAAAACACGTCTCTGGAACTCTCGGAGCATCACAGCATTCTTTGCCTCTGGACAGCAGGCTTGCAGCACACCACGTCTCCTAAGTCCAACCTCCCTACACCTTCCGTTCAACACAAACAAGGCTGTTTCTCACCACCCAACTAAACCAGACAGAACCAAACCAAAGAGTGTTTACAACGCCCCAGTTTGTCTTTGAACCACTCCTCATTAAGACTGTGATACTGCTCGATAATGACTAACTACAATATTTTCATAAGCTTATACAAGTATGCACTATATAAAATTAAAGAAAACATGAGATGACTCCGTTTGTCGCAAATTCAATGTCTGACAGATACAAAGCCAGTAACGACTGAGCTCTTTGCCGTGGGCAATACTCACATCAGCGTAATGTCCCTTCATGTCGCAGCGATTGCAGTGTTTATTCCAGTAGGCTCTCTCCAGACATTCCCTGAAGTAGTGCCCGGGCAAACAGCAGTTCAAGCAGAACCGTGCTGGGCAGCTGTTCTGTAGGTGCCCTTGTCCTGCACACAGGCTGCAGGGGGGAACTTTCTGTGGGGAAATAAAAAAAGAATTATGTCAAGTGAGAATATTTCAACAGATTAAAGGAAATGATAAAAAAGTCCAAAGACGAAATGAAGAAGAAACCACCCCAAATAAATGTCTGCTGCTTACTAGGAACTGCAGAGATTATAAATCAATAAAAGCAATGACCTTCGCAAAACAGCCAGCTAATTTTAAGTAGTGATGTGGTGGGCTGGCCCTTGCTGGACACCAGGTCCCACCACGCCGCTCTATTGCTCCCCTCTCAGCAGGGCCACGGCGGGGCTGCGGAAGAGTGGCCAGTGACCACCTACCGGTGACTAAACAGTCACTAGAAGTGACGGGCTACCAGTGAGGGCTCTCGGGGGAAAGCGCACTCGGTGCCCGCCGGGCCCAGCACAGGGGGAGTGACCCTGGGCAAGCTGTGCTTCGGCCCTCAGCAGCCTCCCATGAGGTAATAAACCACGGAAGCACAAAACAGCACTAGAAACAGCTGCCTCTACTGGCAACCGAAGCGTCGCACTTGCCTTTGGAGTGGGGCAGTTCTTGGAGAGGTGGCCCCGTCTCCCGCAGCTCCTGCAGGTCACGTTTTTGTCGGGGGTGTAGTATCGCAGGCTGCTGTGCCGCACGCTGGCGTAGTTGGAGATCTGTGCCTGCCGAGACAAGGAGCGAAAAACGGACTTATTGTTTGGGATTCTGTGGTTCAGGGTTTGTTAGAGCTGGGAATTTGTAAAGGTCCCTGCTGGCAGGTTCAGTCAGAAATCTAAGTTTTTACAAGTTCAATCTACACATCCAGGTTTGAAGTGGATAATTGTGTTATGGAGAAACCTGCACAGTCTACAAGAAAAATATTGTCTCCTTCAAACTTCCACTTTGGGTCATTCTTTTTTTGCTGTTTAAAATTGCAGTTATGAAGTTATGCTTTCTCTTGATTAGTCAAGACACTTTTACTCACTATGCTATTTCATGATGAACTGGAATTTTTCCCAGAACAGAAATATAACTAACATTAATTGCAAATGCAAGTTAACGCATCCCCCTGCACACATGAAGGGAACCTTCTTGGACAATGCACAATGCTACACAAGTCTAGACCAAATCTGCAATTTGCAATTGTAAAGAAAGATTTAAAAAGGAAAAGGAATAAGAAAGGGAAGAACAACTCTTTCTCTCTCAGTGACCTCACACATGCTTTCTGTGCAGGCAGAAAAAACTGAAAATCCTATCTTCAACCTTATTGCTTAGTAAACCACTATTTTTAAAAACTGAAATAAAATGTTGGACAACTGAATGGAAGAGGTACAAAAATACCATTTCTCTTCAGGGAAAGAGTTTGTTCATGTCACCCAAGTGTGTGAGCTTTACTGAGCCTTGGCATGAGAAACCGGAGGAGTCGGACCTCAGGGCCGAAGCTCTCCTGATGCCACCACATCCAGTGCTCCAGGTCCCAGCCCAACCACACCGACTCCCCAGCCCCGCCAACACAGAGGGCTCACGGTGCCGCTGCTGGGAGTGGGGTTTGGCTGCCACAACACAACCAGGGGTCTCTGAAGAGATGGGGCCAGCGCAGCCGAGTTCCTCCCCACGGGGTCTGCGGAGCAGCTCCGGTTCCTGGCATCCGCTTCCCGCCCCGCTGGGACCCGAACCTCTTCCCACAGCAGCAGAGCCAGCCTCCGCCTGCCCTCGGGAGGACACTCCTGAGGATGACCCACAAAACTACAGGTGGACTCTTCAATCCCATTTATCTTGCTCTGCTTGCTAATAAACATAAAAAATAAAGAATTATGGAACAATTTGATTGTTTGTGTTACCTCTAAGTCTTTATTACAGATGGACCAGTCCACATCAACTTCTCCTGAAAAACAGAAATAAAATGAATTATACTTAATTTATATGAATATTTTTCCTATAATATATTCAACATTGTGATTACTGCACTTATTGAAACTGGTAATAGACTCTGAATGTACCAAAGCAGAGAAACTACTTCTGTCTCCAGCAGAGGAAAGCCTTCAACCCGCTCGGCACCAGGCACCTCGGGATCAGCACAACTCCAACCGCTGGGTGGCTTTATTTGACACCACCCTCTCCTCCTGCCCCCGGGGGACGAATTCAGGCAAGGATTTACTCTCTTCCAAAGCTTCCAGTCCCAGCCCTGGGAGGATGCCCCACCGGAGCCCAGGGTGGGAGTGCAGGAACAAAAAGTTAACGCACAGCATAAAATACACTTTTCCTCCTTGCGAATTGGCAAGACCTGTGTTTTCAGCACTGCTTTCTGGCTGCTGCATGCCAAAGCGGCTGTATGCATACCCACAGCATAACTGAGACTGAGAGCTGAGTAACTCTGTTCCAAAACAGGGCTTGGTAATGTGCAGTAAATCAGGGCGACACACTGCATTATCAGCTGTCACACCATAACCTCCTCACACACAGCCTCTGGGCTGGCAGAAGTAAAAAGAAAACATCAAAAAGGAAGTAAAAGGCAATAAGCTAAAAGAACAGGGATGCAGTTACAGCTGTTTAAAAATTCTGCATGTTGACTCTGCTCGCTTCTCTCCCGCACAGACAGCTGAACCTCCACAGCATCCTTCCCATCATTAAAGCAGGATCCATGTCAGTGGAGGCACTCACCTCACCTACACTTTCACAGTAACCGTTACAACTTGTGTGTAAATTAATCCTGTGTGTTTGCAGACTTTTTAATGCAAAGTGCTTCATCCTGCCCCCACTCCAAATCTGAAGCACCTACACGTGCTATTATCAGAAAACACAACAACAAATTCAGTGAAACATCCAGATTTACAAATGTTAAAAATACAACAAAAATTTATCCAACTGATTCTGATTGTACTACACATTTCCAATAAAAGGCAGATGACTAGAAATTAAAATTATACCGTCTATAGTATCATGTCTAACCGCCCGTTTACTGAAGAAGTCTGTGATTTCAGGGGAGGTACCCGGTAGCAGGGACGTCGCTCGGACACACAGAGCTGCTTCAGAGCATCGTACCCGCCTGCGGCTGTTCTCCACCCAAAGTCGGGACATTACTCCCTGCTCTGATCGCAGCGGCACTCTGAAACGTTTCCAACACTCACTAACAGCGGAAACGCTAACGACCGCCACGGAAACCTTACTGGCGGATTCAGTGGCCTGTCTGTAAAGCCAGGGGCTTTACAGGTGCTGTGTCCCAGCTGAGCCGTGGCTCCGGCACCGCCGCAGCTCGAACACAAGTGTCCAGGGGATCCTTCCCCCCAGGACCAGGTCCCCACCAAGGGACCCCACCACGGGAGGAGGACCATGTCCTGGAGAGGGCTCCTGGCAGAGGGGACAGACGGGACTGCATCGCCTCAGCTCTCCCCGGGTAGCCCAAGGGAAAAGCAGGCCCTTCGGAGTCTAGTCGTTAAAAGTAAAGAAAGGCAGTGACATATCTCAGTGCGTTATTTATTACTGGGAAGCCAGTTAAGGAAATTCATTCATAAAGGAAAAGACATTTGTAATTCAAAACTCTGCCCTGGCAATCAGCACCGAGCGCCGCGTCTCACAGAAATGCACATGCAGAATGGCTGACGGCTTACAGACCAAAATTACCAGCAAATTAACTCCTGTTAATCATCAGGCACATCCTTCCTGAGGACAAACCAACCAAGTTTCTCTTCTTCACTGTCAAAATCCCCTGCTTCACAGGGGAAAACCATGATACAATGATTCAAATATTCCTCATACTAGAAACTAAAACTGCTCAAATCAGAAAATAAATACAAGAGCTTTAATGCTGAATGAAATGTTACAACAGTAACGAGACAGTTCTCCTTACTAAATCCGTTTGGTGACCTAGAAGTTAAGTCTAACTCACAACAGAAAAGCGTAAGGATTTATTTTTCACGCAGAACGCGTTCTTCAGACTGAAATACGTGGGAAGAGCTGTGCTTCTGCCAACAACTGGAAATCTGCCTTTGGGGATGCACAAAAAATCTGCAACGATTTTTCTCATTGACCACAGCACTTTGTCTGGCACCAAATCACGAAATAAACCACAAAACTCGGCTGGAGTTGACAGACGCCTCCCCCGCCCCGCTTTTGGTTTGCTGAATTGGGTGAAGTACCTTGTCCGGGGCCACCCGCAGCCCCCGGCGCTGCGGGCTCCTGCGAGGGGCGTTCTGGCCGCCCCACCGCCTCCGCCAGCCCCCCCGGGCCGATGGAGGCTGCTCTGTGCCACGCTCTCCCGCTCGGCAGCACCCAAACCCCCCGATTCCTCCCTCAGCGCTGGGAGGGGGGTGGCTGTGGAGGAGGGTGGCTGATCTGGGGGGGACCCCAGCCCTCCCAGCACCCACACGGGACGCTCGCCCGCCCACGGCCCCCGGCAGCCCCGGCCCCCGTCCGGCAGCGGGAGGCAGATTTTGGGTCAAAGCGCAGACATGAAACACGGATGGGAATTGCTGCAGGTCCCCGTGTTCAGCAAAGGCTGCTGCAACGGAGCCGGCGTCTCCCAGGGCTGCGTTAGAGCTTCCCACCCGTTTCAGACACACGCACCCCGAGGGGGGTTTCTGCCCCAAGGAAGGGGGCTGTGAGTGTCTTCACTCCTCACGGCTCCTCAGGAGTGAGAACACCGCTCAGATGATCCCTGACAAGACTCCCCTCTGCCTCTGCGGAGAAGCTGCAGACGTAAAACTTACGCTATTACAGGGTCCTGTGAGTTCTCACAGTGTATTAATAAAATCCTCCCAGAACACCTTCAACACATTTGTGCTTTTATTCTGTCTCATCTTCATTTGTTAAAAGTGATCTCCTTTTAAAGATTAATTTCTATTCTTCAACTAAAAAAATACAGCTGACTGCCATATGAACTTCTTGTGTTTATACTTCAAAAAAACAGTTTTGTCAAATTGTAGAAGAGAGGAGAAAGGAAAGAAGAGGCCAGAAAAAATGACAGACAGGATGCAAAATATATACTGTTGAGAGGAAAATGGAAGCTCTGTGCAAGGTTCTTCTTTTATAAAGTGTCACACTTTGGCTGTCCTGTGCCCCTGTACAATGCGATGAATGGTAAGCAACAGCTTTGCCTTTATTTAAAGAAAAATTTTGAAAGATCATTGAGATTCACATGTATCCCTCCACCAGCATGAAAATGTAAATTTGGGAGCAGGGCTCACGGCGAGGGCAGATTTAGGAGCAGTGTTCAATGTGCATTCAAGCCTTCCCTCTTTCATTCCAGAAAGGGAGAGGAGGGGAGGAGGGAGGACAGGACCCGCCGTCAAGACCCCAAATTGCCTGGAGGAACAATCCCTTTCCACTGAACAAAAAACTGCCTCAGAATAAACAATAAACTGTTCAGAAGGTCTCCCTGTGGCCGTGCCACCGGGACCCCTCGGCCGGGCACCGCCACGCACCCAGCCGGACCCCGCCAACAATCGCAGGTGTATCTCGCTGGCCGCAGCCACGGCAGAACCCGTCCCGTCCCGTCCCCTCTGCGGAGGGAGGCTCGTTCCCTGCTTCATCCCACAGCACAGAGAAACCACGGAGCCTGGACATTCAGCCTTGGAAATAAAACACTCTATTTTCCAGAAAGGGAAGGCAAGTGGTGCCCACCCCCCCCATTCCCCCGTTGGAATATCAGTGCAGACCTCTGTTTTATTTAGTTTACTTTATGATCAATTCACTGGAACAGGCTGCTTCAGGCTCTGACGGTACCATGTGTGGCCTGAAGGGCAAATATGTTTCAAAGCTGGGCTTTAAAAATTGGATTTTGACTGCTAATTAATATAGCACATTACAGAATAGAGAACCCTAATTACATTCTACTGTAAGACCTCTGTGGCAAGGGCTGTTTCAGACGTATCTCTGAACGATATTCCACGTCAGGACTCAGCTTCTGGCTGCTACTGGAGTAGCAAGTAAGATTTAAAAATTATAAGCTTTAAAACCCTAAAAATTGTCTAGACTGTAAGAATTTCACATTGTGACATTTTCCGTATATCTGGAAATTCCTGTTTATGTTTGAACCGAAGTGATTCAAGCCTTACTGTGATGCCGTTTGCTGTGGCAAGTGTTGCATTTCTCGTGTTCCAGTGGCCCCTGCTCCAGAACACAAGGAATGGACGCGGGAAGTGGCACCAGCCCAGCACTGTCCCACAGAATCCCAGACCCCCCCATCAGACTTTGCCGAGCACAGAAATGGGGGTTTCTCTGCGCGAGGTTGCACTGTACGTCCCCCTCTTCTGGCGAGGTGCATTCCAAGTACCCATGTGTGTATATATATATATATATATATATACACACAGGGGTGTGTGTCTATGTACACACAGTTGTGTGTCACCAGAAGGTTTTGAAGGGAGCGATGCCTGCCCTGCAGCCCCCAAGACGAGCTGTGACCGAACCGGAGCCTTCCTCCTCCTGCTGCCCGAGGTTGCGCAGGTGAAGGGGGCTCTGCGGCCGAGGGGGGGTCCTCTCCCACCGACCCCTCTCCCCGTCACCCACCACCCCAATTAACCCCTGCGCAGAGGAATAGGATTGACTGACGGGTTTTTCTTAAGACACTTCCAGCGATTTCACAACTTTGCTTTGACGAGGAAAAGGTGGTTTACTTAAAAACAATGGATTACATGTCAGTATCTCTTCAGGGCAACTTTAAAAGAGATCCATGAACTCCCTCAGAGAAAGCAGTCGATGGAGTCATTGACAGATGCTCAATTTGAGAAATTTTCTCATGGCAAGGGAAGACTCTCCTGCCTCTCCCCTTGATATTAAAAAAAAAAATATATATGCATGCAGTAATATACATATTTTTTGCTAGTGAGAAAATACCTGCAATACTTTATTTTTAGTGACCCTTATATGACCCAGCGTGATGTTTTTGAAAAGCATCACAAAACCGGAAAGACAACAGTGAACAAACAATGAATCCCAACCCGTTTTGAGACGGATTGATTTGTGGGAAGCTGACTGAAGCAAAGGCAGCGTAGGCCAAAAGCGGATCAGAGTTTAAAAAGAAAAAACCCCACGCTTCTGAACAGCCCTGCATAAGTGAAAAAAACCATCCAAGACCTATAAAAGTAACTTTAAGCAAACTCAAGCAGCCATTGCCCATGGAAGAAAGACTCAACCGTCGCTGCCAGAGAGGAAAAGCCTGGGGGCCGGGGGCTCCGAGGTGGTCCCTACAGTCCCCGGGCAGGGTGATGCTCGGGGCCGCGGCAGAGCCAGAGCTGCGGCTTCCGACGAGGCTCCGGGGTCGCCGGGTTTAATACAGGTGAATCAGGAGCGTTCCACCGAGCAGCGAGGCGCATTTCTGATTTCCGGAAAGCAGGCACTAAGGGACACAGGAATCACCCAGGTGTCCGCACACGCTGCCCCCTCCCCGCCATGGCCGGGCCCCCCCTGCGGCCTCTCCCCGCGGGGCCGAGCTGCTCACAGCTTCTCCACGGGCAGACCCTGCCCTCCCGGCCCCGCTGCGCCTCGGCTGCGCCAGCTACGCCGGAATAAAAACCTGCGGCGAAAAAAGCACAAGACCGGTCTGTAGATCGCATTCTGGAGGAATATGTACACTATAAAATTGCTGAAGTGCACAGACACATGTTAGAACACAAATACGTGGTGTGCCTTTTCCATTATCTAAGTTTGCATAATTTTCTGTCTGTTTTTTGTCTGATGCGACAAACGCTGCTTCCTTTCCTCTTGACCACTGCTACCAATGCTAATTCACAAAACTCCGCGGCTCATGATTTTCAAAGCTTAGCGCAACATTTGCAGAACAAAGTAGGTTTTTCTCTCTTTTTGGTGGGTACAAGTATGGGGACCACAGGAACAGTTAAATTCATGGCATGGTTGGTCTACCACACAGTCGGGGGAATTCTTTAAATAGAGCCTGTCACTCTCTTTGCCCATCAATGGGATTTCCTTCTCAAACTGCTGATTCGTTCAGGTACACAACAGAGGAAATTTCAGTTAACCTTTGTTTCACCCCGGGGAAAAATCTGTCTGAAAAGTATAAAATGAATAGATTAAAAAAAAAAAAGGCAAAAAAGAAAGAAAAGCTGCAGGGTTATTCTTTCTAGTGTTCACAGCAGTCAAAGTTAAACAGAGAGAAGGGGGCAAACATGAACATTTTATTCCCACCAGAGAATAAGGTATAATATATGATTTAGAAATTCCATTGTCTATACTGTGATTTCTAATTTAGAGAAGGAAAGACTGAACACAAATCTATTGTTCTCATCGGGTGCATCAAGAATTCACTTTTTGACTATTTCCTATATGACTGAAAAAGGAATAACAGGTTACCCTGAAGAGAAAGCCTTTTTAGCTATTTGATTAAGTTGTCTTAAATACCTTTTAGATTCCAGCAATCCTTGGTGAAGAGAAAAATAATAAACGCTAACTCAGAATCACATGTGAAAAAATGCACCCAGAGAGAAAATCAGAAGTACAGTCATAAAATAATGGGAAGTTTCAGGACAGATTACTGCCAAAAAGCGCTTTGGACTATTCTAAGTTATTAATAAAAAAAAATAATAATCCTGTTTCGAGATACAACTATAATTTCAAAGTGGGAATAATAATTTTCCTTTTCTGGTGCTATTCACCTGACGCCAGGCCTGCAGAATTCACGCCGGGGTGGAGGTGGACGTTGCCGTAAGCCCCCCCCAGCCGAGGGCAGGTCTGCGCCCCGAGCTCCGGGGGAAGCCACGCTCCGGAATTTCTTACGGGATGGACGGAATGCCAGGCGCTGATGCTATGGTACCCACTTCCATGCCACCAAGACCACGTCCATGTGGAGGTGATCGTTTTGTCAGGGGCGAGGCAGGACTTCATGGAGGGAGGCTGTGAGAGAAGCCTGAGGCTTTGCAGCTGCACCACCACACGGACCTTCACCTCTTCATAGCCCATCCAGAGTGGAATCCATTGTAGTTATCAATATTAGTGTCCATAAGCCCAACCAACGCGTACCCTTTGTTCTGATGGTCTGTACAGGCTCCCACACACAGCCGGGTAAAATGGCAGGCAGTTAACGGCCGTGCCTGGCGCCTGCAGAGCACCGCTCCTTCACTTCTCAAGTGAAAATCTAGTGCTGCATCTTGGGAACCCATTGTGGCAACACATTGCATCTTTTCCCACCAATACAGAAGGAAGGGGATATAAATGTGAAAGAGGAACCAAAGTCCACGGAGCCCTGTTCTGGTGAGACTTGTGGCGTCTGATCAGGCAAAGTCTCTGGGCCTGAAGGAGGCCGTGTCAGGGACGTGCCACCAACGGGTTCTCCCTGCTCTCCCTGCAATGGAGAGGAATCCAGATTTAAAGCTTCCATATTTTAATGCTTCAACTGAATCACAAACCTAAAACATCAGCCTTCAGCTGTGTCCTAGTAGAACAGCATGGCTCTCCCGACGCTCCCATGAGGATGAGGTACGGAATAAGAATAGACAAATATCTGAAACTTGTAAAGCTTAACTGGGGGCTCTTGCCTCTACTTTTGTCACGAAATTCTAAAAATTTTTAACTCAGAAAAAAATAAAAATCAAATTTCAGCACAGACGAACTGTCAGTCTTTGGGTATGGGCTACAGTTTTGGTTGAACTTTCTTTCAAGCTGATAACCTGTCCCACTGGGCAAAACCAGCTAAATCATCCCAGTTCTGACAACTCCTTCCCACCCCCAGGGTCAGACCAGGCTCCCATGTGGTGAGGTGGGAGAGGAACATCTCTGGGAGCTTGGGAAGACCCACCACGGGGTGTCCAGGACGGGGCAGGCCCAGGGTGGTCTCGCTGCTCTCACCTTCTTCTCCTGCGAGCATCCAAGACAACTCTGCAGTGACTGAACTACCTCTGGAGAACACAATAAACAACAACCAAACATCGTGGCTGATTCTGATTCCGCACTTCTGCTGTCCTTCAGAGAAGCAATTTAAAATTACCACTACCAGACTCAGGTCGTGGCTGCAGCTCTTCAGGTATAAGTTACACATCACATGGGGCCTTCAGGGGTACAGAGGAGGAAAACCCTCAGCACTTCTAAAGGCAAATCTGGAAACGTGAATGCCCCCCGTGCCAAGGTGTAACACGCCAACAAGCCTGGGAGCATCAGGTCAGCAGAGCCCAGACGTCACCAAGAGATGGTCTAAAACCACACCGGAACAGACTGTGGGAGAGGGGTTTACACTGGGGTGACCTCCAGGTGGAAGGAGCCCCAAAAAGCCTGATCGAAACCGGGATGCAGGAGATTGCATCACTGTGGGAGCAGGACTGAAGTTTGAGCTAGAGCTGATTGGGAGATCTGGAATGGGTGAAATCCTGCGGGATATACCCCTGGTTTCTCTTTTCGATCTTCCTGAGGATTACAGCAAAGAAGGAACTGGAAACAGGAGGCTGTTTTTGGGGGGGGTGTTGGTGGGTTGTCTTTTTAAGGAGGCTCCTGAAAAAATATTCACAGTGAAAGGAAAACTTCTACAATTCAGGAACAGAAATCAACGTCACTCCATAGATCTTCCACAGATAAAAGGTCTGCCAAAGGAAACCTCCCCATTTGCCAGGCATGAGGAATACAAACAGCACCCTGGGGACTACAGGACCCCTCCAGATCCAGTCACAGAATCATGGAATCATAGAATTGTCCAGGTTGGAATGGACCTTTCAGATCATCAAGTCCAACCATCAACCCAACACTGACAAACCCACCACTGACCCATGTCCCTCAGCACCACGTCTGCCCGGCTTTGAAATCCCTCCAGGGACAGTGACTCCACCACTGCCCTGGGCAGCCTCTGCCAAGGCTTCACAGCCCTTTTGGGGAAGAAATTTTTCCCAATCTCCATCCTAAACCTCCCCTGGTGCAACTTGAGTTTGTCCTTTCCTCTTGTCCTGTCTTCTTCAAACTTGCACTTGCTGGGAAAAGGAAGGGGTGAGACGTGGCACTCAATAGTGCGTGGCGAGGTCGCGCTGTGCAGCTGGGGGTGTCTAACAGCAAGGTGTTATTTTATGGGAGGAAAACTCAGGTGTTAACATCGTGCTCTCATTTTGGTCTTCCTGACCTTTTGTGACCTCATTACCACACAGGCAGATTCTTCTGTCCACATCTGAAGGCAGCACCACAGGCACCACGGGAAGAGCACAGAAGATCTCAACACTTCCTTTGTGGCTTGTGAGCGTCCATCAGGACGGTATGGTGGCTCTCCCGAGAGTCACTGCCATGGAAGAGTATCGTTTGTCCCACCAAAGATGATCCACTGCTCTCTACCAGACATGAAGCTCTTAGAAGATAAAAGCACCGAACAGCATTGAGACGGCGTGGAGGCCTCGAGAGCTGAACTTCTAGAGAATGACCTCATGCTGGGCTCTGAGGGGCAGAGACAGCAAAGAATTCAAAAGAACACACCCTCCTTTTCCATTTCACTCCTCATTTTCTGGCACACTTTGTTCCACAGGACAAAGACATCCTTTTCTTGGGAACAGAAAACAACTAGGATGGACAACTCCTCAACATCGTTCTTCTGCTTGCAACAGAAAACAGAGTTTTCCCGAAACACGTAACTTCCATACTAAGAGGCACAATTGTAAGGTGATGAAAAATGAATCGGCCCTGAAGAACCACAAATTCTCACTGGCTGGGGCAGTTCTGTCCCTGCAACAAGGACCACAGTGGAAAAGATGTCACTGCCTTTCCTCCTTTTCCCAAAGAAAAGAGAAGGTGGGGAAATGTGGCCTCTACTCATAATCAGCATATAACAACTCTCAATGAGATAATTAAATTTTTGCTTATTGAAAAATTATTCAGTGGTGCAAGGAAAAAAAAAGAACAAAAATGGATTTGAGGCCCTTGCTTTCACCTCCGTTTGCCATGTTCAGCAGCGCCGTGGGATCGACGGCAGGTGCGGGGACCCGGGGGTGCAGGCAGGGAGAAAGTATCTCCTTGTGCCGTTAATAAATGAAATGAAATATATTTTACAAATAGTGTTTACTTAATCTTTTTCTAATTGTT
This sequence comes from Numenius arquata, assembly GCF_964106895.1. Taxonomy (NCBI): domain Eukaryota; kingdom Metazoa; phylum Chordata; class Aves; order Charadriiformes; family Scolopacidae; genus Numenius; species Numenius arquata. Next base: position 85,297,769 of record NC_133616.1, on the reverse strand, counting down.
TGGTTTTTTTTTTAAACTTTGTGTATGGTTTATAATGTACGTAATACATTAGCACAGTGCATGCATATAATTTATAAATAAATAAACATACATATGTTGTGGGGGGGTTGCTCAAAAATTTATCACTATAGGGGTGTGTGATCAAAAACATTTGGAAACCTCTGCATTCGGGCATGGCTTTTACAAGTGGCCACAGACTTTCCAAGGAAACAGAGTGAAGTCGATTTTCTCTACAAAAGCCTGTGATGGATCAAAAAACTGGGGTTTCTCACACTGCTCTCTTCCCAGAGCCGTCGATCCTGCACAGTGAGCGCTCGCGCCGTCTTCCACTCCTCCAGGAGAAAAGCCGGGATCCTTTGGCTCTGGAGGAGGACGCAGCGAAACCGCAGCTGGCACCAGGACGGCTGGGTCAAAGCGCCCACGCGAGGCTGAGGAGGTGTTTATTCACACCGCAAGTATTTGTATCCGCAGGTTGGGTTTCTGCTTTTTTTTTTTCTTTTTTTTTCCCTCTCCTTAAACAGATACTACAGCAATAGGAAAAACCTCCTCACTTTGACCCAAAACAACGCGTATCTTAATTATGCTGTTGTAATGCATGAGAACTGTCTTCCAGATGCACTAAATTTGAGTTCTCTGACACGGTGAGTTTTTCAAAGCCCTCATGTCCGTGCCGTGGGCTCCCCTCCCCGCAGGGACATGGGCTGCGACCCTATGGCTCCAGGGGGGGCTACCAGCCCCTTGGCCACTGGGCTCGGGGGCTGCCAGCCCCTCGGCCACCGCTCCCCCGTGGCCGCTCTGCTCTCTGGCCACCGCACTCCAGCAGGGGGGCTGCCCCACATTTTTCAGCCAAAAAGGTAAAACGTGGCGTGTCCGACTGGCCCAGCACGGCTGGAGCCCAAAAGGCAGGTGCCAGGTTTGTTTAAGAGCCCGAGGACCATCTAAAGAATTTTGCTGGTATTTCCTCCAAACCTCCGAGAGGGAAGGGAAAGGCGCCCTGCACTGGTGGGGGGGGGCAGAGCCGGCCCCGCCGCTGAGGCAGCAAGACAATGGCAACGCCGAGGCCCCGAAGGGCTACTGTCCCGGCTTCGGTAGCCAACACGCCTCAGACTGGAACCACAGGGCTTTCGGGCACAGACCATGCACTCGTGCTGTGCTTTTGCTCAGAGAGAAATCGGGTATAAACACAGTTTGTGTGGGACGTGGTCACTGCCCCGACACCTGCAGCCAACCCGCGCTGCACTCCAGAAGCCCTGTTCCATGATAAAACACTGAACCACCTGCAGGTTGTCCGTTTGGGTAATACCGGGGGGCGAATAAACCCGAGCCCGTGGTCCCGCGCCGCATGGAGGCGGTGGGTGCAGGTCTCCACGGCCCGTACCGGTGTGCTCGGCCGCGCGGGGACAGACAGGGCTCACACGCCTGTACTTGGTTCTAAGCGTTTAAATTCTGAGAGTTTAACAAGCCTTTGCTGAAAGTGTGAGAGACAACAGAAGTAATGAATAGCTAAAGTGCATATAATTACTTTTAAGATATTTAACAGTGCTTTTTCCTGACATTAACAGAACTGGAAGGTCTACTATACACCAACCCTTCCTACCTGAATTTAAAGTACTGCAACTCTCAACTTCTTGCTGTTCCAGTATGAAACTGTTATGTGCTTCATATTTATACACCTAAAAATTTAATTTATAATGGTTTGTTTGAGCAAAGCAATTTTTTTTTGTTTCAGTGCTGATTTTTAAACACTAATATTCTTTAAAATATGTAGTTATTTAATTCAGCTCAGTAACTTCGTGCATGGGACTGACACATTTGTATTAATCCAAGAAAGCTAAAACATATTTGAAGTTGTGATTTAAGTCATTCTTTTCTGATAAAGGCTGAATAATCTAACCAATTTAACCCACACACCTCAGGTGAAAGCCCCTTACCCTGGTCGTTGCGGTAGAGCTACGGTTTTACCATGTAAATTTACTGAGTGCACTTCCCATACTGCAGGTCGGGGTAGCGCTTTCTGAAATCTTGGGTTCAGGTTTTCCCCCGTCGCGGGGAGAAGCGCGAGGGGTGTCGGAACCAACAGTGGGAGGGCTGGTGCGGAGCGGAATCCGTTTCTACTTGGCAACACTCGGAAAAAAACAGCTCATCCTACCGCTGAAAAAAATTATCAATGCCTCATTTAAAATGTGCAACCAACCAAATTTCCTGAGCAGCGTGGTGGCTCATCACCCCTTGAAAAACAAATAATGCAGACACCCTCCAACTCCCACCTTCTTTCTCCGGGCCGTAGACAGGGAGGAAGGGGACAAGAAAGGCAACAAAACACCACGTCGGGTGCTCTGAGCCCCTCGCCGGGGCAGGGGAGAGGAGCCACCACCCCTCTCACAAAGACCGACCCCACTTCTGATGGTCCTGAGGCACTGGGGAGAGGGAACACAAGGTACAGGAGGTACTCATGGACAAGGACAGGTGCACTTAGGACACAACTTTAGCAAAGGCCAATTAGACTTTAGAGGAGGAGGCAGGAGATGACTCGCGTCCACCCTCCCACTTTCGGCTGGTCATGAAGCACGGACAGGACCAGCACGTGGGGCACGGCACCGGTGGCCACTCGTGTTTGCAGGGGCTCTCCAGAGACACAGAACATCTGTCCTACTTGTCCTGTACCACTTGTCCTGTCTTCATACAGCACCTGCCCTGGGCAGGTTTCACATGCTGGGGGTCTACCAGACCCTCTCCTGCCAAAAGCCCCCAGCACAGAGGGGGTTTGCTGCCCGTGCTGTTGATTTTGGTGCTGGATCAGGCCCCAGATGTCTCCACCTGAGCCTGAAAGAAACCACGGCCGGTGAAGGAGTTTTCTCTGGAGCAAGCGCCCAGAGCGGGGACTGCGGCCATCACCGGTGTCACCGCGTTGCTGATGCATGGGCGCTGTCATGAGGGTGTCACAGCCCCACGCACGAGTGGGGAGCTGGCACTAAGGCCATCACACGCGTGTCCACTCTGAAGGCCACGAGCTGTCACACGGATTGGCTTCCATGCTGAGTGTGTGGCTTAGGAAAAATAATCCAAATCTACATAAACAACTAAAACCAGACTTGGAGTGGCCTTTCCATGGGCTCAGCTCCTGGACGAGGCGAGACAGGGGCAGGACATCGGGGCAGGACAGGGGCAGGCGTCACCACCGCTGCGTGGCAGCTACGGCCTCTCTGAAGAACAACCCCCAGTAATTTTATTCCAAGCCCGTGACACCCTAGCAATAAGGAAAGGCTGGGATGGTAGAGCTCGCCCCTCCTTTTACCCTAGGTCAGTGGCTCAGAAGATCCACTATGACTGAATTCAGACGTATATTTTAGATCTACTGCAGAAGTTTGGAAATCATATATTAATTTTCAAGAAAATGTGAAGAGATTGCATGTGAAATGCATTATTTGCACATTTGCTTTAGTGTACTCCTGTGTTCATCTGAGGTCAAGAGCTCAACGATGCAACAGGAAAAACGTGATCGCGTTGTTATTGTTTTTTTAACAGAAGTGCAAAGAGAAGCATAAGGGAAAGATAATCTGCAATTTGTTACCCAGTAAGACTCTTCAAATGATTTTTAAAAATGAAAGCACAGTATGAAAGTTGAAAGCCACCTACTCAACATAAATCCATCCAAGGTAACAAACTATTTAAGCGCAAGAGATGACATCACTCACCGGCCACGTTCAAAGCACAGGGAAAGGTGTGGGCCAAGCACCCGCACAACTCGCCTCCCTCCCTTGGAAATACAAAGAACGACAAATTAACTGGTCGCTCGAGGAGAATATATCTTAGGATTTGTAGAAACACTCCTTTCCTTTTCTGCCATTGTCTCTGATGACATGCTCTTTGAATTACATACCTGCCTCCAGCCTTCATTATTTCTGTGTTTCATTATAATGAAGATTATAGGTTGGCTTCCAAGGCTGCTCGCCATTATAAAATCCTGTAAAACCTTCCTTTCTGTTGCAATCTTACAGCGCCACAATGAAAACAACACAGAATTCTTCCATGTATTTCTGTTACCCCTCACACCCCCCTGCCACCACACAAACCCAGAAAAGGCAGAGAGACGAGGGCGCAGGGAGCCCACAGCCACTGCTGTTCCCCGTCTGGAGGGGGGTAACGCTCAGACGGCAGTGTCTCGGTGACCTGCTGCAGTGAACAAACAAGTGGAAAATACAAGTTGCTTAATCACAGGCAATATTTGCACTGTTAAAAACGTTCAAAAGTGCTGAAATACCCAAAATGGTTAATTTTTTACTGAAATCTCCAACTATTTTATGAAGTGCACACGAAACTTTCATTTAAATTCCCCTTAATTTTGCATTGTCTGGTCACCTGCGGGCAGACTCGGCTGACGTTGCTGAAGCATCAGTGCGAGGACACTTCCCGTGACGTGGCCGGGGACTGCGCTCGCGCGACGAGTAACTGCCAGAAAACCCAAATGACGAAGCAAAGGGTGCACCGCGACCTTCTGTTTCTGCCCTGGACGTTCCTCTGGCAAAACAGAGGAGCCCCAGCGCCAGCACCGTCCAGCGGCTGGAGATGCTCCAGGCGTGAGGGTGCTGCTGGCTGCACAGCTGGATCTGCGCTGCACAGCTGGATCTGCACCCAAAGCCAGGCACACAGCTGAATTTGCACCCAATGTCAGTGGCACAGCTGGCTCTGTGCCCATTGCTGCGTGGCACAGCAGGTTCTGCACCCAATGCTGGGCCCACAGCCGGCTCTGCACCCAGCACTGGGTGGCACAGCTGGCTGCGAGCTGCACAGCTGGATCTGTACCCAATGTCAGTGGCACAGCTGGCTCTGCACCCACTCCTTCCACCCCCGTCCCGGGGCACCACGTCCTGCCCTGTGGCACCATGGCAGGCCCTGGCTCACAGAGCCCCTGCGCCGGCCAGGCAGCCCCTTGCCCCCCCGGCAGCTCCATCCAGCGCCAGGCACCCCAGGATCCACGTCAGGGCCACCACCGCTGCGGCGCGATGGATGGGCGGCATCTTGGGCAGCGGGTAATTTTCTGTGCGACCTTTCGCTTCAGGTTCACGCTTGTATTTGCACTTTCACATGGTGTTTCACGTGAGACTTAAGGCAGAGTTATCACCTCGAATCTGTGGCTTCAACAAAAAAATCAGTTAGGTTCCTGTTTAAAGAAAAGCAGCGTTGGACTATTTTGTCAGAACACATTCTACCTGCTGCTTTATACTAGTTGTTTAGACCAAAGAAGGTACTGCAGCAATCCCTCTGGGTTATTTTGGGCATAGTTTCCAAAGCCCCCTCACATGCCTGCAGGCTTTATTCCTGTTGAATAATACAACCTCCTTTGTGTTTCTTATTTTTTTTTTAATTCAGCCACTCTTGCACTCAGACTAATTTTAAAAAATTAAGTTTCTGTAAACACAGTGTTATCTTAATAAGTTCAAATATTATTAGACTATTCCCCAGGGGAAGGAAAGCAATATGTTCTAAAGCAAGTAGCTGTACATTCTGCAGAAGGTGGCTATTCTGAAATTAAGAAATGCAAACGATTCTACAGTTTATGTGCCTCAACACATATAATACAATGATGTAAAAATAATGATATTAAATTTTTAAAAGGTAGCACAAGATATTGCTGCTTACGCAGGGGCGTGAGGATGCCAGGGGACCCAGAGCCATCCCCGGTCTCGGGTTTTCAATGGCACAGACTAGTGATCACAGGATGCTGGTGATACTCCTCAGTTACCCCTGGCAACCCTCCTCAACTGTAACGATGCTGCCCTACAATAGCTTTCTCTGGGCAGCTTTCTCTTCACTTAGCTGAATGCTTTGGGACCATCTGCGTCGGAAAGCATAAAAGGCCAGCCTGCCTGTGGGCCCGTCACTCTGAACACCACCTCTCTGACCCCGATTAAATACAACTTTCAATCCCTTTTGTCCTCCCTGTTGACTTCTCCTATTAAGGGAGCCCTTTGACAAAGAAAGCGGAAGAGTGGACTAAGTGCCCCCAAGAAAGGTGATGTCTGATACTGCTCAACACAAGGATTAGCAAGCCAATACATAACAAAAGCAAGTTTGGGGGAGGGGTAAAGAGGAAAAGAAAAAAAAAAGGTTTTAGCCAGGTCTTTGACTAATTCAGTAGGTACACAGTTCAACAAATAGCTATACAAGAGGCCTGCTCCCAAAGAAACAACCACTGGAGAACAATAATTTGAGGAGATACCTTTCAGCATCGTGACACAAGGCCGTGACAGTGACAAGAACGGTGGATATATCATTTGCTACCTGTGGCTTTTTAAACTGAATTTTGTGGGGAGGAAAGACACCGAGAATACCCAAGAAGTTACTGTAAAGACAGACTGCTTCCTACAGAGGGGTCCTGCAAAATATCCTAACCCCAGTCGCTCAAGCTAACTTTAAAGGCAGTAGGTCACAAAAGGACAGAAGATAATGCACCCTGGGAGCGTTTGCCCAAGGCACCGGCCAGTAATTTTAATGCGATTATCACAAGGGACAAGTCAGGAAGCGCCTGGGTGCAGAAGAGGTCTCCACTGAAGAACCTGAAGCCAAACAGAAGGGACTTCTGTAGAGTGAAGCAGCAGAACACATGGATTTTATTTCCAGAAAAAAAAAAAAAAGAAGATACTGAAATAGTAGAAGTGATCAGAAAAGAGAAACAGCAGTTGGAAATCCATACACAAAACACACCTTAAAAGAACCCCAGTGAGTTCTGGGAGCAGACCTTATTTCTAACACCAAAACAGGCAATAATTAGCCTAGAGAAGCAAGCAGATCAGACTGGACCCACAAAAATGTCAAAATATGGTAAATCTACCCCCCAGCCCGCTGTGCAGGATCACAGCACGACCACCCGCCAGCACAGGTTTCTTTCTCACTACAGCAACACAACATTTTCTCTTCCTTTACAGCAGCCTCTGAAGGTACATCCCTGACCCCTCCAGCCACAGACCAGAAAAGACTTCTCCAGAGCATGCCAGGAACACGTAATCCAGTGGTGTCTGTGCAGAGCATCTCAGTGCAAAGCCTCCTCTCCTCAGTCCTCTTGGTGGGGCAAATCACTGCAAGGAGCAAACCTTTTTGGGGATTAAAAGCTCGTTGGCACATCATCAGAGCTGCCTTCGCTCCCCAGCCATTGGGAAGGTCTGATTTTGCTATTTACAACAACATGAACTATTGGCAAAGTTCTTCTCTACACAACTGCTCTAAATGTCCTGATGGAAGCTTGATCTGCAGAGGCCTCAGCACTGCTGCCCTGACCTTATCCCCCTCATCCGGCCCGTTCCCACCGACAGCCATGGGACAAGGGGAAGGGTTTGACACTGACAGAGGGGAGATGGAGATGAGATGTGGGGAAGAAGTTCTTTGCTGTGAGGGTGGTGAGAGCCTGGCCCAGGTTGCCCAGAGAAGCTGTGGCTGCCCCATCCCTGGAGGGGTTCAAGGCCAGGTTGGAGGGGGCTTGGAGCAACCTGGTGTGGTGGGAGGTGTCCCTGCCCAGGGCAGGGGGTGGCACTGGGGGGGCTTTGAGGTCCCTTCCAACCCAAACCATTCTATGATTCTATGATTCATTCTAATCAGGTGGTCATACCTTATCTTGTTAAATATGCAGCCAGCCTCCAGGTTTCACCATGTCACCAGAACGTTCTTATACGGCCTTTAACGCTGTCTGAAGGGCATTTTAGTGCACAAATGACCATGACAAATATAATGTGGTCCTAACCCAAGAACTGGTTCCGTGTTACAACAGGCAGAAATGGGATGAAAGCTCGTGGAATGAGTGAAAGTCTCTGGCTGCCATAGAACAGCAACAGAAGGAGTTTCTAAATGAAATTATGAGAGGAGATGGGCCACTGCGGTTGGTCCAGGCTACAGAACATCAGGGCTCTCGGAGGCTTCTTGCCCCTCTGGATGGAAAACCAGAATTATTCATTCAGCGTATGCTAACTGTACCATAATAGCATGGCATTCCCTCTTTGAAATAAAAGGTTAAAATCCCACTTGTGTCAGTGAAAGACCTCCCTGCACCACGCACAGGGCCAGCGCTCCCCCGAGAACAGCAGCGCAGGGCTCTCTGGAGAAGATTCCCTCTCCAGAATGTGCCCGGCTGCACCAACACTCCCCGCGGCTCCCACCTGGGCCCCCCATCGCACCCCAGGGCAGAGGCTGAGGGACCACCCTGGACCTCCTCTGGCTGAGACCCAACCAACAGGCCATGGCACCAACCGCCACCCATGGCCAGGTCCGTGTCCCCAGGTCCGTGTCCCCCAGGACCATGTCCCCTGGGTCCGTGTTCCCCCGGACTGTGTTCCCCAGGTCCATGTCCCCAGGTCCGTGTCCCCCGGGACCGTGCCCGGCCACCGCTCGGGGCGCAGCACCCGCCCCAGCACTGCTCCTGCAGCAGCCGGGTCCTTCCCGACAGCTTCATTAACATTAACTACGTGCCTTTTACTTTCACTATTGAAATTTAATGTTTTATTTGGCACAGTCAATTTAGGCTGCAAATGTATTTCCTTCTTCCTCTTTTTGTCTTTTTTGAAAGGGGGGCGAAAAACATCAGTAAAGTCCCCGAATGGGCACCCCTGAAAATTGGTATTTCTCTATGCACTCAAGAAAGTAATAGATGGGAACCCGTTTCTAATAGTTTTACTTTCTGTGTTATCTGGAGAAAAACAGATTCATACATACAAAGTGGACTGTTTCAGAAGATAGTGCTGTGAAAAATGAAAGACTGTTCCAAAGTAAAAAGTGATTATTTCAGATGAAATGAGAAGCTCCAATGTCAACCCTATTGCCTGAATCAGCAAAAATCAAAGCTTTGCATAGAATACGAAATTGGAGATTTTCCTTAAATTTACATTTCTTTTTGCTGAGCACATTTTTGCTTAAACGTGAAAGAACTTCTTAGAGACACTCCTAGTTTCAGACATTGCTTTTTGCTACGGTGCTGTAAAATGCTGCTGCCTGGGACTGGAATTCCATTAGTACAATTGGAAGAATTTATGTATTAATGCTAGATATGAGCCACAACAGCCCTGGAAGCCAGCTATTTTTAAGACTTATGTCTATGGATAACATCATCTAAATGAAATTATTATTTTTTTTTTTTTTAAATAAGATCTTCTCAGTCGTATTGACAACTGTCCAACAGAAAACCCAAAGCCATATAACCTAAAAATATAAATTGTAGTTTCTGAAGGCAGAACGCATCAGAAACGTAGGCAGAGTATCGACATAAAAATATCTGATATTCTGTGCAGTACCACAATAAAATCAGGAAAAACTAACTCTAGGAATTTAATCATAAAGCATTGTACTATTTATTTTTAAACCTAAGTGATAAATAGCATTTGTACTCCATCGAAGTAGTACCATAATTACATAATTTAAAAACATATAGTTTTGATATTACAATCTACCTAGAAGAGGCTTCTTCTCAAGACTATCCTGGTGATTCTAGGCCTCAAAGAACCGAAATTGAAAAAAAGTGAGAAAAGTTATCCTGATGAGTCAGGAAATATGTGTGCTCTATTCCTGAGGTGCTGTATCCTCCCCCTCACAGGCACCGCTGGGGAAATGCCGAGTGTCCCCCCTCCCTCCCCAGGCAAGACCCGCAGCAGGAACCTTCAGAGCAGAGAGGAGACCAGGGCAGGACACGAGGCAGCACCAGGGTGACTGCTCTCGGCAGGGCAGGGTGGTAAGATGGTGTGTACCCAGCAGATGCACCGACAGTTTCCGGCTTCCAAAAAACCAACCACCCTCGGCCAGCACTATGACCCTAACCCTCCGAAAATTAACCCTTTTCTTAAAGCCATTGTTTTTCCTGGTGACCATTCCTGAAGCACCTGCTGAACTTCTGAAAGACACATGGAAGTACCTGCGAAGTCACCGTTGGAGCTACCCCTGAAAATACCAGGATCACATGGAGCAGCAACACCTCCCCTTGCAGAGACCCCCCTGGTTTGGGGGGACCCCGACCCGGCGCCCCATCCCGCGCTGACGGTACCTGCCGCTGCTGGCCCTGGCGACGCACATGCGAGGCCCATCGCTGGAGGGGACCCCCAGCTGGTGGCAGTGTGGCTGGGGACCCCCCGAGATCAGGGTCTCCAGGACTGTCCCCTCCGGGGGCTCCCGAATCTCCTGGAACCCACTTGGCCTGGGAGGCAGCGCGCGCTCGCACAGCCCCGCATTCCTCAGGACAGAGAACACCCTCACATCACACCTTGAACAGATTAATAATTTACAGAAAAGACTGATGTATGAACTGCTGATTGATCAACAACCCACAGCAACACCCACAAACAGGGTCTCCAACCACGGGCAGGGAACCGGGCTTCATCCAGGTCTCTCAAACACCCCAAGAGCTGTTGTTTTAAAACTCAAAGTAAAACTGCCCTGTATTGGCTCCCTCACTCCGGCACTATGTATTAACCCTGACCGACGATCTCCCTCTGTGCTTCTGTCTCTCTTGCTGGTTACCATGTGTTTTAATTGTGTTCTGCCTCGTAGAAATGCAAAAGACTCAACCGTGGGTCACCAACGCCTGCAAGTAGACGGACAATCGAAAAAAAAGGCAAATCACAGGCAAAGAGCAAAGGATGTCGCTGTAAAAGATGAGCAGAAAGAACAGGCACAAAGTAGTCAGAACTATGAAAAATAAAGTAAAAACACCGGAGATGCTTTTTTTGTGCGGAGTGTTTTTTTGTGATGGTTGCCATCAAAAGCAGTGCACTTAATTATTAAGTGACCTAACTGGGGCTTGATCTCCGTTTACGCTGTGCTCAGCCCCAGGGGCATGCCAACGTGTCCCGTCACCTGTAGTACGGAAACAAACAACACTCAGCACAACAAACGTGGATAAGTTGCCTTCAAGACACTTTCTCTTAAGACTGGATATCCATCTTCTTCTCAGAATTCACACCTAGGTGTTTGCGGCAGTAATTCATATCTAAAACCAAATAATCACAAAAATGCCCTTTAGATTACTAATTTTAAGGTATTTCATGACACAGAGTGGTTGGGTGGTGTTCTTACATTGGAGACCTCATTTAAGTACCGACACTGTGTGACAACAAACACGGAGAGCAGGCAGAGCCAAGGACAAACCTGCCTGCATTTTCTCTGTTTCTTCTTTTTCTTCACAAAACCTGTCCAGTCCCTGATGCACGCTCCGTTATCAGACAGATAACAATGCTGGGGACACAGGGACAGGGCACAGCGACCGGGCGCTGGGTCAGCGGGACCTGGCCAGTGGCCATGGGTGGCCACAGGAGGCTGAGGAGGGTGGTGAGGAGAAGCACCATGGAGGGTGGTGAGGAGGAGCACCATGGAGGGTGGTGAGGAGAAGCACCATGGAGGCTGGTGAGGAGGAAAACCATGGAGGGTGGTGAGGAGGAGCACCATGGAGGGTGGTGAGGAGAAGCACCATGGAGGCTGGTGAGGAGGAACACCATGGAGCGGTTTTCAGAACCTGCTGTGGCAGGATGGGTCAAGAAGGAGAAGGCAGGTGGTAGAAGCAGAAGCAGGGGAGAGGGGCAGGAGGGGTGGAGAGCACAGCCCACCAGTGTTCCCAAACCTGCTGGGTCTCCACAGACACAACGCCAACGCTAGCCCTCACCCAGGGCACTGGCAATGTGCGACCTGGCAGGAACCCTGGGGTGGTGGAGGGGATGGTGACCTGCAGAAGGTGCAGAAAGCACGGGGGCTTCTGGCTGAACTGGGGCAGGGGAGGGCAGTGAAACAGGGGGACACGGGGCAAAGCCAGCAGGAGCGGGTGCAGGTGGAGCTTGCCCACAGTGAGCCATGATGGGGCTGGGAGCACATGGGAGCCCATGGGAGAGCACGGGAGGACACCAGAGCACACAGGAGCACAGGGGAGCAGAGGGGTGCATGGCAGCTGGGCCACACCACCTGCAGCAGGGCTCTGGGGCCCAGAAGCCGGGAGGTGCCACCTCCACTGCCCTCCGTCTGGCTGGGATGTCCCTGGGTGCCCCAGCCGGGGCAGGGCAATGTCACCTGGATGCTCATGAGGGAATGAGTGAGGGCTCTGCTGCTCAGGCTGTACAACCGTGGATGCTCTGAGGACACCTCATGTTCGCTGCCCTGGGAACGGGGAGCGGGTGGCTGCGCACCCAGGGGTGGAAGCAGCCGGGGCCATACGCTCCAGAGCCAGAGGGGGACGCGCGGCAGCCCCGAGGCCCACAGCAGGGCAGCACAGTCACGTTTCCCTCCACTCACATCACCTCGATTTCATAGAATTATAGAATGGTCCAGGTTGGAAGGGACCTTTCAGATCATCAAGTCCAACCATCAACCCAACACTGACAAACCCACCACTGACCCATGTCCCTCAGCACCACGTCTGCCTGGCTTTGAAATCCCTCCAGGGATGGCGACTCCACCGCTGCCCTGGGCAGCCTCTGCCAAGGCTTCACAACCCTTTTGGTAAAAGAAATTGTTCCCAGTCTCCATCCTGAACCTCCCCTGGTGCAACTTGAGGCCATCTCCTCTTGTTCCATTGCCAGTGGGTTTGTCAGTGCTGGGTTGATGGTTGGACTCAATGATCTGAAAGGTCCCTTCCAACCTGGACACTTCTATGATTATGATTCTCTCTCCCTTTGCTGACCCAGCCAGCTGAGGGCTCTCCTGTCACCCCCTCACTCAGTCCCGAGCCAGGAGCAGTGCAGGGACACCACGTGGAGACACCACAGGGGCACCCCATTGGCAGCATCGCTCTCCCGTGCCCAGTGCAGCCGAGCACGAGCCAGAGTCCGGCTCTCCGGGACCAGGTAACAACCCTACACGAAAGGCGTTTCCATGGATGAAAAGTCTTTTTGTCAATTTTTTTTCAATTACATTTTCACACTCCAAAAATGTCATTATCTGCAGGATAATGGTGTCTGACAGGAGTTCGCTTTCACAACATACTTGTAATTTGGGTACGGAGAGGGGCAGAAGAAGGGTTACCTGTGACCCAGCCGGGAACCACCATAAACGGAGCAAACCAGCCCAAACAAGAGCACGCGAAATGCGCACTTGGAGAGGGGTGTTTTCCTACCCATGTGTTTTAGGGGTGAAATTGCGCTGCTGAAATGGCCCGGCGACACCGGCGGCGCGTCCCTTGCGCAGTCAGCGGCCGAGCCCCCGCTGCAGCAGCTCGTAGCCCAGGCTCTCACGGCAGATTTACCTTCGCGCTCTTCAGTCCCCTTTACTCCTCCAGTGACACAGGCTGCAAATAAAAGGCCCCGGTGTGACATAATTCAGATATTTCAAACTTTTCTCTCTGCTGTTTCCGAGATGTATCTGTTCCGTTCAGGCTCCAGGAAAGGGGACGCAGAGCGGGGTTAAGTGCATCCTTTGTCAGTAACCTGTCTTCTCCCTGTGGTCTCGTAAACAAGCTGCTTTCTTTAGAAATACAGCAGACCTTCAATTTAAATTTATGGAAAGGCTGAACCAGAGGAGCCCGCACTCAAATAATTTTAATAACCTATTAAGTTGCGACTTCAGATTCATTTTATAACCATGTTCCTTGGGGAGCAGCACTATCAGGATAAAGATAGAATTTTTTTTCTTTTAAAGATAAATAGCATCATTAATCTGCAACATTTCTTTTCTATTATCTTTCAAAATGAGGAGTTATTTTGTTCTGATCTTGAGGTAATTAGCCTTCATTCACTAGCCAGAAAATGTCTGTGTTCTGAAAATTAAAAATGTGTCATTAAGTGGAATTTACCATAATGTCATTTATCTTTATATAGTTCATCAGTGACAGCAATGGGCCTGGGAATCCATCAGCTTTTACCAAGGAAGCATTAAAACAAATTGAAAAACAGAATAATCCCAGGCACTCTTTAACACAGTCAAAGCCATTTGGGTAATTAAATAGTGGTATTTAAAGTTTTAATTTAGATTTTCCCCTCTGTTCATCAGCAGTCAAATGAGATGTTCATATTCATAACTGTTTGTAATAAAGGGTTTCATAAAGCAAACGGAATATCAATGCCGTCAAAATTAAAGAGAACACAGAGAAATCTTTCAAGTGCAAACAGTGAAGTTCATTCCTACTGCACCCTCTTTTCTAACATTACATCGGGAATAAACCCTGGCCGTACCCGGCTCACTTTCCACACTAATAAGGCACGAATTCCGGGATGTTTGGGCTCCCAGCAGTTGCAGCAAACTTCATTTGCATCACCCGTCTTGGAGTGTTTTGTTACACAGAAAAGCCAACTTCGGGAAGTGCTACAGTTTGCCTTCTGTTTCCATTGTTTTTCAATTGTTTGCATATTAATCTCAAACATCTTTTATCTTGTATGTTCAGCTCTGGAGAGGTTATCGTTCTGTTGTGCTCCTGCCACGATTGCAATGCAACAACGTGCACCCAGCAAACTCCTACCTACGTAGTATAAATAATGCTAACAGTAATTATTTAGGGACGCGAGCAGAATGGCTAATGAGCAAGCCGTTGCAACTGCCACCAACTTCAGGGAGTTGTGGGGTTTTTATGTGTACAGGGAAAATATTAAGAAAATGTGTACTGAAGCCTGAGGCATCCCCGCTGCGCGCCCAGCGGGAGGTCACCGGCCCCCACAGCTCCTGGGGACCCCCCGGGGCCCGGCGACTTCGGGCGTAGATGGTTTAACAGATGCCATATCGTGAGATAAAACGCAATTAAATTTCAACTTCAGGACACAGCTCTAAATTTGCTAATTACAGTTTAATTATGTTTGACGACAACCTCCATGGCAGGAAACCCAATGTACACAACCTTGCTCAGACCGCTCTTAATAAATGCTATTAAAGCCTACTGTCAGTTTTTGCCAAAATTAAACTAGGGAGGTAAAATCAAGTAGTTCCTCATGAAACAGTTTCAGCTGAGGTACGTCTGACTAATTAATAACACTTCCAACACACACACATTCCCACCAACGTGCTATTGGCCGCGGCACAGTTATTTAAAACACGGAAAAAAAGCGTATATCCTCTCTTCCGAGTGCAGCTGGAGCTAAATTAGACCAAAACTGTCAACAGCTCAGTGTGTGATTTTTGTCCTCTTCTTTCACATGGTAAAAAGTGTTAAAAGATTTCAGCACCTTTTTGAATGAAAACTCTAATAACTTTTGTTCCCTCTCTTTTAAATAAACAGAAACCCCCAAGATTACGACTCCACTTGCAGTGTCACAGAGACTTACATGTCTGCAGAACCGCCCGAGATGTTCTATTTTTCACTTCCAGTGGGCAACACATTAGGCAAGAAAAGATACTCTTATACAGCACTGGAAAGAAACGTTAGGACCTGGGGCGCCCCTGGAATTTCTGCTGTAGGGAGTGGAACGGTGCGGCTCAGCCTGCAGCAGAGACGACACAAAACCAGCACAAGCTCAACAACTCCGTAATTACCAAGACTCTGATAAATCAGGCTGCAGCATTTTCTGCTGTATTCGTATTCCCCCTTTGCTGAAAAATACTGTAATTTTTATCACACTTAGAGCACAGAAAATTCCAGAAAATATACATGTTTCAAGAAAGGCTGGTCTCTATAGAAGTAAGAAGTTTTTAGCAGTGTAAATTTTATTTTCTGACAATAATGAAGTATTCCTTTCAGTTACCCTTCCAAAATACCTTCCCAAACTTACTTACCTCTGACAACCTGTTTCCATGTACACCATTCCAGCAACTTTTCGTTTTTTGGTGTTTTTTTCCCCCAAGTTTAAGGCAACGCCTTTGATGCCGGGCTGCGGGGCGCCTGCCCGGGGCAGGGTGACGGGGCGCACGGGGACGCCGGGCTCCGGTGGGTCCCGCTGCCTCCAGCAGCCCCTTTTGTTCCAAGCCCACGCCGTCAGGGAAGGAGACGGGGAGCAGCTTCCCACCGCGAAGCAGGCAGTTTGTGTGAAATTGCCCCATTTCTGACGCCTCTACCCAGGCCCTGCACTCACCCCATCACAGGCGCTGCGAGACCAGAGCCACCCCGCAGCCGGCCAGACAACGCCATACCCCAGCGCAACAGGAACACCTGCAGGACCCGCTGGAATCAACTGATTAGCAGTTCATTCCAACTTAAAAATCAAGTTGGGTCACCTGAAGCCTGTCACAGACTGCTTTTAGAGGCGCACATGGAAGGAAACAGCCCGGGAGGCGCAGAGCGATCCCTCTGGGCAGCAACTCAACGGAGAAGGGACGGGTGAGCTCCCCGCGGTGCCCGCAGGCCCTGGCAGGAGCAGAGCCCGTCCGTCTGTCTGTCCGGTGCCCACGGGACAGACACCCCCCCCCCCGGCTGCGGGGGCATGGGAGAGCCGGGATCAAGGAGACCACCAGGGCACCCTTCTACCGGGAAACTGACGGACGGGAGCTTTCCCACCACGTCCTGCGCGGCCGCGCGAGGGGAGAGAAAAGTGGCGTCCCTGAAGTCCCCCCCCGATGAGCCAAGAGAGACAGACCACGGGCAAATATGTTCTTTAGAGCCACCTCTGCACGGCGGCTCTGGGTGGCAAACTGCAGCCAGCGTGGTGTTGGGGGCGAGCACCCCGTCCCCCAAACCCCCAGGAACCTACCGGGGTAACGAAAATAGCTCGACTTTCGGTAATGTGAACTCTATTCTTGTAACGTTCAACCCAACTTCCTGTGTCTTTGTGCCATTCAAGGAAGTGAAACTCATGCATAGCATGTTTATATTATTCCCCCTCATAGCCGACTGGCAGACAATGTCAGGGCTGGAGAGATAAGGGCTGCCTCCAGGACATGAATTCTCATGAGGATTAGACAGCCACCATCTGGGGCCGCGCGTTTATCTGCGGCAGCTGCAGCCTAAATATCAGCGCTGGATAAAAACGGGCGCTGCTCCTGAAGTGCTTAACAACTTGCTGCAACTTGGTTTCAATTACACTTTGCCATCTTTTGAGAAAAAAAAAAGGAGAATAAATAGCAGAGTGAGCTCCCTGCCGAGCAGAAGGGGCCGGGGGAGGGGGGGGTCAGTGCCACCGTCTGTCCCGCTCCCGGCACCAGGAAAACCCACATCACGGGAGTGAAGGTGAAACGCTCGGTGTAAAGGACTATTAAAAAAACAGGACATGGCAAAAAGAATCCAAGTTTCCAGTTCACTCGCCTACCAGCATTTGCTGATAAGTGAAACTCCCAAATGCCTGAAACGGGTAAAACGAACCCCATGAGGGGTGCGAGTCGAGGCACCCCGAGCGTCCAGAGCCTTCCCCGCCAGGGAGGGATCAAAGGCCCCCGACCCAGGGGTGCCACGCTCCCGCCTGGCACCAGGAAGACACGGGGGAACTGGGAAATGGCTCGCGCGTGTTCCCAGCTCTGGCCCCCCGAGAAGTGACCCCAGGAGGCGGATTGCCCTCTGCCACCCTGGCCGGGCAGAGGAACAGCCCTCGCCCAGAGACTTCGGGCACCTTCTTCTCTAACCGCTCTTCTCTTCCTCACTGTACTTATTTGCAGCTGCAGCTGCACCTCGTTTTGTAATTCGGTTAGGCAAATCACAGGGCACTCCCTAAAAACAATCCATAAACCTCATTAAAATAATTAAACTAACTTTTAAAAGGAAGTACTGCTGATGAAAAAGCTATTAAAAGGAAAAAAAAACAACTAGCAGGAGGAAGGAAAAATTCTGGTGTGATCTCCTGACCTGCCTTTCTAAGCTGATGCTTCAAAACGCAGAAGTCTCACTGGTTTCTTACTTAGACCTTAAAAAATTTACTTTTAAAAGAATTCTTTGGTTTTGTGACAAGGTCTGCATCACTGCATTGTGGTGAAAAGGTGGTGAAAAGGGAATATTTCTTACTTAATTCGGTTTCCATTAATTAATTCCTTAATTAATTCCTTTCGGTCAGTGTCCTGGGTTAGCTCTTTTATACACATGCTTTTACACGTATGTACACAGCCTGCGTTCCAACACCATCGCTTAAAACAAGACTGAGGTGAAAGACGCTGTTTTTGGGCAGTTTGAGAAGGGCAGTGCCTCTCAGGAGCGGTGGGTGACTCTCGGAGCGGAGGGGGGAGCCCCCAGGGCCCCGCGGCTGATGGAACCGGGAGCAAAGGACAAATCCCGGTGGGAGAGGGCCTCCAACCACCCTCTGCGATTTCTGAGACGGCTTCTGATTTGGGTCAGAAGTTCCTGCTGTTGAATCTGCCACCATTTTCCTGAAGCCGGCTGGAAATGTCCACTGTGTCCCATGCCGAGTGCAGGAAAGGGGATGGTGAAGCCACCAAGGTAAGTCAGACGAAGCAAAGACAAGCCAGATTAGCAGAAAAGAACCAAACATCCACCCTGATGCCTGGAGAAAGCCTGGAAGGACCCTATACCTTTCTCAAGTAGAAGCCAGGTATTTCCCAACAAGGTGTTCTACAGGGTGGCACCGAGTGACCCTTCACCACAGAGGAGGTGCAGCTTCTGTGGTGGGTGCTCAGCACCGTCCAGGCAGATGTGATGGTCAGGTACCTCAAAACAGGTCCTGGGAACTACACTTCTAACTCCATATTAAACCTTTAGCAAGCCAAGTCTACCTAGAAGACCAATTTTAGATGTTTTGGGGGGGTTTTGTTTGGTTGGTTGGTTTTTTTGAATATTAGACTAGGCTACAGATTCTGGACATTACGGCTGCACACCAGAGCACCCTGCCTACCTCGCTCCTCCCCAAAGCAGAGGTACTGCGGGTGGCCCAGGGAACGTGACCGATCCCCAGCGCCTGCCCAGCTCCTGCTGTCACCCTGTCTCACCCCAGCCAGGGATCCATCAGGTCTCTGCCACCATCCGCCCTCCCCGCTGCCGCGGAGCAGATCCCAGACCCACCAGCCTGTGGGGAGGCGTGAAAGGCAACGTTGGCAGATGTTCTTGGGAAAGAGGGAGAGAGGGAAAACCAGCCGTGACCAGCAGAGAGCCAGGATCTCAGCAGGTGACCGAACCCTTCCTCCGCCCGTGGCCACGCTCAGGCAGCTCTTTGTGGCCACTGGGACGTGGCCTCAGGCCACTGCAGCCCCGACACTGGTCGACCAGCGTGAGAGCCTCCTGCTCCATCTGCTCATGTGCCAACGCCGAAACCTACGCTGGATGTGGAGTAACCAACCTCTTGTCCCCTGGGCTAAGCAGCCGAGGGACACTTTAGGGAGAACTGCAAATGTGATGCTTCCCACAGCCCCCAGGCCTGGGAAACCTGCCAGAGGGAGAGGTGTCTACCCTGGAGAGGTTCACAGGACAGACTGACACGGGAAGGGCTCCCAACCCCTGCAGCTGGGGGGGGGCTTGGGACAGGGGAGACCACGGCCCACTGAAGGAAAGACCAACTTCTCCGTCTTCCATGTGGGCCCCTGGAGCCGCCATCGGCCGTGACACACTCGGGGCCGGCAGCAGGACGGGACCCTCGGGGGACACGGGGCAGCTCCCCGCCGTGCCCCCCGCCATGCCCCTGAGCCGCCCCACACAGCCCAGCCCTGCCCTCCCCGCCGCTGGGGACCATCGTCCCCCGACGCCGGGTCACCGCAGCGGCACCAGCCGGGAGGAGCAGCCACGGCTCAGGGGATGGATGTCACAGCCCGACGGCGTGGTGGCAGCGAGACGCGGAGGAGCTCGGGTGCCCAGGGCAGCACGGACTGTGCCAGCAGAAACACCCCCCCCGCGGTGCAGCGGAGGCAGATCAGATCAGCCGTGAGACGCGGCGAGTGGCACGGACCCTGCACCTTCACAGTAACAGCCTCTTCCACCCGCGAAGGGATGACGCTCCCGCTGCCTCCCAGCTGTCCTGCGTGTCACCCGGACACCGCCAAAGACTCCCGTCCAGCTCCTGTCCCCAGCACCCGCCCAGAGCTGGCACAAGGGCACCGAGACCCCTCCTGCTCCCCCCGCCGCGGCCCCCCCTGGGTTTCCAAAGGCTCGGAGCATCTTGTGGCCTGAAGCCACGGCTCAGCACCGGGGGGAGCCCGGGGGGGACTGCGCTTCACACTGGCGTCACTGGAGGCTGCCCGGGTCCCTGCACCCAACCGACAATGAAAACCTCCTAGCAGCCCCCTCCCCACACACAGAGCCCCCTCCTCACCCTCCCACGGTCTCCATTTGAGGCCTCGTTTCAGAGCAGCAATTAAAAAGCACTTGAGATCACCACAAAGGGTCACACATGCCCTCTTCGAATGCGTAAGTGTTAGTTTTGTGTAATGACAGCGTTTAAAATCATAAACACACACACTATTTCAAATGCCTAAGATTCAGATTCTGGCTCCAAGACGTCCTGATGTGTGCGATAATCTTCACTGCTGATAAAAAGAATTGTCTTTCTGTAACACACAACCCTGTATGTTTTACCTTTTACCTGTTCCATCCTTGCCAGACAGCCTGTTCATGGGCACTTAACACACTTTTAACACACAAGTACAGCAAAAAAAGATGTACTGCTGCTGTGTCACTGTGATGAAGACACACCGTTTGACAAGAAGACACTAAAACCAGAGCTGGAATCCTCTCGTGCGGCCGCGCAGGCGGTTCCGGAGCAGATCCCAGAGGTCTGTCTGCGCTCCCTGCCGTCCCCGCTCTGCTCCGGCCCCAAGGGACCCCTTCCGAAAGCGTTTGAACGTCCTCTCTCTGAGGGACTGGAATGCGACAAACCGGCTTCCTACCGCCAGCACACACACTTGTTGCTGTGTTTTCACCAGTACAAAGGGAAAACAGGCAGAACTGAGACGCTGGCCGTCGGGTTTAGCATCGGACACTCCAAAACCCGCCGCAATTCCACCACCCCTGAGCGCTTCACAGGCTGCCACTCCTAACGCATCCTCTGCTACTTTAAACATTCTCCTAAAAACACGAAATATAAGGGTGTAAGCGAAAGGCCATGAGGACAAAAGGCAGGTACCACTGTGCATCAGTTTTCTGCGAAGCAACTGTGGTTGATTACAGGCTCCCCCCATTCCTCAGCTGGTGCTAAATATCACCACTACCAGCGCCCCCCATCACCGGGAATGAAGAGATGCTCGGAGGAAGCGGGGGAAAGCGCCGGGTCTGCGGGTGGGTGTTTGGCACAGCAGAGAGTGCCCGTTCCATCGGAGACACTGCCGAGGGAAGCCGGCCTCGCGCCGCGACGGTGCCCGGGGGGACGGGAGGGACAGTCACCTGGGGACACCCGCGATGGTGCCCAGGGGGACGGGAGGGACAGTCACCTGGGGACACCCGCGATGGTGCCCAGGGGGACGGGAGGGACAGTCACCTGGGGACACCCGCGACGGTGCCCGGGGGGACGGGAGGGACAGTCACCTGGGGCCACCCGTCTCCACCGCTGCCCACAGGCAGCCCCACTGGCCAAGCACTGGGAGCACTCATCCCACAGCCCCGGGGCTGTCCCCCCAGGGACACGGTCATGATGACCATCAGGGAAGGGCCCTGCTGCTCAGAAGCATCTCTCACCCTGTCCCCAGGGGCGCCGGTGGCTTTGTCTCCAGCTGTGGATGGTGTCCCCCAGGAACCCCGGGAGCCGTCCCCTCCTGGCTGATGGACTGCTGCCCCCCCTGGGGACACTCGGTGGCCAGCCGGAGCCACCGCCGGCTGCGGGGCTGGACGCTCTCCCTCGGAGGCTCCTGAGGCCGATGAAGACGCGCTGCAATTTCTGTGGAAGCGGCTTTAACAGCCAGTAAACAAACGGTTCCCCGCTGCGCTCCTAACAGAGACAGCAGCGCCGTACAGTCAGATCCACAGCCTGCCCAGGGAGGTGAAAAAAACAACAAAAAACCCCAAGCATGACTGCTTTAAGGGGAGTGAAAGGAGCGTACAATAGGTACAGCACGCTATATACATTATTGCACCCGGCCAGGGCTCTAAGGAGACAATTACATGCTTAAACGTTAAGATTCCCTAAGCTGGCTTAGCAGTCTCCATAACATAGTTTGAAGTATTTTTTTTACCAGAAGTAAAAGCCTGTTTAGAAGTTGAAGAATAAAAGGAACAGAAGCACAAAAATATGGTTTTACGGAAAGCAACAATTCTTCTGAGAATAAGCGAATAGCAGTATAGAAGGGGCTTGCCTTTCCCCCCAAATGAAAGCAAGTTTACTGATATCACTATTAAAATTAAATTTCTGAATTTAAGTTTTAATTCCTTAAAATTGCCTGTTACACTGAAAATGAAAAAAAAAAAAGAAAAAAAGAAAAAAGAAAAAAAAAAAAGAAAAAAAGAAAAAAAGAAAAAAAGGCTAAGTAGTGCTTCCCATGACTAAATGGATTAATTCTTTAGTACAACACAATTACTGCTCTCTACACAGTTTCAGTGAACATCTAAATAAACACCCAAAGCTTATTTTACGCAAAGAAAAGGTCCATTCTGAGGAATAACCCAAATGCTAAAAAGTTGACTTTTTGTGTAAAAAAATAAAGAAAAGCCATAGGGGGAAGGGGAATAAAGAAAAGGACATTTTAGGTGGGTTTATGGGGTGACATCTCTGACACGCGGACACCTTTGTTGCAGCCACGCTGTTCACACGCCTGTTTTACTTCTGGATGTCTTTCTCCAAGAAAATTTTTTTTGTGATTTGGGGAGTTTAGTCCTCAGCCCTTCCCGAGGGATGAAAGGGCTGGGCTGGGACACGCGGGGTGAGGAGGAGAAGGAGAACTTACTGCGGGAGCCGAGGCGCAGCGAGCGGGAGCCGGAGACAGGAGCTGCTGTTGGTGGCCACTCCAGGGGTCTGGTGACCACCAAGAGCTCCCAGACAACGGCTGCGCTGGGAGAGAAGGGCGGCTGCTTCATCGCCCTGGCCCTGCAAACCCTGCATGGGGAAAGGGAAAGGGAAGGGGAAGGAGAAAGAGAAAGAGGAGAGAGGAAAGGGGAAAAAGAAAAGGGGAAGGAGAAAGGAAAGTAGAAGAGGAGAGCAAGTGGAAAGGGAAGGGGAAGGGGGAAAAGGAAAAGGGGAAAGGGAAAGGGGAAGGGAAAAGGAAAGTAGAAGAGGAAAGGAAGGGGAAGGGGAAGGGGAAGGGGAAGGGGAAGGGGAAGGGGAAGGGGAAGGGGAAGGGGAAGGGGAAGGGGAAGGGGAAGGGGAAGGGGAAGGGGAAGGGGAAGGGGAAAGGGAAGGCAGTCAGGCAGGCACTCGTCTCCCATCACTGTAAATATTCACGCTGTGTATCACATTTTTTTAGTGTAGAAGTGGTCTTCTTTGATGTTTGCCAGGTGGATGTCCACATTTCTAGGTGGTTACACAGTGCTTTTGACAGATACGTTACACAGGGCTTTTTTTTTTAAAAAAGCAAAGAATCTCATGAGCTGCAAACCATTCTGGGTGGAGGAACAGGGAAAGGCATCCCCAGCTGCGAAACTTCCCCAATTCCCACCCCTTCACGAAGAGTCCTGCCGAGCTGGACCACCGGGGCTCATTGTGTGTCTCTCCGGCAGGTGCGGGGCAGGAGCCCCCCGCCGGCGTTGGGCCAGATCTGGGGTCCCTGGCACCGGGTTTGTAACGGGCTGCAGCCAATTAATGTCAAAACTGTGTTTCATATTTAATGAGACACACCTTCTCACCTACACAGAAACTCTCCTCTCTCATCCCTCTCTTACAAACACTTTGCATTCCAGCAGACCAGTAGTGTTTCCGTAGATTTTTTAATCCAGAATTAAATGGGAGAAAAACCAGGCCTGTGTCTCAAAATCAGTGTAAAACCACAGCCTTTGCGGGTGCAAATGCCTGAGTAACTGTTGTGAAAATACACCAGAGACAGAACGTGAATGCAAGTCACATTCCTACCTTACCAGTGTATTTCTAAGTTTGATGATGAGCTGCCACAGGGATCAGACTTACCCCCGCACACAACTGCCCCCGCAAGGCTCGCCGCTGCCGGGCTGCGCCTGTCGCCACACTCGGGGCGCTCTCTCAACCCCCTCCTCTCCAGCACATGGACCGAGATTTGTAACAACACAACAACCTCTGGATGGGCTGGGGAGGTTTTCCTTCTCCCGAAGAAGACAGTTCATACTCAACACGAGGGCACAGATGAAGCTCCCAGTGACTGCAGCCCCCCACCGAGGAACACACAAACGTACTCTGCATCCTCTTCAGGACGGGGAATTCCTGGAAACAGCACCCGGCCACGCTGGCAAAGGACGACCATCTGCTCAGGAGAGGGCACAGTGCAGCATCCAGCCAAAACCAGGGAGACGGGGTACCCCGAAATTAGATCTTCTGCAAAGTGCCTTTTTTTTTGGCACAAGAAAGGGGCAGATGAGGTTCTGAATCCTGGGTGGTATGAAACCCCACAGAGGCTTATCTTTGTGGGATATTTTAAGGGTTAAAAAGGGAGCTAAGAAGATGTACTTTAGAAAGCACAGAAGCACAAAGCAATGTCTAGGAGTATTTCGTACTGGGGCAGGATGGCCTGGCGTGGATGGGCACTTTACCACTCGTTCAATGGGTGCTCCACAACACCGCCCCGCACAGCACCCTCTGCTCCTTCACTTTGCTTACACCTCCAGAGACTGTAAACGACACATTACCTGTTCCCAAACCATTTGGTTCAGAGCTTCATACACTGCAAGACAGTAAAGAACTTTTATTCCTCTGGTTGAAGAGAAATACCGTCTTTTCCTACCTACTGGGGCACTTTCTAAGTAGCTCTTTAAAACACACCCTCAATCACAGCGTCTTGCTGACGTGGAGATGCAAACACCCTCCATGTCTAACACAAATTCCCCTCAAACCAGGACCACCTTATCCTTGGAAGTAAGATGCTGAATGCATCAGGTTTGTACTCCATACTGCTTATAGAGATTTCTTTAATTCCATTAACGCCAATAAAAGCAACAAAAGTTCCATAGACAAGCCTATGTTCCTTGTTTTCTCATGTTCGGGCACCCTTACGTTGAAGGCAAACGGTAGGTTCTGCCAACTGTACTTAACGTGTTTGTAAAACCATAAAGATTAAACAGCATAATGTTAAAAATCCTATTACAGTATATAATCTCTAAATTACATTCAAGTGGATACAAAAATACACAGCTCGTTAATGAACTTTACATTTTCATAACACCATTCACACTGCATAGAAGAAGTCCGTTACTTTGGATAAAAAGTTTATGGAAATCCATTTCTCACAGCGATTACGCGCTGGGGATTCTGTTTGTCCTGGGAATCCATTTCCCTGAAAACGGGATCGGAAAGGGGTGATTTCCTCACCCCGTCTCTCCTGCCCTCATGGGGCTCTCACACAGCACCGCACGTGGGGGCGAGAAGTGAAACGGAGGTGGCTCCTTGGTGGGTGCAGAACAGAGACCTCGGGTCCCCTCCCCGGCAATCGGGAGGGCATCGATGGTGCCGGGATGGCAGAGGGGTGGCAGGACATGGACACTGCCATCACCCACGGACACTGCCATCGCCTGTGGACACCACCATCACCCACCGACACCATCAACACCCATGGACACTGCCATCGGCCATGGACACCGCCATCGCCTGCCGACACTGCCATCGCCTGTGGACACCACCACCCTCCAATGACACTGCCATCGACCACCGACACCGCCATTGCCCGTGGACACTGCAATCGCCTGTGAACACTGCCATCATCCGCGAACACCGCCATCGCCCAATGAAACCACCACCCCCCAATGACACCACTATTGCCCAGCGACACTGCCATTGCCCATGGACACCGCCATCCTCCAATGACACCACCATTGCCCAGCGCCTGACACTGCCACCTGCCAATGACACCCACCATCACCCACCAACACCGCCATCACCCAGTGACACCGGCCATCGCCCATGGACTTCGCCATCGGCCACCATCACCTGCCCATCCCTGTCCCCACTGAAAACCCTCCTTCTTTCCTCCAGCGGCAGGAACGGGGAGGGCAGAGCTGCGCAAAGCACCGTTGGGTGAAAGGGAAAAAAGTATCTGTGTTCCTGGTGGCCCCAAATGGAGGAAGCTGGAGTTTCAGAAACAGCTTTTTTGCAACGGGTGAATGAGCTTTCCCGATCCCCCATAAATAACATGGAAACTAATGTAAATCTGCGAAGCCACAAAGCCCCACCGGTGCCTCCTGGGCGGGTTTTTAAGGCATCAGGTTGTAAAGCTGCAACTTTCCCATCAAAAGCAGAGGAACAGTATTTACCAAAGCACGTGGAGTTTTAGAATATTTTCACACCAAGTGAGCTAACAAACCTTAAGCACCAAAAATCAGCAATTCTGAGTACAGCATACACAGGGGACCTTGTGCTGCTTCATGAGCAAGGGGTTGCAAAATCCTAGTAACGCTATTTTTACTAGTAAAAGTGTTAGAAAAAATAAGTAAAATTACGTTCAAACAAACGTTACGGCTGCAATCACTCTTCTAATCATCAAAATGCGCTAGCATCATAAAAATAGGAGTGTGTGAGGAAACTGCAAAAGGGGAACATCCCCTTGCCAGACTCAAACTGCAAAACAATAAAAGGATATGAACAACAACCTATATCTAAGTGATACTAGAATAGCCCTTCTTACCTCGGCTACTCAGACCAGTATGTTCAACCAAAAAAATTCAAACTGCATAAGCATTTACTGTAACACTACTCATGTGGACTAAAAAAATGGCATCACAAAAATAAAGCAATGGAAAAACACTTCACCAGTGACATTTAACAAGGCTGACCATGACTGAGCTACGAGCCATGAATCCTGTTACGCTGTTCCCCCCGCTCTCCATACCAAAATTCGGTTTATGAAATCGGGCATGCCTGTCGTCACAGCTTTGAGAAGAGGAATTGAAGGAGCTGGCACCCTTTAGTCAGCAACAAGATGATTTGAATGTGGGATTTAAAAAATTCATCTCAAATTCCTTAAACTCCACAGGTTTGAAGCTTTTTGATTTTTCACCAAGAGGCCGTGGAATCCAGCGTTTCTCAACAGACAGCGCGGTTTTGCTGCAGGCAGACGTCTGTCACGTTCTGTCCCTGCAGCCGCCTCTCAACCCCGTCCCCCTGGCGCGGGGCACATGGCCAGTGTCCCTGCCAGGGCACGGGGCTGCGGGACGTCAGCGACCAGAGTCGCCAACCCAGCCCCGTCAGACGGCGGCATTCTCGACGGGAATCCCGGGTGCCAGGCTCTGGGATTGGGAAGACAAGCCATGTGGCGGGGGGCAACCAGTCCATCCTGGGGGACCAAGGAGTCAGGGCATGAGGGCAGGGTGATGCTGGGGTCCCACGGCAGCAGAGCGGTGTCCAGCCGGGCTCCTGCGGCTCCCGCTGCTGCCTGGGACCCTCCTGCGCTGGCTCCTGCCAAGGGACGGGCAGGACTCGGTGACACCTGGGATTTTATGGCACGATTTTCATCTGCCTGCTCATGGCAAAACTGTCCTCTTGGCAGGCACAGTCTGATCCTTGGGCTGAAACCGAAGGAGGGGTAGGAAGGGGATGAAAGGGGTCCGGGAAGGCACCGGAGGTGAGGGAAAGGGGAGTCAGCAGGAAGGTGAGTCTGGGATTTTGGAAGAGGCCAGGACGGAGCCAAACCGGGCGCAAGGTGCAGCCACACGGGAAGGACAACCTCCCCTGCCTCGCTGCGGGCATCCATCAGAATGAACATCCCCATACTCCATGGTCCGACTCCAACCCAACGGCTACAGAAGTTGGTGCCATGACTGACAGATACGGGGGCCAACGTTTGACTCCAATTGTTCATTTGGTGCCACTTACTTCAGCTCTTCAACCTTCAGGTCCTATTTCATGGACCCCTGTGACTGGTCAAGTGACTGCACATCCCAACACCTCTTGCTTATCTGCTGCCCTAATAATACCCTGGTGTAGGACCTTAAAAATATTTCTGCTGGTCTGATTCGCCTTTTGTCTCTTTCATAATTAGCTCTTACCAGAAGTTTCATGTAGCATGTAGCTAGATTCCAGTCCCTTGAAAAACTTGAAAGTAAGGACCTCTACAGAGCATGGTCTCTTCTCTGCACCATGAACAGGGTGAAGCTCTCAA
Organism: Numenius arquata; assembly: GCF_964106895.1. NCBI lineage: Eukaryota > Metazoa > Chordata > Aves > Charadriiformes > Scolopacidae > Numenius > Numenius arquata. The sequence continues at coordinate 85,269,833 of NC_133616.1, read as the reverse complement.
TTAAAAGGGATAGTAAAATATTCTTGCAGTCATTAGAGAGGGATGGCACTTGTCAGCGCCGACAGACACCTTGCGCTGGTCCGGCAGAAGCATCACTGAGCTTTCCACCACCGCGCCGGGGGAAAGAGTGTCCCAGGTGAACCCACCTCATCTCCCAGACCGTACAAACATAGCCCGTCCAGCAAACCCAGGGGAAACTCTGCTGAGCAGGTTTCCGAGGCTCCTTCATGCTGTCACTGTTCCCACACATTGGCCAAGCGGGCAGGCTCTCGCTGAGACCTTCTCTGGGGCAGGAGGACCTTCACAGATGGACTGAGGGAGGCAGAGGGTTGGGTGATGGGGGGAACTGCGATAACAGGATTCACACCAGAAGAACAACCTGCTGCTGCCCACAGCCACAACGCAGGTCGGGGGCTCTGGCACGAGAGCAGACCCGGTGACCCCAAGGTGCTCCCTGCACCCGGGTGGCTGGTCCTGTGCCCTGACCACCTGCAGCAAGGCAGAGCACAGTGTGACAGCGGGTGTTGGTCACCCCTCTTGCCACAGAGGGACCAGGGGACAGCAGGGAGGTGTGGAGGAAACCGGCACAGACACTACCTCCTCCCCTTCCGCAGCTGGGCTCTGCTCGCTCCCAGCAGAGTGAATTCTCATGGAAACTGAGAATGGGGTGAAGGTCCCCTGGATTCCTCTGGGCTTCCTCACGGCACCACGGGGGACAGCGTCTGCAGGCGGTGTGTCCGGCAGCACCATCACAGCAGCCAGTGCAGCCCCCCCAGGGGATACCAGCGGAGACCCCCAGCAGTGACACACCAGCACAGCCTCCATAGACGACAGCCCCTGAGTCCCCCCCAGGTGACACCAGCACAGCCCCCCCGGGTGACAGCAGCAAACCCCCCAGGTGACACCAGCACAGCACCCCTAAGTGACACCAGCGCAGCTGCCCCAGGTGACACCAGCACAGCCTCCCCAGGTGACACAAGAGGAGACCCTCAGATGACACCAGCAGAGCCCCCCAGGTGACACCAGCACAGCACCCCCCGGTGACACTGGGCACCCAAACCCGCTGCAGCACTGGCCACGCCGGCCCCTTGGCCACCACCACGCCGACGGTGGTGAGCTGTCCCGCAGGGGTCAGCAGAAGAGTAAGCACGCAAGGAATGAGATTCCCCCCAAAAAACAGTTTAACCACTTTTTGACTAGCACTGACTGAAAAACAAAGTAAACACTTCTCAAAAAATGATAATTGAACCCTAAATTCTACATTGAGGTACTAGTTATGGAATGGATGAGGCTGCTATAGGTTTTAACATCACTGCATAAAATTAAAATGTTAAGATAAAAATTTAGCTGAAGAGGAAATTCTGCAATTTTTTCCTCTGGTGTTAAGTACACAAAGTACAACACAGATGTACTTGTTTAACTCTGACTTTATGACTTATGCAAAGCATCACCTATTATTCCAGTGCAAGTCTCCTTAAACAAACTTTTCTAAGACATTGTGAAAATGGAGGTTGTGGATTAGCGAGCGGCGAAAGATGAGGTCATCTACGCCTATTGAAACCGCGTTTTGAGACCTCGCGGACCAACAATAGCGGAACTTCAGCAAATCCTCTGAAGTACACCCCCTTGTTTTCCACGCAGCCCGGATTAGTCTTGAGCTTCTAGATCTAAAAATACAATAACCCTTTCACTCATATATAATAAAGAGAAATAGACTATACTAAAAAAAAGCCCCTAATAGGTTTATTTACATGCCCAGCACATAGAACTCTTCTGTATTTACAATACAGAGGGCAAAACAATACAAAACAAATGGCAATTCAAAAAAAAATGGGTTTTTTTTTCCAAGCTGTTTGGACGTGGTTTGCCATTTTCACAGTGGTGTAAAACCAGAGCCATTCATGTCTTGGAGTGAGGAACGCGCCGGCCTCGAGCAGTACCCAGGCGGTATTTTAACAAACCTTGTTTTTAGGAGAACATGAAATAAACAAATTCACATGTGCAATTAGGTCCAGCAGAAATCCCTGAAAACACGCAGAAGCAGCAGCCGAGGAGCACGGGTGGCTCCCTCCCATCTACGGTGACTTTTGCCAGTGTTGAGGCAAAATTGAGGTGTTTCTCGGGCAGATCCCACAGCTGGGAAGGAAGAATTTTGCTACCGATCTCAGACATGGGAAATCAAGCTCATAATAGACTGTGATTTTTATATAAACGCACGTTTGGCATCTCAAAGCCACTGGAAAATAATCGAACTTATGACTCTGCTTTCCAAGGTGTTCTGGGAACGAGAAAAAAGGAAAATAACTCCACAGGCCGGCTGTAAATAGCAAGAGTAAGGATGAGGCTCTGCTCAGCACAACAAAGCCCGAGGGAAGGGCATTTCCACCCCACACACAGACTTCGACACCAGAATTTTAGTGCTCAGCTCCTCTGCAGAGCTGTCATCACTTTATGCCGTGGGAACAATGTAATGGGGTCTTGAAAGGCCGGGAATACCCAGGCTCGCTAAGAATAAGTGGGAAAAAAACGCATTACTGCTTTCTAGGCCAGCTGCCCTTGGCCCTGAGCACAAAGGAGGAGGGGACACAGGGAACGGAGTAGATCTCCAGCCTATTTATTACCTCCAGCAGCGAACAGCCCGCTACAGGCCCTGCAGCAAACCCAGCGCGGCGTGAAACCCCACCACGGCAACGGGGCTGCAAAGCAGGAGCCGCAAGCACCGTCCCATGGAGACCACGCGGATCTGGGAGAGGAACGGCCCCCGTGCGTGCAGGGACAAGACAAAACATTTTACAGTATTTTCCTCAGCTACGTTAATATGAAATGAATGTAAATGTAACTTGTCCTCTCATAGAAATTGTTACTTCTTCCTAGTTTTATGACAGGAGTGAGATAAAATTATTGTAGATCTTTCCATAATATCTAATTTCTGCATTGAAAAAAACCCCAAACCTGAAGAAAAGGCCAGCAATCTCATCTGGTGGAAGGTGTCCCTGCCCAAGGCAGAGAGGTTGGAACTGGACTTTAAGGTCCCTTCCAACCTAAAACATTCTATGATTCTATGAAAATGTCTTTTTAGCAGTAGAAATAAAACAACGCAGTGCCCATACAGCACACGTGCTTTGCAAAGCTGGGCAACCAAATCTGTGTGGCCGGCTGGGGAATGAGGAGATAACGAAGCCACATGCCCAGGCTCACAGAGGAGTCGATCTCACCAGCCAGCGCAGACTCGGCTCTCATGACTGTGCCCAGGGACCAACCCGGGGTGGGATCTGTGTCCAGCCTTGTGTCATCGAGACAGAACAGGCGCTGGCTGCGAACAACCACCCCGAGTCCTGTGGCAGCTGCACCAGCATCATGTTCATGGGCATCACGTTCACGGGCATCAACTTCATGGGCATCACCTGCATGGGCCCCACATTCATGGGTGCCACCTTCATGGGCATCATGTTTATGGGCATCACCTTCATGGGCGCCACCTTCATGGGCGTCATGTTCCTGAGCATCATGTTCATGGGCCCTATCTTCAGGAGCATCACATTCATTGGCATCATGTTCATGGGCATCACGTTCATGGGTATCACCTTCATGGGCACCACATTCACAGGCAACCGTGTTTGCTCCCATCCTTTGGAGCTGCAGCCTTCAACTTCTAGCTCCTCCCCAGGTGAGAGCGGGCACATGGACGAGGCAGAGCCATGTCCAGTGGCTGGGCTGGGCTGATGGTGGCCGGGTCCCTCGCAGGCTTACCCAGCCACACACCCCCGCAGACCTGACCCTGGTGTGAAACCACTGCTGTCCCTGCACCGGCGGGAGCTTCCCCGGCTTCACTCTGCAGACGAAACAAGCTGCAACAGCAGGAGGAACGATGTTGGGATCACCCGGCGGTTTGTCAGACACTCTCCTCCCCCCGGGCCCGTGCCAGCCTCCAGCCTCCAGCCTCAGCCTCCAGCCTCCAGTCTCCAGCCTCCAGCCTCCAGCCTCCAGCCTCAGCCTCCAGTCTCCAGCCTCCAGCCTCCAGCCTCAGCCTCCAGTCTCCAGCCTCCAGTCTCAGCCTCCAGCCTCCAGCCTCAGCCTCCAGCCTCAGTCTCCAGTCTCCAGCCTCCAGCCTTAGCCTCCAGTCTCCAGCCTCAGCCTCCAGCCTCAGCCTCCAGCCTCCAGCCTCCAGTCTCCAGCCTCAGCCTCCAGCCTCAGCTTCCAGCCTCCAGCCTCCAGCCTCCAGCCTCAGCCTCCAGCCTCCAGCCTCCAGCCTCAGCCTCCAGTCTCCAGCCTCAGCCTCCAGTCTCAGCCTCCAGCCTCCCTCTGAACTATTGAAATAAACGCTGGAAGTGAAAATCTGGGAAATCTGCTTTCTTCTGCGAGGCACTTATCACTTAGAAGTAAATTTCTCTTGCATGTGCCAAGAAGGAAAACCTTTTTCTACATTGCTGGCAAAACTGTCAATCATCTTGATGAGCAGCAAATAAATGAATGCCCAATGATGGGATTCTATATTATCCTTAAAAAAGAAATCCATCAAATAAACATCAACAGGTAAATGTTTATACCCGACAGCCATCAATTTCAGCTATCCATGCAAAGAGACAGGTGAGCTGGACTGGTAAACCTCGAAATTAGAGAGGTATTAATCATCTGCTCCCAGCCAATATAAACAGATGTTATTTTTAAACAGGCAAAATCATCTCTTCCTCTGAAATTTATTTGCAACAGATAATGTTCTGTTACATTTTTAATCAAGCAGATGAAGTTACATTTAAATTGAAAATCTGCTGCACTCAACTAATCAGGCAAGTAAAATTCTGCGATGATTGAACGACCACACAGAGCACTCCACTACAGCAGGTAAATTGTGAAATTTACCTGTCACACCACACAGCTCATTGTTCAGCCACCGCGCCCGCACGTTGGCAGCAAGGAACTAAGACAAAAAAAGGAAAGGCGTGTTAAACATATTTATAAATCCATCATATTTTAGAAAAACACCATTAACGGTGACAAGAAAAAAATAATAAGCTCCACCTCCTTGCTACAAAAAAGCCAATAAAGGTTTACGCAGGTTACTCCTGTCTGCTTCGTGCCAGTCCATGCTGCACGTCTGGATACGCTGAGATCACACAGGAAAAATATCTCCCACAATAAAATAAAAAGAAAGACAGAAAAAAAATAATCTAAAATATCTCAGGGGAAAACAAGGTGTGATTTTTCTGTTAGTCCATTCCCGTCTCTCTGCAGAGAGGTCGGCAGGCTCTGTCCCACCACCCAACCTTCCAACACCGCCATCATCCCCCCTTCTGACACTGCTACCCACGGCCCCACGCGGGGCTCCACCGACCACCCGCTCCTTTGTGTGAAGGCGGCGCGGAGAGGGGCAGGGCTCATCTGAACAGGGGGAACACAGAGCTCAACTCCACACTGCCTGCAGAAACACCCGAAAATACTTCGTGACATGAAAACGCCAGAAACGAGTATCTTTCATCTTAATCTTAAAATGAGATCCATACAGTCTTACAGACGACATCTATAAATTATGCATGGCTGTGACTTTTTGTGTATGTCAGGACGAACGGGAACTGACAGCAGACACCTGGGAGACTGTCAGTCATCCCCCTTCCGAAGCGCGCACACCTCGGCAGCGGTGCGGGGCAAACGCCGGGCCAGCCGGGGCGAGATGGGGATGAGGCTCCGCACCGGCACAGGGCGACACCCCGCCGAAAACCACCCCAGCAGTGGGGGTACCCTGTCCTCGCCGGTGTCTGGGATCACGGCCCGGCTGCGGAGCCTGCGGAACGCGGCTCAGCACCTCCCAGACACAGAGGATGCCCGTCCCTCAGATGCGGCTGAAAGCTGCCGCTCTCTTTAGTAACACGTTATTTGTTAAATAACATGAAAACGACACAGAGACCCTAAGGTGCCAGGGTGAACACACGGTACGTGCCAAAGACTGCCAGAAAGTCAGATTTAAAAGCAGAACACTTGAAAAGTTATTTCCGCTACTATTTACAAAATAGCATTAAGACTAATTTCTCCCTTTTTTCCTCCAGGAATTTAATAAACTGGGTTATTTTCATATGTTGTTTTATCTGTTAAACACTTTTTCCTACAACAAAAAGTCTAACGGTTAGTCTGGCATGCTGTATGTGGGCACGGGGTATATCCTGCCCTTTAGAGTCTGGATTAGGAAAGTAAAAGTTGCTTTAAAAAAATCAATACAGTAATTTTACTTTGGCATATTTTAAACACTGCAACAGTTTAGACAACACAGCATCTTAAAAACTAAAACTGTACATTAAGATGTTCAGTTTCACTTAAAATACTTAATCTTAAATTCTGAAAGTCCTGTGTTTAAACCCCGGTTCCCCAGGACCCGGCAACAGAGGGTGCTGTCGCTGCCCCGACCCACGGCATCTGCAGGAGAGATACTGCCTGCCCCAGAGCTGGGGCATCCAGCTCCAGGGAGACCTTAGAGCCCCTTCCAGTCCCTCAAGGGGCTCCAGGAAAGCTGGGGAGGGACTCTGGATCAGGGAGGGGAGCCCTAGGAGGAGGGGGAAGGGTTTGACACTGAAAGAGGGGAGATGGAGATGAGATGTGGGGAAGAACTTCTTTGCTGTGAGGGTGGTGAGAGCCTGGCCCAGGTTGCCCAGAGAAGCTGTGGCTGCCCCATCCCTGGAGGGGTTCAAGGCCAGGTTGGAGGGGGCTTGGAGCGACCTGGTCTGGTGGGAGGTGTCCCTGCCCAGGGCAGGGGGTGGCACTGGATGGTCCCTTCCAACCTGAACTGTTCTGTGAGTCTGTGATGGACAGGGCCCAACGGCTCACCTGGATTAGATGCAGCTACATCCACCTGGTGGGGGGTGTCTGGAGCTCCTGGCCCTGCCTGCACCAGCTCCATCCACAAACCACACGTGTGCACAGACATAGGGATGGGAATTTACACACTCCTTCCCCAGCTGCCAACGTTTTCCACAGCTTCGCTCAGAAGTCACAGGATCCCTCATGTATTTTTCCACCCGCCTCCTGGAGAACTGGCTCATGGACGCTGGAGGAGATTGTCCCACAAAGGCCACGGAGGATGCTCGTGTCTCCAGAGGAACCTTCAGAGCACTGGAGACCAGGGACTGGCCCCACGCAGCGCTCAGGCAGCGACCCCTCACAGCAAAGGAGCGCAGCGCTGACATCTCCCTCAGCTGTGCTGAAAAGCTGATAAAAATATGATTGTTTCTTAAGGGAGGAAAGTATTTCTTCACCGACCAGATGAAAAAATTTTCCAAATTTTGGAAAGAACTCTGCTCACATGACTAAAAGACCAGACAGTATTACATCCCCCCGAGGCAGGAATGTTTGGAAAAAACGAGAAACATTAAAATAGCGTTTCTGATATCACTGCTACCACTCCATATCAAATATATCAAGCAGTGAGAAGAAAACAAATATTATCCAGAGTGTACTACGTTCTGGATTTTATTAGTACGATTCAGCAAACGTTAAGAAGGAGTGAACGACGCTAATGCTGCCCCAGCAGCCGCTCCGGCTCGTGGTCCCGCGCTGCCTGGGACGCTTGTGCCAGCCAAAGGAACCCCACAGCGTCGCCTCCACACGGCCGGGGGTTTGATGGCTTTTGAACACCTTACAGAAACCCACAGAAAGGCTTCAGGGGAAGGTTATGTTAGAATGTACAACAGGACATCCAGAACGAACGCCCCCGAAGCCGAGCTCCTCCGCGTGTCCCCGCACCGCAGCGTGTGGCACGGGCAGGATGGCGGGGCTGGGGGGCACAAGTGGAGAAAACAGGCTTTTTCTTAAGAATTGCTGCCCCGTGAGCTCTGTCTGCTGGGAAGTGAAGTGTCTCCGAGGGCGGCAGAGCCGGCAGGGTCCTGGCACCTCCCTGGGGACACCTGCGCTGTGCCCGGCTCCACAGCAGAACCACCCCAAATCCGGGGGACACAGACACCCCTTTGGAATAAAGCACGTGTTTGAGTTTTTCCCGAACCACAGCCTTTGCGTATTTCTGCCTCATTCACCGCACACTGTTCAATTTATTAATTAAACGCCTGGGCAATTTTAACATTGGGTTTTATTGTTCAGAATACTTCAGCTTTTTTCTTTGGTGCTACTTATTTCTGTGATTTTTCCCAGCGCTTATAAGACATTCTATGGTGTTAAAGCTGTACAGCAGCTACACAAAGCTATGCACCGAGATGGGCGTGCAAAAAAAATCCCCCCTCGATACATCCAGTCTTTAAACCAGATTTCATGCTGAAAGATTGTAAGAAACTTTTTGCAAGAAATAAACCCCTGCGGGGGAGCCCTCCCAGCACTCCCCACCTCACACTCACCTCTCCTCCAGACCAGGGCTCTTTAGGAGTAACTTGCAACAAAATATTGTGATAAATTATTTTAAACTAGTGTAACATATTACTATAGATGAGCATTTAATGTTAAAACTGCATTGCTTTGATCCTTCAACTTAACACGTATATTAAAGATTATTTTTGCACATAATTTCCCTTTTAAAGGAAACTGAAGGTAGCCAGAATTATTGGCAAAGCCTTTAAATTTTATCAAGTTAAAATATCAGATGACATAAGCTCACATATTCAAGAAAACTAAAAATTCTTTTCAAATGAGAAACAAATAATTTCTGATCTTTCATATATCTGCAAGTACTGCAGTACTGCACAAACTAAATTTTGCATATAGTCTAATTTCTTTGGTATTTAGCATGTCTTAAATTCGGTTTCTTCCCAAAATCAGGAAAAAAACTTTGAAAGCAGCAGTCCAGCATTATAGTGACAGACTGATGATGAAATGAAACATAACTTTGACTAACATTAAATGGAAATGGAAGCAACTGCTAGCAAATTCTAGGATTCATTTATTTCAAATAAGAACCCTCTTCCCAGGGGTTCTTCCCCACAGCAGGTGTTTCTCGGGAAGAGGCGGCTGTGCACTGCTCTTGTGTGGGGATGGTTTTATTTCCACACAGCAAAGCGGAGCCCGGTGCTTTTCCTGAAACCAGGGCCGGGCGGGAAACGGCCCTTTGGGATGTTCGATCCCAAACGGCAAGATTCAGTACGGGGGTGAGATTTCAGCTCCCCCGTCACAGCCCGACAGCCTCTGCCTGCTGGGACCTGCAAACCCCGTTCCGCCGGGACTCCTGCCCCGCGCTCGCTCACACTGCTCCGGACACAGGCTGCACCCAGCCGTGCCCCCTCGTCCCCGCTGCCCACCAGTCCCAGTCGCTCCACAAAGAGGGGGAGCACACAGAAGGAGCAAGGGACGGTGCCTGGGCAGAGGCAGGGGCAGAGGTCTCCCTGGGCAGAGGTTTCCCTGGGCATGGACAGAGGTTTCCCTGGGCAGAGGTCTCCCTGGGCATGGACAGAGGTTTCCCTGGGCAGAGGTCTCCCTGGGCAGAGGTCTCCCTGGGCAGGGGCAGAGGTTTCCCTGGGCAGAGGTCTCCCTGGGCAGAGGTTTCCCTGGGCAGGGGCAGAGGTTTCCTGTCTGCTCTGCCCGCCACCTGGAAATGGAAGCCTGGGATAACAGGAGCACAGGGCAGGGGTTTCGGGAGAGCCCGGCACCGATGCTGGGTGCCAACAGCCAGAGTGAGCCCTGCAGACACCCGCGGCTCATCCACAATATTCACCCTTCCCTTTTCTTGCCTTTTTTTCCAATTAAAGGAAAGCTGCCGGAAACTGACTGCAATCGAGACTTTTGGCTTCTGGAATCTGTGCTTGGTGACCGTAACGCAGCCGCTAGTTATTTCCTAAGATTTTGGGTATGGTGGTGTGCAGCAGATGAGTCTTGGCCGAGGCTGAAGAACGTCACCTCCCGCAAGCGTTTCAGCAAACCCCTGCACCGCTGGGCTCCCACCCCTCGACAACCAGCACCCCCTCCTCCACAGCCCACTTCCCTCTGTGAGGAGCAGCACGGTGCCCTTCCACCTTAAATCCAACTGCTTTTACTGGGTTTAAGGAGATTTCCATGATAGCATGAAATAATAAGAACTTCACTCAATTCACTGATTTGATAGTCTCATTAAACCCTGCTGTTCCCAGAAGAAAATATTATGTTTTTTAATTGTGTGTTTATCATAGAATCATAGAATCGTCCAGGTTGCAAGAGACCCTTGGGATCATCGAGTCCAACCATCTACCCTACACTACAAAGTTCTCCCCTACACCATATCCCCCAACACCACATCTAAACGTCTCTTAAACACATCCAGGGATGGTGACTCAACCACCTCCCTGGGCAGCCTATTCCAATGCCCGACCACTCGTTCTGTGAAACATTCTTTCCTAATGTCCAGTCTAAACCTACCCTGTTGGAGCTTGAAGCCATTCCCTCTCGTTCTGTCATCAGTTACCTGTGCCAAGAGACCAGCACCGACCTCTCTACAGTGTCCTTTCAAGTAGTTGTAGAGAGTGATGAGGTCTCCCCTCAGCCCCCTCTTCCTCATACTAAACAGTCCCAGCTCCTTCAACCGCTCTTCATAGGATTTGTTTTCCAGGCCCTTCACCAACTTCGTTGCCCTCCTCTGCACTCGCTCCAGCACCTCGACATCTCTCTTGGATTGAGGTGCCCAAAACCGGACGCAATACTCCAGGTGTGGCCTCACCAGTGCTGAGTACAGGGGCACAATCGCCTCCCTACTTCTGCTGCTCACGCTGTTTCTAATACAAGCCAGGATGCCGTTGGCTTTCGTGGCCACCTGGGCACACTGCCGGCTCACATTCAGCCGCTTGTCAATTAGAACCCCCAGGTCTCTTTCTTCCAGGCAGCTTTCCAGCCACACTTCCCCAAGCCTGTAGCGCTGCTTGGGGTTATTGTGGCCCAAGCGCAGAACCCGGCACTTGCCCTTGTTGAGACTCATGCCATTGATTTTGGCCCAATGATCCAATCTATCTAGGTCTCTCTGTAGAGCTTCCCTATCCTCCTGGGAATCGACACTCCTGCTTAGCTTGGTGTCATCTGCGAACTTGCTGATGATACACCCTATGTCCTTGTCAAGATCGTGAATAAAGACATTAAACAGAAATGGTCCTAACACTGAGCCCTGAGGCACACCACTCGTGACCGGCCGCCAGCTGGATTTAAATCCATTGAGCACCACTCTTTGGGACCTTCCAGTCAGCCATTGCTTGACCCAGCGGATCGTATGCTCATCCAGGCCGTGTGAAGCCAGTTTTTCCACAAGAATTGTATGGGGGACAGTATCGAATGCTTTTCTAAAGTCCAGGTATACAATATCAACAGCCTTTTCCTCGTCCAATAATCTGGTTATCTTGTCATAGAAGGAGATCAGGTTCGTCTGGCAGGACCTGCCTTCTATAAACCCATGCTGACTAGGCCTGATCCCCTGGTTGCCCATTATGTGGGTTTTGATGGCACTCAAGATGACCTGCTCCATGACCTTCCCTGGTATCGAGGTCACTTACCTATATTGTCACGCTTCAAGCATGATAGCCAGAATTCCAGAAATAATAGCAAATATAAGAGGAAAAAAAGACATGGACTGAAGTCTCTCTCTTGCACTGGATTTTCTCTTGCAGTAATAACTGAAGCCAAGAGGAGGCTTCAAATGAACGTTACAACAAAAACCTGAGCCTAACTCTGCTCCTTGGGTCACCATCCCTCCACCATCTCAAGGGCAAGTCTGCTTTCAACATTTTTCGTAACAGACATAAGATGAGAAAGTCAAGCTGTGCCTTGAGTAAAGGGCCCGAGGTGAGCAACGCTCAGTTCACCAAGTACCCTATGTAAGCGAGCAATAAGAAACCCACACTTACTATTCACCCTAATAAAAACCATGCACTTCATAGTTTATATTCTGGAAGTTTCCCCCCAATTCCGTGAGCGGCATGTGACTGATTTCCTTCAGCCTCTGTCTGTGGAGACCTCAGTGCCCCTGGGATGTGCCCAGAGGGGGAAGATGGGGAGCCCTGTGGCTGCCGGACCACCGCAGCTCCATCGCCAGTCCTCCTACACCGGCGACGGACACTGTACGGACTCACTGCAGAGGGCACGTGAAGCACAGGAAATTAGTTGTGGTCTTTGAAATGTCTGTTGCTAAAGCTAGTTTATTACAGAAGACCTACTTACTATTAAAAGCTTTTCAAAGTTTTTTTATTGTTTTTCTAATTAAAAAAATAATAGGAGTAGTGTATGTAGCTCCATGTGCCATGTATCTTTGCCTGAATTAAGGAAGCCTTGTTATTAAATAAGCAAATTAATTTTTGTAAGTATCAGACGAGCATCGGGAGCAGCAGCCTGAGGAATAACTGAAACTCACTCAAACTGAGACCAGGAGCTTTTTCGCCACAAATCACAAATCTCACCCAACTGTAGCTGCCAGCCCTGGCCAGCTTCCAGCAAGGATGTCCCCAGGTGCCAGGCTGAAGGAGCACAGCCTGGCCGGGCAGACCATGCTCCTGCGGCACGGCCGGCGGTGACCCACCTCCCCTCCGCTCCGCTCCGGACCGAGACCCTGCACTTCAAGGAGAGTCAGTGGTTTATGGTGACTGCAGCGCCCTTCCCCAGCACGGGGGTGGCCGGCTCTGGGAGGGATGGGGAGCAGGGAAGGGCTGCTGCAGGAAGGGGCGGCAGGGCAGTGGCTGTGGGACCCTTCCCCACTGGCCCCGAGCCGGCGGTGGCCTGGGCGCGTGCCTGTGAGCCACGGGATGCAGCACCCTCCTTTGGGGCCGGGGGCCACCTGTGCCCCATCGGAGCCCCCCTGCTGGCATGGGCTCTGCTGAAATCCCGTCTCACGGCTCCCTGGCCACCAGCTCACGGCTGAAACACGGCTCTTCTGACTTGCTCCCCCTCTCCCACCAGGCTCCAAGGCGCCCATTTCCAGACTGTGCCGATGCCCTCCCAGTGCACCCCTTACACCGCACACTCCTCTCTCCTTCCCTCCGCAAAGACAGAGCTGTTGCCCAGACCCTCACCATCCTGCATCTCCACCAGCCAGACGCCTCCTCCTCTGGCCTGGAACGCACGGCCCATCATCTCCACCTTCCATGCCCAGACATCTCTCCCCGCCGTGGCCCTGCACCGCTCAGGGGTCCCTTTGTGCCACCAGCCGTGGGCTCCCCAAGAAGCCCCCGCACTCTTCTCCCTGCTCCTTTAACAGCTCACTCCTGGCAGAGAACATGTGCTGGGGAAGGAGGGGAGACACTGGGAGGATGAGCGAGGGGTGCATCAGCCATGGCAGAGGGTGAGGACCCCCTGTCCCACGGGAAGGAGGGCTGGAAGGGCTGGGTGCCACCGCAAAGCCCCCAGCACCAGGGGTTATGCCAGGGGTTTTGCTGCAACCAGGCAAAACCTACCTGTCATGACCACAGAGCAATCAGATGTTGCCCAACTTCACCCAACATCCTCACTCTGCTCCTTTCGCCACACCAGTCACCCCAGTACGCGCTTGGCTGGCTGCACTGGAGCTGGGACTCCCACGGTGCTTCTTACCAGGAAGGTGCAGAGGATGCAGGGGAGAAGGGCTGAGGTTCCACCTTAAATAAAGTGATAAAGTGATAACCTCCAGAAGACAGCTGGAAGGGAAGGCTGCAGCCCCTGGCTTCTTAAAAATTAAAAAGTGGTGGCGTGGCTGTTACCAATATCCAAGCGGTGAACCCACTGACCTCACCGTGCTAACTGCACAGCCAGGCTGCTCCTAATGGACAAACATTAGAAAACACCAAACTCCTACTTAAAATGTAGGGTTCGTAGACAGAACGCGACGTCTCAATGCATACCCAAAGTCCATCCTGTAAAAAACAAAATGAGCAAAATAACACATTCTAACTATTTCCCTCTGAGCTTACTACAAAGCTTCCCTTCTGGGTAGTGCACATCTCCCTTTCACAAGCCTTAAACGCCACCACAGCCTCGGCGGGAGTCTCCCTGCTGCTCCAGAGATGCTCACCACAAATGCACCGAGAAGTTTTGTGCTGTAAGATTTTAATTACCGAGGTAATATAATCCTTGTTTCCTTGAATTACAGTCCTGGAGCCTGAAACCCCCAGCTGCCCTGCAGGGATTTCCTGCCCTGCAGGGTCATCTCCATTTAGTAACAAGAGGTCCCAGACAAATGCTCTTCCTTTTTAAGATGTGAGAGATTACTTATTTGGATTTCTGCTTTTCCACATGTAAATGAGTGCAAGAAACTTGGTATGTTCAAGGCCCCTTGGGTTCAAAATCTGAGTCTGATAACAGGACTGAGCTGCCTTCTTCATTTACTTGACCAAACGCTGGAAGGGCTGTTGGCAGGAAACTCTCCCATTTATAATTTTACAAAGGTATGAAATGTTGATAGATAGTTGTCCTATCTAGATGGTTATACTACTTTTGCTCTTAAGCAGGATATATTAGCAACCCACATACACAATGCACCTTAAACACCAAGAAACCCCAAATTTGCTAACACTGAAGATCCCCAAGGTTCAACTTTTGAGTCGTGGTGGCTGGTATCACCCGGGGACGGGGAGGAGCCCATACGTCACCGCACGGACGTCAAGGTTGCATGGTGGGACCGATGACACAAAGCTGCAGGAGAACCTGGACTGGAAGCAATGAGACATTCCCCATCCCATCCGATCCCATCCCATAGCATCCCCCCAGGACAAGAGCCCAGCGCAGAGCGAGGGTTGCGGCTGGACACCATTTGAGTCCTGAGCTAAAGCACAGGTTGGCTCCCATTTGCCACTGAGCACCTTGCCCAAGGCAGGAATGAATCCCATGAGATGTGCTGGCACACACAGCCAGCCAACAAAGCTCGGGTTGGGCACACGAAGACGTGAGCACCCCAGCCATTTTGGGCCATTTTGGGCCATGCTGACTCGCTCACCGCTGGTGCTGAGCTTAAGCACTTCTGCTCTGTGCCGCAGTGGCCACCCCAAGCCCAGGGCTCAGGGGAGCACCATGTGGAGACACATGAGCAGCCCAGTGGCCAGTGTGGCTCTGGCATGGCCAGCAGAATTCTGCCAGGACTCATAACCCCTGCAGGGACCGAGCCACATTTCACAGGCACCCAAAACATAGAATCACAGAATCATGGAATTGTCCAGGTTGGAAGGGACCTTTCAGATCATCTAGTCCAATCACCAACCCAACACTGCCCAAACCACCACTGACCCATGTCCCTCAGCACCATGTCTGCTCGGCTTTGAAATACCTCCAGGGACGGTGACTCCACCACTGCCCTGGGCAGCCCATTCCAAGGCTTCATAACCCTTTCCGTGAAGAAATTCTTCCCAATATCCATCCTAAACCTCCCCTGGCACAACCTGAGGCCATTTCCTCCTGTCCCATCACCTGTTCCTTGGGAGAAGAGACCGACCCCCATCTTGTAGTGCGTGACCATCAGCCTTTTCTACTGGCTTGGTTACTATATCTTTTACCTAATGTGAAATGGATAAGCGCCATCGCAGACACTAGTCCTGTGCCCATATGGGTAAGAAAAGGTACCACTTGCAGAAGATCCTGCAGACGGATCTTCTCCTTCCCACCTGAGGTCACTTCTTCCTCAGCCAGCCTTGGGGCTGCCTGATTGCAGCCGCTCAGCACAGGTCTCCCTAGAGGAAAAGCCTCGCTCGTGGTGCTGGTGCAACTGTCTCTGTTCTTCCACCTCCATCCTCGTCCCCTTTCATCACCCGTTCAGGGGCACTGAGGAGGCAGAGCAGCAAAGCAAAGCCCCCTCAGCTGCCACCACCCACAGAAGACCTCTGCCTGAGCTTCTGCCCCCTGCCCCAACTCCACCCGCAGCTCCATCCCCACCTCCCATCTCCTCCTACAGAAGGTCCGTAGATAAGGTGACCACAATTCAGAATTATTTGAACGGCAGCAGCATTCTGTTAGCCGCAGGCCTCCTTAGGTCCCGTGTAGTGAAGAATTCACCAGCACTAACACTAAGATGATGTACTGGACAAGAATGCCACTCGGCAAACATCAAGAAACAAGCCCAAATCCAGCAGCAGCGTCAGCGTTAAGATATTAAATAAATTCACACAATTCAGGAGATTCCCTTTTCCGAGCCACTGAAAATAATCTATGACTGAAAAATGGCATTTAACAGTTTTCCTTTCTCCTTCTTCTGCTGTGAGAACTAACGCATACCTTAAGGCCACCGAATCCACTACACAGCTGGTTGCTCTCTAGCCCTCATTGTAGTTTTCAAAATGTATGAATAATTTAAAGTGATGACATTGACAGTATTCCAATTAAATAACAATTTGACTGTATCCTTCAAACTATCACATGCACTATCAAAAATGTTATCTGTATAATTCCATAGATAAGTTCCTCATTATTTGAAATTATGTCAAGGGATTACTCAGGGTCAGGGAAGTACAGGGCAAAAAGGCCAAGAAAAGTAATTTGAACGCTCAAAGATGGAAATGAAGAGCTTTTGGCAAGATGACTAGAGGCCATTTTCTGTACTTTGGATGATATTGTAACTCGCTGGTGGAACTTGGAAGAGGTCAATAAATTTTTAACCAGAATAAGCACAGAAAAAAGAGCACAGTAGAGAAGCTGGCAGCAATGTTTTGCCTCTTTTAGGATCAAAAATAAGTATTCCTCATTTGGGAGGGGGTGACAAGACTGGCCGTGTCCCGCTGTGCCCCCATGCCCGCACTGCTTGGTCTCTGCTTGGCCAGGCTCTCAGGCGCGGTGGACGGGGCACACCTCGCTGTGCCATAGAGCTCACCCTGTGCCTAGAGAAACATAATTAAAACAGGACAGCTGTAGGAAGTATTTGTTGGAAAGCGACATTCAGAAAGAATTTACCCAATGAGCTCTGGCAGCTGAAGAGGATCTGATACTGGGAGAGGAGCATCCCCAGAAAGACACCGTTTGGACAATGCTGAGTACAATGTGCTGGCTCAGTACAACGCTCAGTACAACGTCCTAGCTGGGCCACACAACACCTCGCCAGCGAGAAACACCTAAACTGCACAAACCTGTTACCAACACAGCCACATTTTCTACACGCGGAAGCACGCAAGTGAGACGTTAAGGACAATCACCGTTTTGACCTAGCTCAACCATGATGGATGGACTCGATGATCTGAAAGGCCTCTTCCGACCCAGGCAACGCTATGATTCTATGAGTTTGCACCTCTGGCCACACACGACAAAATGTACCCCGAATTCCCTTTCCACCAGCCTGGGCTTTTCCTGGGGAAGATGATGACGAGTGATGGAAGCGGTAAGAACCCAACCGACAAACTGGTTAAAACACTGCTTACCAACAGCGTTTGGTAACAACGCTGCTTACCAACAGAGACCAACAACAACTTCTATTGTTCTCCCTCCCCTTGGATTGATGATTTATCTTCAAACACAGGGATAAAACACTGTAGTGTCAAAATGAAGAAAACAGTTACCCTGATACCACGTTAACACTAAAACATCTTTCCAAAGGTAAATCTTGTTACTGCACTAAAAAGACTGACAAATTAAATTTCTCCAATATAGCATAAGACATACTGGAAGTTCAGTCATTTTTCAGCTTCCAAAATAACTTTTGCCAAAATCTATGTGAATTATTGATTAACTTACTCCTTGTTACCAAAAAATAAACCTGAAAGTGAGAGTCTTCTGTTAAAGACAGAAGTCATCATTACTGTGTTTTTTATAACTTGCAGTCAAACAAAGATTTCTTGTTTCCTTCCAACTTATTTGTAGTTTTTAAAAGATCACAGTATATTTTAAGGAATATCTCCCTTAAAAAAAAAAAAAAAGAAAAAAAAAAGAGAAAGAAAAGTTAAACCAAACAAGAAATATAGCAAACGTTACTTTAAAAGTCAAGCCTTGGTAGTTGCCGTGTATTACCATACATTGTGATTTCTGTAAAGCTTGTACAAGGTGACTACCTCGCACCCTGTCACAGGTTGCTTTGAAGGAGTCACTTTCGACAGACAAGTGTTAAAGGTGAAAAAATCCCAAACGGGGCTATTCCAGCTGTGAATCACCCCCAACGGCAGCCTTATTCCCACACGTATTATACACACACATCCTACAACATTTCCTACGTAAGCTCATCTCATCTTTCTGCATCAGAAAATGAGAACGAAATAAAACTGGAAGTCATATTTCTCCATTTTTGGTGGTTTAAGAAGATTATTTAAATGCCAGGAGCTTATTATTTTGCAAATTCATTTCACCTGGTTTCCCGGCACATTTCAGCCATTGATATTTGGGTCCAGGACAGAACGCAGCTGAACTTACCACTCCAATATTTTATTAGCTAGTTGTATAGTTTATTAGCTAATTATTTTATTAGCACCACTGCTACTATTTTATTAGTAGTCTCCGGCATCAGCAACTTGGCACAACTGTGGGTTTTGCAGGTTTTTGTAATTGTTATTAGATATTCTGTGCTTAGATTTCAGAAATTACTAATGTGTATCTCTCTACAGATACTCCATCCAAAATGTCTCATTTAGCACTTGTGTAATTAGAGATACCATCCATGCATAAATGTCTTTGCTGTAAATAAAAATACAGGGATGAGTTTTGTTAAGTGAAATTTGTGTGTGCAGAGTTGCAATCCACACAGGCAGCATAACTGTTTCTGGAAAGATAACTCTTTCTGGTTGATTTTGAAGCTCTATGTTTATACTATATTTTGTATAAATATTACAGAAATTGCTCTATTAACTATGTGTTTAGGAAAAAAACAAAGGTGCTCAGAAAACTCGATGCTAAAATGTAAATGAGCAAGTACCAGGTCTTTCTGTTGGGCTATAAAACGAGCCGTTCCCCCCTTTTTTTCTGATGTCTCCTTCAGACCACTCCCCTCGCAGTGCTACGAGGGGACAACAACCTTAACTTCTGAATTAAGAGCATATTCTGAGGTCACTGATGGTTTCCTACTTATTGCCTCCTGAGGACCCTGAGACCTCCTTCCCCCCGTGGTGTGCGGTGCCCGGAACATGAGACATTCCGCACCAATCACTGACGGCAGAGCAGAATTAGTGATGTTAATTACTGCGGTAACACACAAAATACCACTGAAAACGCTGTACTATGCAGCCGTACCTGTTCCTCTACTTATAAAGTAGACCAGAAATTAGAGGACTAACTGTATTTTTAACACAAAAAAAAAACCCCTGTATTCCACTGCTTAGAGCAAAAAGCTGAAAAACCATTGTTTTTTAATCAAGAAGCAAATGTGGAGTTAGGATGCCAGTACTATGGAGCCGAATATGGAGGTGCAGCACTGTCACCTGTACACTAATTTGATTAACCAAGTCATTAGACAACTATTTTCAACCCTCAGCATTGTTAATATTTACGCTTAGATCACTTGTCCTAATTTTTGCTCACTGAACCCCACTGACATTGGCCAGTAATTAAAACTTGGAATTTTTAAGCGTGGGGACAGGTGAAGAGAGCCTGATACTGATTCCTTGATGTTGTTTTGATTTTTCTTCCTTTCTCCCTCGGCCTTTTTTTCTTTTCCTTGACAAGAACTGTCTGAACAGATTCTGATTTTTTATTTACTACATAGAGAATTGTGTCCTATATGGCATTTCATTTTACTAATAAACTTCAAAATTACAATAATAAGGTTAAATTTTGGAAAGCAAACTGAAAAGAACTTGCTGACTGTCTAAATTTCGCATTCAGACTGGAAGAGCATTTTTTATTCTTTCCTTCGTCCTTGAATTATTTGACATTAAGAGTAATTTTCGTGTTTTCCTCATTGATGATAAGTATACCATTTTAAAATAAAACAAAACTAACTAGACACAGGGAAGCAGCTGCTCATTTTGTCTAGAACAGGACCTCGGTTATTTCCCAGCCTGATTTATGCCTGAAACTTCTGAGGAGCCCCGTGGTCAGGAGGAGGTGGCAGACGGAGGCGCAGATGAGGGAGACGGCAACACAAACGCTGCCACAGCTAACACCAGAAATCAGGGGTCCTCTCCGGCTTCTCCTCTTTATTTCAGGTGGTGCACACAAAATTAATGCCAACACAACCACCCACCCCTGACGGGATGCTGACCGCTCTCCTTCGGACATTTACATTCTCAGAGAAACCACAGAAACAGAGGGCTTACACCACACTTACACGTTGCTCTTGCAGCTGTGCCATTTCCCAACTATCGACAAGGATTTTTTGGTGTTATTTTTCATTTATGTATGTTTTATGAGTCCTTTCTATAAGATACAAACTGGAACGGCAACCTCTGAGCAGACTGAGAAATGGTCTCAGTTTTGCTGATGAAAAAAATCAGGCATTTGCCAAATCAAAAAGAAAGGAAAGATTAGGTGAAGTTATCCTTAATGACCAGTAGATCCACAACACTATAAAGTAACACTACAAAAACTGTCATTTAGGAAGAATTCAGTTCCCAAAGAGCCTGCTTCCTCCTTCAAAGTCCTACAGATTTTTAGCTTCACAAAGCAACTCAAGATTAGTTGAGCTTTGAAATAATAATAAAAAAAAAAATAAAAAAAGAAGGGGGGGTGACTGAAGCTGCATTCTCTGTAATGATGAATATGGGTGACCAAACAAACGACCTGACCAGGCTTTAACTAACTCAATACATCAGATACAAGTAACTTGCAGGCTTAAAACCAGCTGGCAGTGTGAGCACCGCTCTCCCGGCGGTAAAGGAATCCACTCTAATTCCAAGGGCAGGCCTGGAATAGAGTGATAGCCCCTCTACCATCGTGAAGAGTCTCTGGTCCAAGCGGTACTGGTGGGTGCCAGCCGTGTCCCACCCTGTGACAAGGGGGTCCACAGGGAGCTCCCAGCCTTTCTCCACCGACGCTTGTTTCCCTTTCCGGTGCTCGGACCACATGGCCTGAAAAAGCAGCTACAGCAGCTTTTTCTTCCATTTTGATGCAGCATTTTGCTGCCTCACCAAGCACCTGGAACGTCCTAATTACTGGAGTCCACTGGAGAATGATTTTCGAATGGGTACTTCCATACAGGGGGAAGTATTCCTCAGCTTTTGTCCTTTCCAGAGTGCACGTGTGAGCCATAAAAAAAATTGCTTACATCATTGACATACGTCATAGAGGTGTCATTTGTATTTAAAAATGTACTGCACCTTGAATACGCAGGCTAAGAGATATAACCAACCTGTAAACGTCTCACCTAAGACCTCAGGGATTAAATAATGCTTGCCAAAAAAAAAAAAATAGGATTTTTGCAATGTTATTGTTTTCTGAAGTACCATCTCTACCATCATTTTCAACAATTGGTAGTTGTTACGGTAAATCACAAGCCCTTGGGTTCAGAACTGCCCGTTAGCCACCGCGCTTCTGCCCCACAGGCAGCACAGGAGACCGAAGCCCCACGGGCCCCACAAAAGTGCTCAAATGGTGAAAAAATACGGCAAGGAGAGAAAAAAAATCATCATGAACCTCTCCGACGAGAGGCTAATTGGCGCTGAGCACACACCGGCTCACCTGCAATCCCGTGGCTAATCGCGCCGGGGCCCCCCTCTCCCGCTCCCCCGGCACGGACCACTGGCCCGACGGGCCGCTCGCCGGCCGCGCCGAGGCCCAGGCCGCCTCCCGCTCGCCTCGGGCTCCCCCGTCAGCGGCGAGACCCGCGGGCAGGGCCGGGGGCGAGGGGCCGGCGGGGAACGGGGCTGCGGGGGGACAGGGAGAGGGGCGGGCGGGGGTGGAGACAGGGAAAGGGATAAGGGAAGGGACAGGGATGGGGGACAGAGCCGCGGGCACGGAAGGGGCAGCGACGGCAGCAGGGAACGGGGATGCGGGGGGACAGGGAGAGGGAGAGGCGGGGGCGGGGGCAAGGACGGGGACAGGGACAGGCAGGGACAGGGGAAGGGGGACAGGGGCAGTCGGGGTTCGCGCGGGGTCCCCCCGCTCCGTCCGCCGGAGGGTCCCCGGTAGCGCCCGGCGGAGCAGGGACAGAGCGGGGGGGTCGCGGCTCGTCCTCCCCCTGCGCCGGGGGGTTCGCACCCCGCTGAGAAACACCCCGGGGAGCACTGACAGCGTGAGGGTGAGACACAGCACCCCCTCCCCACAGCACCCCTCCCCACAGCACCCCCTCCTCACAGCTCCCCTCCCCACAGCTCCCCTCCTCACAGCACCCCCTCCCCACAGCTCCCCCTCCCCACTGCACCCCCTCCCCACAGATCCCCTCCCCACAGCACCCCCTCCCCACAGCTCCCCCTCCCCACTGCACCCCCTCCCCACAGCTCCCCTCCTCACAGCTCCCCTCCCCACAGCACCCCCTCCCCACAGCTCCCCTCCTCACAGCTCCCCCTCCTCACAGCTCCCCCTCCTCACAGCACCCCCTCCCCACAGCAGGGTGAGCGGAGCGGCGTCACCCCACAGGCACACGGCTACTGCTCCGAGAGGAAACAACCTCAACATACCCAAGGGAATGCCTGGATTTTAAGAATTCGTTTTTGACAAAAGGGTGTGGCACGAGAACATTTTAAATAGTTATTTTTTTCTACCTAGAAATCTAAAAGTTTCCAAAAGATTTTTTAAAAAGAAGAGTGCATCAAAAATCAAGTAAGGTAAGAACGTACAAACTAAATCACTACCACCTTAAAAACAAAGGTCAGCATGGGTGTATTTCAGAAAAACAGAGGGAATAAACTGCCTTCACCACCAGCTCAACCAAACCCCACAGAACAACCCGAGTAAAATATATATGTATATACTACACATGCCAACTGAATTGTCCCTCTGCTCTGACTGCTGGCACTGATTTATTAAAGGAATCCTCTTCTTCGCTATTTTAAATTTTACGCAAAGCCAAATTATCACTGATGATCTGATGAGGAGACCCCCCCCTCGTGCACGCCCACTCGGCTGCAGCTCTAGAGGCATGAGAAGTTGAGTGAAACGCTGGGGGAGCGTGTCCCCGGGAGCCCCGGGGAAGGGGTCTGGGCTGGGTTGGGCTGAGGCCCCTCACCCCGACCTCGGCCCCCGCAGACAGGGAGGGGGGCTGGAGAGGCCGCTGCCCCCCGGAAGACTGCTCTGGAAGGCGGGAGAAATCCCTCTTCAAAGTTGGCAACTTTCCTCGCTGGGGTTTCCTTTGTGGAGCCGCGTCCCGGCTCTCCCCCGCCGACACCGCGCAGGTGGAAAAGCGGAACCCTCGCACACACCTCCATGAGCACACACTCACGTACACACGTGTGCACACGCTTACACGTGTGTGTACGCACGCTCCTACAGCCACTCGCAGCCAGCCCCCGGGCGCTGCCAGAGCCCCCCACGGCTTGGGGGTGATGGTGGGGGAAATCCCTGCGGATAAAAGTTTTAAAAGTACACCGCGGTGACCGAGCGGGTGTCTTACCTTGCGCTGGGACGCACGCACACCCTGACGCCACCACCGCCACCGCCCGGGCTGTGCGGCACCCCCGCCACGGAGAAAATGCCGCCGTTTCGCCGTGCACAGAGAGTTTTACAAAAAGAGACCGAAAACAGCATCTGGCAGCCTCCCCCCGCCCCCGCCCCTCACCCTCTGTGGCGGGGGGTCAAAGGGGTTGGTGGAGGAAGATTTATCAAGTGCTGAGGGTGCCCGGACGGGACCCTCTTCTGGCGCCTCAGGACTGCGAGGACGGACGAGCCCCAACAGTCACAGCACAACAGCAAAGCGACGGTAAATCCACCCGCTTTGGGCAAAGAACCGCGTTGTGGCTGTCACCAAACCCTGCTGCATCCACCAGGCCTTCTGGGCGCCTGCGAGTGTGTTCCCCTCACCTGCACCACAAAGGTAGGGAAATGGGAGGAAAACAGCCACCACGTATTGGACCCCACGCTGTGCGAGGAGAGCACAGCAACTCATGGAACTGGCACCCAAAACACAGGGTGGCGGCCGGTCCTGTGCATGTGGCTCATGGCCCTGCGGCTCGGGGTCGTCAGCCACACACCACCATACATCGCCCACCACCAGAAGTCCAGCTGAGCTTTTACCTTCTTGTTTTCTCACTCCTAGTGAAGTCACTATCTCCCAAGGCACACCCAAGGTACCTGGTGGTGTTGCACACAACATAAAACCAGAGACATTCATTAGGAAGGGTACTAGAGGAAAAACAAACACAACCACCACCATGGGAAGTGCGGAGAGGTTGAGCCTGGCAGACGGGAAACCTGTGAGCCAGAAACCCTCAGCACAGGCAATGGGTGACGGGCTGCTCGTACAGCCTCCTGCATGGTCCTTGGTGTCACCCTCACCTCTCCCACCTCCCGACGGTGATGGGCTCCCGAGGAGAGCGAGCCCCCCAGGAGAGCCCAGGTGCCATGACCATCAGGCAACTGGACAGGTTCTGGTGACCCAAACCTCCCTCATCCAGAGCTTCTCTGGAGGTTTGTAGAGTTATTTTGATTTACACGTGGAGGCTGGGGACTGTCTCAGCGCCAAGGGGGAAACAACCCGGCCAGGGCTGGGAGCAGGGCAAGGTATGAGCCCACACCGGCCTCTTGCTGGCCAACGGCACAGTTCTCACCAGCAAAACCCACTGGAGGAGCAGGTTATGGGTGAAAAACATGAAAATCACAAAAGGCATGCAATATTTATCAGTAAGAACACTGGAAATATCAGATATATACATTAATGCAGTATAAAGACAACCAAGCTAATCATCCCAGGACCCGGCAGGTTGTGTTACAGACACTGTGTGTTTGTACCTGCACAGGCACAGACACTGCAATATTAAGGATCTACGCTGAATCTCCTCCAGGCGGAAAGAGGAAAGAGCCACCAAATCCCAGCTGTTAGGAGATTAATGGTCGCTGAGACGGTATCACAGCCCAATTTCCCTGCTCTTCATTAAGGAACCGGCAGATGACCTAATGTGCGGCGGCTCAGCCCACCTGCAGCTCAGACCTCGGTGGCCAATCCCCCCGGACCCGGGGGAAAACGGAGTTCTCTGCAGAGAAAAGGCCCCGTTTTCTCTAGAAACATGCCAATTATAGCCTCAGGGCTCACAAAGCGAACTATCAGCCATCCTTCTGCCTTCCTCTGAATGGGGATTGTGCCCACAGCTTCGGAGCACAAAACCACTTCCACTGGGTGCTACGATAAACAGGAAAACACATAATAAAGCATTAACAAGAACCCATTTTATTCCTCCTGTCAGTCCCCCTCTAGACTTTTGTTCTGTTTTAAAATCATTAATATAAACTCGGTTTTTTTCCTGTGCTTATGCCACACAGATACCTGCATGATTTACGTCCCTTTGTAGCCCTGCTCAAACTTTACTTTTCCCCTTTTTAAACCACTAAGTCCTTTGTCTTCAGTATATTCTCTGTTGCATTTTTTAATTACTTAAAAATCTTGGACTTCTCCTTCAGAAGGATTGAATCAGTTTCCCATCAGGGTTCAAAAATTCAATTGCAATATGAGAGTTTTTCTCCACCTGTAAGAAACCCAGAGAAACAGGGACAAGGAAGAAAGATCAAACTGATGACAGAAGTGGAAAAAAAATTCCCCTTATAACAATCAACAGAGCAGAAAAAAAAAAAAAAAAAAAGGAAAAAAGAGAAAAAAAGAGAAAAAGTCACCCAGAATATATGACCATGTAAGCATGGGCACTCTTGCAGAAAACCTAGTCAGCAATCCAAAGCCATGGGAAATTTAAATTAGAGCTAAGGTCCACAATAGCGGGGAAATCTGTACAGATAAAAGGGCCCGCTCAGGTTGCAGGTACACTTAGCCCAGATCTCTTCAGATTTGCAAAGGAACTTTATTAGTTTTATTAATTTTTTTTTTTTCTTAAATAATCAAGAGATTCGAGTGTATCCACATTACACGGTAAAGAAGATTAAGTTTTTTTTTTTTCTTTAATCAAAATATCCATATGCATGTGCTGTACCTTCCGAGCGGTGGGTGGATTCCCACGGCTGGTTGCCGCCGCGGGAGCCTTCTGCCGCAGTGGCTCCCGCACACAGCTCCCACCCCGGCCGGGTGCCGCCAGGGCTCCAGCCAACACCAGCCAGAGGAAAAAAACCCCAACCGCAGGAAAAGCCCGAGCGCTCAGCGGGGCGCAGTTCTGAGGAAAGAAAGCTGAAAAAAGGGTCCCAGCAGCGCCTCGGCAAACACAGAGCAGTGGCGGGGGGTGACCTGGCCCCATGCATCCGCGGCGGGACCCGGCACTGCTTCCCTGGGACCCGCACATGCACCGCAACGGCGGGAAACGCAGCACCCGCCAGCAGCCATCAATAATTAACACGTCTTAACCGCTGAACTGGTCTGCACCAAGAAATCTGTTTTACTTTTGAAAGCAACTTTGGCCGAAATTGAATTGAGCGATTCCACAACTCAGGCACCCAAAAAGCAGAGGGAAGGGTGGCTCCTCAAAGAGTTTTTCTGTGGCCTGACAAAAAGAAAAATTTCCTGTAGAACTGAAAAATCTGTACCTGAACCTGTAGGAATGAGAAATACTGTAGAATTTTTGTAGAAAAAGTCGGTTGGTGCTACAAATATCAGTGCTCTAGAACAAAAACATACCATACCCTGCTAAGGTCGTGCTTCAAACCATCGGTCAAGAAAAAGGGTAAAATAAAGAAGAAAGGCACAACTCACTATACTTTTTTTGTCATTTTAGAAATAAGCTTACACCTTTTCACCATTTAAAAATACACCAAGGGATTTGAATAACAGCACAGACAGAAAAAAATGCAGATGTGGTCAGATTTTTGAGTAGTTTCTGTAGTACCACGCAGAGTTAAGAGAAAATTAAGTCATACATCTAGAAGAAGCCATTTACAAACTGATAGTTAACAAAGCGTGTTTCCTTTTTGAGCATGGCTGAGAGAGATAAAACAATAAGCTAAATTTATCAGAGACTGCTATTTCTATTTTGACCCCAAAAGCTGTAGTTACTGCTGCTGAAGCTGCTGAATAGAAAACTCCTTCCTACATCAATTTTTAGGGAAGAGGCAAAAATAAAATGCTTTCGAATTTATCTTTTTTCATTTTAGGCATTTTTTTTTTTTTATGGTTTCATTCACTAAATGTTTACATCCCCCCCCCTTTGTTTTTTTTTCATTTTACAGATGTATTTTTATTATGGTTCCTTTGACTAAATGAGAGGCTTGATTACCGAGGATGAAAATCAGTGCAAGACCTCTAAACCTGGAAAACGAGATGGAAATGGATGCCAAAAGGGAAAGCTGAAAAAACTGCTTTGGAAATACTAACTTGCACTTCGTTTTATGTTCACTGTTTCTTTTCGTATGGGGCAGTTTTGCAGGAGCAGAAGTGCACAGAAAACCCTAAGCCTCGAGTGAATTTATTTGCCCCTTGGACACCGGCTTCCTTTCATAACTACTTTCAACACAGAAGATTAAAAATGCTCTTATTTTACCAAATTCCAGAAGTCAATCTGTTGGGAAACACAAAAATTACTTCATCTATTCGGACAGCCAGAAGGTCAAACAGATTTTAAAATCCCTCGCAGCTCCCCACAAGCCTCATTTCGCACTTTCTGCCCCGAGTCTCCCGCTCTTCCTTCGGCCGAGGTTACCCCCAGCCCCAAAGTGACACCCCGTACGGCGTCTGCACAGTCAGGGAAGAAGATGCTTAAATAAAAGCAGGGTGTCCCCCTTGGCAGCAAGCCCCTCTGCGCACCGGGGCTGGAGCCAGCACCAGCAGAAGGTGGCTGGGGGCTGCTGCTGGGGAGGGGAGGACCCCGGGACCCCCAGCAGCATCCACGCTGAGCACCACGCGTGGGAATGGCCCCAGCTACCACCTGCCCTGTCACTGTCCGCAGGTATCACCAAAACGTGGCCAGAGCTGCCCAGGAGGTGGCCCCGGTGCTCCTGGGGAGGTGCCACCACGAAGAGCACCTGGAGGTGACGCTGCGTGCTCGGGCAGAGCCGTACCCGGGGCCGGCCCTTCTGAGAGCAACTCCCTGTGCCAGAAGTGGAACCTCTAGCGATGCTCTCGTAAAAGCCTCACTGCCCTGTGAATCAGAAAAAAAAGCAAAGCCGAGTAGGAAACGGCCGTTCCCTCTCTGGGAAGGCAGCGGAGTACGTATGTGCTGCCGTGTGGAAGCTCTGGATTAAAGAGCAGCCTCACGCACCGCACTCCACCAACCTGGCAAGCCCGGAGAGAGATCGCATCAGCCCGCCGTCCCCAAGGAAGGGGCTGGGTGGGCAAAGGATGAAAGAGGGAGAAGACAATTTGTTTTTTGTACCCCTTAGTGGCCGGACGTCATTGCTGCAGCTTTGGAAGCTGTCTTTCCAAAAGCCGTGAGGGAAAAAAAATGCAGAGATTAGGATTGCTGCGATACATGGGAGAGGAAATATGTTAAAAGGAAGCTTTTAATGAAGGAATGGATGAAAGGTTTCCAGCTACAGGAGATTAACTTTCTTATCATATATACTCCTATTGCAAAGAGGAGGAAAGGGGTGGGAGGAAAGGGGTCTCCTGCAAAGACCTGGAAACTCTCCGACACTGAAAATGAATTCGGTACATTTAGTACAGTTTGTAATGATTCTTTTTGAATGCTTTCTTCTGGACTCGATAAACGTTTATAAAATCAGGTAAATAATACCAAACACCTGGGTCTGCTGAATTATCAAATTTTTAAATGCCACGTGAAGCAGGTAGGGCCCTTTTTGCAAAGCAACCAGCAGCAGCAGCATGCACGTTTCCCAATGCCGTGCCGGGAAACCCACAGGCGAGCAGGTGGGGGCAAGTAACGCACACGGGCTGGTGGCCGCTGCCTTTCAGCTTGACGGAGGGTAATTCACGTGCTGCTCCGCTTCCCAGCGATGCACAGCCTCACCACAGAGAAACAGCCGGAGCGAGGAGGGAGAGAGCGGCTGCAGGCACGGCAAGTGCTTCCCCTGAACCCTCTGTGTGGAGCAAGGAGCCAGCGCCCCCCTGTATCCCAAATAACGAAAGGCCAACCAGCCAAGAAACCAGCCGGCGCACAACCAAAAGCTGGATTTTACAGAAATATGGGGATAAATGGGGTTTTGCTTAACGTGATACTAGACAAGCAAAAATAAAAAGTGAAAGGCATCTAGAGGCGTTTGGAGAGAGGGCAGGAAGGGAGGAAAGCTTCCCGCTGTGCACTGAGGGCCACCCTAGCCTTCAGGGTGTCAGCTGGAGGCAGGAGGGTAGAGGTGAACCTTGTTTTACCACCAGGAACCAGAGCTCGTTTCCCAGGGCAAGGGGACATCTCTTTCTGCCGGGGCAGAGGGTGGTGGCTGAGGCTAGAAGGCCACATGGCGGGGAAGACTCTGCACTGGAGGCACCAAGAAAGTGTTACTTGTTTATAGAGAATATTAAAAATAATAAGGCTGTTAGACAAGAGTGGGGTGGGCAAGTAAGACGTAGAGGGGCTAACAGAATAAGGAGATACACATCATTCCTTTCCTTGAGGAGCTGCTGCTGACTCCAGTGGAACCTCAGCATCTCAGGGACTCATCAAATAACTGACACAACAGGCTACCCAGAGAATTGTTCCCGTTTCAGTTTCCTTTTCAGCGTGAAACAACCTGGACACTAGACATACCATGACACTGTCACAGGAGGTCTGTCCCATCGATGCCGCCACAGGCGGTTTCGGGGCAGAAAGGACAGGGCAAGGCTTCACCCCTCACTACACCCTGGTCCATTCTTACTGATACTACAAGCCCTAAAATAGTAATTTACATACTGTGTAGTCACCTAAATACTTGGTCTCGTTCTTCAGAAACCCTGAAAACAGAACTGTGCATGTCTCAAAAGAATTTAAATGAATTAGCAGAGAAAATCTTTGAGACAATAATTTGCCAACACACATCTTTTTTAAATGCATTTCTTCCTTTGGATTTAAAACTTTTACGTTTACGTTTCAGCAAAGGAGACCTTTATAGAACTGGAGTTCTATACGCCGCGTAAGCTCAGTAAACAAATTATGGTTACTTTACATTAGGAAGACTTATGGATTTTGTTCCCTAAAACTATTTTGAAGCTGGTTTGGCTTTTCACGACACACACACATACGCACACCACCAATTTATTTTAAGCCTGTGTCTGTGCATCCCCATCATCGTACATGCTACAAACAGAGCAGCTGAACCAAACTTTTGCATTCCAGAGCTACCTGGGTACTATTCCCTGGAATCTGGGATGAGATGCAGGGTTTGAGGGCAGCCCAGCACTGTGGTGCCCCCGGAGCCTGGCAGGGCACAGCTCCCACTCTGCCTGTGGCCACAGCAGAGCCAAACGGGTCACCATTACATTTATCATTCTGCTTTTCATCGGAAGAAAAGCGCAAAGGTGAAGGCTTCCTGCAAAGTCCAACACAGGCAGGAAGGTGGCAGATAAACTGCAGAGGGACATGGGGCTACCCGCGCCCCCGAGCACCCGCGCCCAGAGGCCGGGCTGATGGACATTCCACATGTCTCACGAGGCAGAACCACCACTGCTGGTGGCAAGCAGCAAAAAGGGGCTTCGAGGAGGTTCTGATGGAGCTTTGAGAACGAAAATCACAGTAGGAGAAGAACAGTGACTGTCTGTGACTTCCCATTCGGGCATCGCAAAAAACGCTTACGTCGCCCACATTAAATGAAACCAGCTTAGCTCTGAAGAGCATGGCAAGTTTATGCAGCACAGGAAAATTCTGCTCCCATTACCTCTGAATGTGGATGGCTTACTGTCAACATCTATGAATATATCTGTATGAATAACAAACCATACTACAGATGTCACAGAAACATACTGTAAGTGAGCAAAACCGTATCCTGATATTAATCTCCCAAATCCATTTTTAAAAGCCTCTCGGTCAGCGCTGGCACCTCCACTAGAACAGCACAAACAGTGAAGGATGAATATTCATTTTCATGTTACACCTAGTAAGCATAATCACTCTGATAAATTAATTACAGAATGTTCCCCAAAATGTGTGTATGTAATTTTGAAATACGCTTAAGTCTCAAGCACTTTATAAACATTTTTCTATCGTCTGTTTTTTTGGGGGTAATCTTTAGCACTACATCAGCAATTTTGGTACATAAATCCAAGGGGGATACACAGAGTAAACTGAACAAGAGAAACCTAACTCCGGGTCATTTGCCCGCCCAGCAGTTGTGAGGGAAACAGACGGTACCCAGACAACATATTAACTGTGCGAGGCACAAACTGCATCACTGTTACGGCCATCACCACCCAGCACCAAGCACGAGCTTCCCAGCTGGCACAGTAATTTAAGAAAAAGACAAGCTAATTAGCTCTAGTTTCAAATAAAAGGACAGGATATGAAAATATAAAAAAAGAAAGAAATTTAGCAACTTTCAAGTTAATTCTTAGAAACTGCATTTTAAAAGACTTACAGGGAGAAAAAATTAAATAAATTCCAAATATGATGTGTCTGTCTGGGGTTCTGGGATGGCAGCTGAATGCCCTGCCACTCTCCTGGCACCGTGCTGGGAACAGGGAAAGCATTTATTAAGTCTCGGAGGCCTGGGCGAGCACAAGGTCCGAGACGGAGTGCGCGCCGCAGCCTGGTGAGCGAGGGACGGCGGAGAGCTCAGCAAAACACACACAGGAACAACTCTGAGCAAAAGCTATTGAACATTTACGGGCAAGAAACAGGTGTTTTACCAGAAAAGAAGGCAAAGACAATTTCTGGGCTTTCCCCTCTGGCAGCCGCAGCGTGTGAACAGCAGCCCTGTGTGCGCAGCCGCCCTGAGGAAAGACTGCATGGGCAAGGGCTGCAGAGCATCCCGTTCCCTGCACCCAGAACTGCCTCATTCACATCTGCACCATGGAAAATGATGGCAAACTTGTATTTTTAAATGAAGAAAATGATTTTTTTTTTTTTTAAATGAAGATTTTTTAAAGTCTGTCAAAGGTCCCTGCGCTGCAGCTGCTGGGGCCCGGCCACCGCAGCAGCCTCCTCCCACGCTGGCAGGGGATGCTGTTTCTGGAAATCATCTTGGTGTCGGGAAACCAGCGGGCAATAAACGAGTGTGGCTGCGCGTCTAAGACAGCTTTTAGTTGCTGGAGACAAGGTATGTATTCCACAGTATGGAAAATGACATGTATTCTTGTATTCCATGACAAGTATTCCCTAGTATGATTATTACAAACACATACCTAAAATCTGTCACACTGACCATCACATTTAGTAACCTTCTGCATGGTAATGTGGAAGAATATTGTGCAAAATACCAAAATGTTAGACATTAGTCTTAGCGGCTGGGAATCTCTCTGGATTACGCAGCACAGGATCCATACCAGAAGTTACAGTAAGTCTTAGACCAACAGCCTGAACCGGCAGGCTCCTGGAGGAGTGGTTCTGGAAGGAGACCCAGCCCAGGTGGTCTCCCCTCCCATGACAGCTCGTCCCTTTCCCCAGCTGTAACTTCTCTGCCCCAGCGTCCAGCAAAGCCCTAAGGAGTGCTGGTGCCTGCTCGGCTGAGAGATGACCAGGCAGACGGGGCAGGGGGCAGAAATCTCAGCACAGGGAAAGAGGAACGACACCACTCCCCGGGTCACGAGCGCTCATCACCTTCCCACCCGCAGCACTTTTCTGAAAACTTTTTATTGTTATGCAGCTCCTACCTCTGATTTTCTTTATGCCTTTAGTCCTCAAACTGTTGTTTTCTGCTTTGTTTACAATTAGAAACTGTTGTATTTGCTTCCTACTTCACCCTCCTTCACCCTGCCACTTCTTATATGCTTTTAGGAAAACAAAATATATGGGAAAGTTGTAAAGTTCACAACATGAATCACTCTGACATCACTTCTGAATTTCTACCAGCAAAAATGCCGTCTTTCCATATATGACACTACTGAAGTAATGGTATTAAAATGCTATAAATAAACGGCTATTTCCTTCACCATAGTTTTGCACCCATCATTACACACTCCAATTTGCTTTCTGTTTATCTTCCTTTTCAAACACTGGCATCAGAATCATTGCAGACAAATCCTCCCACATACAGAGAATAATCAAGCAAGCAATTAAAAGAAGTACTAACCTTCACTGACAGGAGTCGCACAGCCTTCGAGGTTCAACATTATGTCTTCATCTGTGTCATCTGCTCCAGCTCCCAGAAGCATCCAACTCTCCACGTTCTCACTGTCAGAGATGAAGCTCTCCTCCTCCGAGCTATCATCTATGATGAACACGTCCTGGAGGGCGTGAGCTCCAGCAGAACTACCTGGGTCAGACTTCCCACCCGTGCTCCTCCTTCCCCTGGAAAGGTCCGCGCCTGGCCCAGCAGGAAACGGGGTGTTGCAGGTGGCAGCTTCGGTGTGGTTTGGTGTGGAAGATCCGGAAGGGACATGTATTCTACCTTGAGATGAAGAGCTTGTTGACTTCTTTGCTTTGCTTTTGTAAACACTGTCTTCATCTGGCGTATCAGACAAGACGATGACCTCAGGATCATGTGAGAGCTGAGCACCACGATCGATGAATTCAGTGATTTTCTTGTCGTCAGGCTGTTCCTCAGTTAGAACTGAACTGTGACCCGTGACTCCTGCAACATGAGCTTCTTCATCCATTTCCAGCGTGCTGATTTCTCCAAGATTTTGGGAATAGTGGATCTGGCTATAGAGATGAAATTCCACCTCGCTATCAACACTCTGCTCACTGGATGACTCCTCGTGATAAAGTTCATCTTCATACATGTCGGTATCCTCGGCGTCTTCATATCCAACAAACATTCTGGAAAGCAGATAGGCTGTATCTACAAAAAACCAAAAGGTGATATCAGAATGGTGAGGAACGTATGCCAAAACCCATCTTCCAGATGATACCTTCGGTCTTTCTGGAATTGCTAAGGTTAGTCATGGAGCTCTGCGTACGGAAGATAAAACTTAACAGTTGCAGGAACTGATGACTTAACAGCTACAGGAACTGATGCTCAAATCCATGACAGCTTAAGGGTGCATCTGGTTTAATCTCAACTACTACTTTAACCTCATCTACTTTAGCTTCTGAAAGTTGCAATTAATGGAGCTGTGGAGCCTCCACAGCTCCTCTCCACCCTGGGTCCAAAACCAGGGCACCTGCATGGATCGGGAGGCAAACGAGAGTCCGAATCCAAGTTGTGATCGTTCCGCCACCTCGTATTAACTCTGGGTACTTTGCAACTTGTTTTACTAAGCAACATCTTTTATATATATACCTGAAAGAGCAGGGAAGGCCCATTTAGCAATGAAGTAACCTGGAGCCCACCTAGACCTGGGCTGCAGAGCCACCTGAACGGGCACTTCAGAACATAACATAAAGGAGAAGTGCCGGGGCTTTGGTACAGAAGCACCCAGACATGCTCCGCCATGAGCTCAATACTGAAGGCAGCATAAAGAAAGAGAACAGTAAAGGTGGTATAGAAATCTGCAGCTTTCATACAAAATAGCACATTGCCATGTCCCATTAGGACTCACGAACTGAGTCACAGTGCTACGGACATGCAACCTCAGTGCTCTTAGGCCTGAGGAAGGTATGTCTGAGGTGTCTGCCCAGCTCAGTGTGAGCTGTGACATCTAAGTGCTGCTACTGGTGAAACAGTAAGTATCTACAGCCTTCAAAGGCCTTTTTGGTGCATCTAGGACAAAAGCCCTGATTCCCCTCTTCATGTATGCAGCAACACTGCTTTTCAGATCATGCTGTAAGAGCTGGCTGATGCGACAAAGTGCACAAAGTTTGCAGATGATGCAAAGTTGGGAGGAGTGGTTGGTATGTCAGACGGTTGTGCTGCCACTTGGAGGTGCCTCAAGGGGCTGGAGACATGGGCAGAGAGGATTCTCATGAAGGTCAAGAAAGGTCCTGCACCAGTCCTCCACCTGGGACGGAGACATGCTGGGGGCCACTGCCTGGAGAGCAGGTTTGCAAAAAAGGACCTGGGGATGGGACAAGTTGCCCATAAGCCAGTAGAGTTCTGGGACAACCAGGACGCTGGTCTCCTGAGGAGCAGGGTGAGGGAGGTTATCCTTCTGCTCTAGTCTGCTCAGGAGAGCACACCTGCAGTGCTGTGTACAGCGCTGGGCTCCCCACCACCAGAAAACATGGACATACTGGAGTCAGAGCAGTGAAGGGACACTAAAACAATCACGGGATTGGAGCATCTGACATGAGGCCAGGCTGAGAGATCTGGGACTGTCCATCCTCCACAAGAGGAGACTCCGGGGGATCTTATCTATGTACAGAAATACCCGATGGGGGAGGTAAGTAAAAAGATCGAGGGAGGGGGTGTAAATAAGGCAGAGCCAAGCTCTTCCAAGCAGTGTCCAGTGGCATGACGAGAGGCAGCAAACATAAAAAATAAAATACAGGAAATGCCACTTAAACATAAGGAAAAACCCTTTTTTACTTCATTGACCAGAAAGGCTGTGCAGCCTCATCCTGGAAGATGTTCAAAACCCAGATGGACATTGGCCCCTGAGAAAACTGCTCTGGGTCACCCTGC
The DNA here is from genome assembly GCF_964106895.1 of Numenius arquata. Taxonomy (NCBI): domain Eukaryota; kingdom Metazoa; phylum Chordata; class Aves; order Charadriiformes; family Scolopacidae; genus Numenius; species Numenius arquata. The sequence goes on along the minus strand of NC_133616.1, from coordinate 85,234,484 downwards.
TCTGAGTCGAGGGGGCTGGATGAGGCAACTCCCAGAGGCTCCTTCCAACTTCATTCACCCTGAGATCCCAGCCCAAGGGCGAGTGCCTCCAGAGCTCGCTCCCTGCTCCCCAGGGAGATGGGAAACCCACAGACGTTCTGAAGTTACTTTGCCTAATTCGTGGGATACAGTATTTCATTTCCATCACACAGGGAGGAGAGGAAAGGGAATACTTCCTCTTAAAAGTCTATCTTTATTTCTTTGTTACACTTATTCCTAGGGAAGCCAACAAGCTTTTTTAGACATAAAAACTGTTGGAGGGAGTTCCGTTTTCAGTTGTGGAAGGTATTGTTTGAATTCACATACCGATACATGCTCAAAAATTTAGAATTGGAAGCCTTACACTTAAGTAATTTATGCGATGATGGTATTTTAAGAACCCAAAGGCTCTTCTTATGACAGCTTTGTGTGCACACCCTGCAAGAGTTCTTCCCTGATTGTGACAGGTTTGACCTCGTTTGTATTCCTGTTATACCAGCAGTCAAACTAACAAGGAAAACATTTTTCGCGGAAAAAATAAACAAACCGAAACCACACAAAACTCGAGCACACAGGCAGGAAAATGCAACGCTTACTGACAATCCATACACTGTGCCCTTTTCTGTTTAGGCTTCCAGTAGATGAGCGGACATCGTCTCTCAGGAGTTACACAAAGTAGTGACCCTTGCTGAAAACATGCAGCTGAACGTGACTGCTGCGTCATGAGAGTCAAGCAGCGCCCAAGGAGATGACTCACAGACACTTCATGACGAAGACAAGAGTAAGAAGAGGCAGCACGGCACTACGCTTACTTTGATCTATCCTCCCCAGAAGCTCAGGTCAACAGCAGCTCCTCCTCTTCCTCTCAGGTCCACACACAACTGGGATGACGAAGGGCTCTTCCTCTTGCTCAGCATGTATGGCAGCCCACTGGGAAATGGAAAACATCAAACATCAGTGTCACAACGCAGACCAAAGATACCTGGTTTCACCATTCACTATCCTCGAACTCAGGCAATAGCCCCACCCCACCTCTTACCCACTGAGTGAAAAACACCCATTTCAGCTGTTTGGCATCAAAGCTGACAAAAACTCTACAAAAAGGAAGAGGAGCTTGACAGACAAACTTTCGCTCTTTTTCAGATTGTCAAGCTGAAGCAGTCTCTTACTGTATTCATACTGATACTCAAATAGAGAAAGAAATCCCTGACTGCCAGTCTCCAGCAATTTAGATTTCCTTTCACCAGTGAAAGGTTTTGGTTATGGCCAGTTGTCCTTTTTGCTACTAGCTAGACTATGACAAAGACATCCCTCATGTCGGAGTGTGAAAGCCACGTTAAAAATAATAGTCCTGCACAGACTAGCTGATTTGACGGGTAACACCGGCTGCAGACACTACAACACACAGTCACATTGTACTTTGGAACTGGCCTGCCTTACTTCAAAAAAAAAAACCAACAAACTTCAAACCCTAGGCCCGTCCCTCCACCAAGGGGAGTCCCATTCCCACCTGAACCCAGAGCACAAGTACCCAACTGCCGCTCTGGCAAGCCCTAAGTAAGAACAGTTCAGGTAAAGGGCTAATGATCTTAACACAAAACTCAAAAAATCACAGCTATCTGAATGTCTTTAAATACGTCTGAACAAAACTGCAGAGGGCTACAGCTGGAAATGGCAGGAGACCATTTTCCCAGATCACTTACAGAGACAGCCTGCCAGCACGTTCTGTCTAGTCCATCAAGAACTCCAACACCCCTCACCTGATGAAGTGAGGGAAGCTGGCGGCAGCACAGGGCAGTCAGAGGGAGGCGCTGAGGGCAACTGGCAGGGAGGAAGAGCACGAACAAGTTAACGAGAACACCCACAGCAATTTCCACTCTGCGTGCAGGCACCTCGTCCTCAGCCAAAATCCCCAGGGACACTCAGGGGCAGGACAAGCGCAGAAGGGGCTCTCAGCAAGTGGCAGCACCATGCCCAGGCCCATCCTTCCCTTGCCTTGCTTCTCCTTCCAGCTCCTTCTCCCCTTTGTCAACTGCAGCACCTCTGCTGCTCTGACTTTTTCAGCTCTTAAAATCTTTCAGAGCTCGCGCAGTAACCTTTCCTCTCTTTCCCGTGCCATTTCAAATATGCATTCTGCTTAACCTCAGATATTGAGTTTTCTTAAAAGAAAAAGCTCTGAAACCAAAAATGAACTTTTTCATCCTTTGCAAATATGACTTTTCACCTGAGCATACTACTCCCACCACAAACCACCAGTGAAATCCAAATATTTCCTCATTTTTTGTGCTCTCTGCCTGATCTTTACAGTAATAGCAAAGTGGCAAAGTAATGCCAAATCTAACACTGTACGACAAAGGCCATGTTGAAAATACAGCAACAAATGTATTCTCTACTGTCTTAGGAGGCAAAGACCCTCGTCAGTCCCTGTGCTAGAGACAGGAACATCAATAAAATGGAAGGGAAAGGTCTTTTGAGGAAATTCATAGAGTCATAGAATGGTTAGAGTTGGAAGGGACCTTAAAGATCATCGACTTCCAACCCCCCTGCCATGGGCAGGGACACCTCCACAAGACCAGGTTGCTCAAAGCCCCATCCAACCTGGCCTTGAACACTTCCAGGGATGGAGCATCCACAGCTTCCCTGGGCAACCTGTTCCAGTGCCTCACCACCCTCACAGTAAAGAATTTCCTTCTAATATCTAATCTAAATCTTCCCTCTTCCAATTTAAAACCACTACCCCTTGTCTTGTCACTACATCTCCTGACAGAGTCCCTCTCCGGCTCTCCTGTAGGCTCCCTTCAGATATTGGAAGGCTGCCAAAATTACCAAAAACTTCCTAAAACCACAAGTATCTGTCAGAACAGAGGTTCAGACACCCGAATGGCAGGAGACATCAACAGACTTGATAGCTGTGTGCAGAACAGACCCTTCCTCAGTTTTTTATTTACCCACATTTGTGATACATAAACTTCTTTTGGGCTGTTCAGACATGGCACAGGTACAACTAACAGGAAACAGATAAAGAACTTAAATGTTCAAATGCAGCTAAGTGAAATCTTTCATTTTCAGCTGCTGTAACTGCTTTTGTACCCTTCACCAGAAGCTGCATACCTCTTTTTGGGGAAAGATAAGCAATTAAAAATATTAGTTGTTATGAAGCGCAGTATCAAAATGAAAATCTTTGTTATTCTTGCTGCCCTACAGAGGCATACAAATGTCAAATCTGTATGTATTTTTTTAAAAAAAAAACAACACTCCAACAATATATGGTTATTATCAGAGTTCAATGTCAGGAGAGAGTTTTATTCCCCCTCTGTGTCGTGTTTCTGTACCAAACATAGTGCAGATTGCATTTTGGCTTATGGGGATGACTGAGCCGTACTCAAAGCAGATGAGAAAGAAACAACTTTCCTTTGTGAGGTGCGAGGTGTAGCCGTCAGACACCCGGCGTGGCTGCCCACACTGATGTGCTCAGCCTGGAGCAGAAACGTCCTCACGGCGAGACACTTACACGTGCCGTGAGCAGGACTCCAGGGCAGCCACCCCTGGCTTTCCAGGGAGCAAACCCTGACTGTGTCTGTTGTTTCTGTTTCAGAAAGCCAAGAAAAAGGCTGACAGCACCATAAAGGTGATCTAGTGGTGACATTAGTTATTTTTGGCTAAACTTTGTCATTCATTTCTTTTGTCACTCATTCTTCTATTTGTGGCTAAACTTTGTCACTTATTTCTTCAAGGGTAACTTGCACAGCTCAGTGCTGAGGTGTAAAACTCTCTCTTATGTCGATTTGCAGTGTGTTTGAGAATGCGTTTCTCTTCTGTACTTCCTTGAAATGCGGGGCAAAATAAGTGTAAAAGAGAGAAGAAAAGCTTTGGAGAAGAGGTAAACGCTTTTTCTAGTGCCAGGCTATACCTTCAGGAGATGACGGGAATATTATCTTCCACACCCAAAACCCTGCAAAATAACAAAACATTGGGAGTTTACTTCGAGCCTCTGGCAAGGGTTTTTTCCCCCCCCTCAGATTAACGGGGTTTGTTTTCCCTTGGATCACGACTGCACTCGGCCGGGTGGAAATACCGAATTTTCCCGAAGGAAACACCCGGTCCCCGGTTACGTGGAGCGGCAAAAAAGGGAAGAGAAAGAGGACCCGTTTGAGAGGTGGGGGGGGGGAACCGCTCCACACCGCGGCTGGGCCCGGCAACCGGGGCCTTCCCGGAGCGTGGGGGGGGACGAGGGAGCGGAAGGGCCGGGAGAGGCCGGGGCGGGAGGGGCCCGGCCGGGGGAAGCCGGAAGGACCGGGAAAGGCCGGGGGGGGTGGGTGGGTGAGGAGATGGAGGGGGGAGGCCGGGAAGGGGGTTCGGGGCCGGGGTCGGGCGGCCGGTACCGGCGCCGCTGCCGTACTCACTGCCGGCCGCGCCGGGACACGCCGAGCAGGAAGTGGCGGCGAGCGCGTGCTTCCGGTCCCGCCCCCTCCTCTCCCCGCCCTGCAGGAGGCCCCGCGGGGGCCAGAGGCGGGGCCTCTTGGAGGGCGGGGCGAGGGGGGCGGGGCCTGCGCTGGTCTGCCCGCGGGGATTGACGCAATCAGCGCGTTTTTTGCCCCAAAATGCTGGAAGCGGGGGGGGCTGGAGAGTTGCGGGGTTCAGCCTGGAGAAGAGAAGGCTCCGGGGAGACCTTAGAGCCCCTTCCAGTCCCTCAAGGGGGGGGCTCCAAGAAAGCTGGGGAGGGACTCTGGATGAGGGAGGGGAGCCATAGGAGGAGGGGGAAGGGTTTGACACTGAAAGAGGGGAGATGGAGATGAGATGTGGGGAAGAACTTCTTTGCTGTGAGGGTGGTGAGAGCCTGGCCCAGGTTGCCCCGAGAAGCTGTGGCTGCCCCATCCCTGGAGGGGTTCAAGGCCAGGTTGGAGGGGGCTTGGAGCAACGTGGTCTGGTGGGAGGTGTCCCTGCCCATGTAACTAGATGGTCTTCAGGGTCCCTTCCAACCTAAACTCTTCTACAATTCGATAAAAACACAGGCCTAGGTTGCCCAGAGACAGAAATGTCTCATCCCTGCAGACATTCCGGGTGAGATTGGATGGGGCTCTGAGCCACCTGTGTTGGGTTGATGGTTGGACTTGATGACCTTAAAGGTCCCTTCCAACCTGGACGATTCTATGATTCTATGCTCTAGTGGAAGATGTTCCACTAGAGATGTTCCACAGCCACTGCTTCGGAGAAGGCAGAGGATGTGGCCTGTGATGCTGCAGGGCATTGGTAGGAGAAGGGATGCCCTGGGTCAGCGATGACCTTGGCAGAGCTGCTGAATCCCCATGGATGCACCGGAGCTGTGCTGCGGTGCCAGGGCCTCGGTGTGCGGTGCCGGGCACGTCCCGTGGCTGCAGGTGAGCTTGCCCGACTGGTCCCAGCACTTACACCCTCTGCCCAGCCTTGCCTTTGTCCAGGAGTGCAGCTCCCATGCAGAGCTCCCTTCTCTCTGGCAGGACAGGCAAGCGGTCGGGCTGTTTTCCCATAAGAAAACCCCGTAACAGCCCAAACGAGCAAAGAGAGGTCCCCCTTCTACCGACGGGGCCTGCCCGGCTGGCTGCAAGCCCCCTTGGTGCTGCACGGCTTGTGGTCCCCAGCACCTACAGGGACCCAAGGTTACCTATGCCCTCCTCTCCTGGAGGTGTTAGCTCTGATAATTAGCATTTTCAGGTTAGTGCCTTTCGTTCCGGAGTCGTAATGAACCAGTACCTCCCTGACCTGCCGGTACGGGGGTTTCCTCACAGCTCCCGGCCGGCCGGGAGAGCAAGCAATCACCTTTCTTTATTTTGCTGTCTTTGAATTTTAGAATGAACTTCTTCTTCCCCAGAGGGACATAAGCATTGCAGATTTTCAGGAACAGGCAATTGTATGAGGATTTGCCTGAAACTGGGATGTTCAGTTAAACCCCACTTCATGTTTTTCTTCTATAAATGGGTTTGGATATCATTGTTTCATAAAACCAAACATTCTAGAAGCTGAATTTCTGCATCAGACTGCTTTACCTCCTGCTCTGACGGCGGCAGGTCACAGATTTCCCTATGCAGCTTACTAAAAGTGAATAAAAATGAATGTAAATAAAAGTCTTTAAGAGATGTAAAGTCAGCTTCTGAGGTCAAAGTCCCCTCCGTGTGGAAGCATGTTTCAGAAACTAGATGAAAATGATGGATAGAAGTTCTGGGTGATGCCCTGGTGCCCACCAGGAGCGTGCTGGAAAGTTTAACCTGCTTTCTTCTCACTGTGTTTTGATTTGTAGTTCAAATGCTCACAACCTATAGGAAGAGCAGGCAGTTTTCACTTAAACAACAGCTAACTCTGTAACACACCGTGGGCTTTCAAATAACTCTTTTTTCCTTTTTCTGTTGAAAGCAAACCTCTGTGCAAATTCAGTTTTCAAACGCTGTGCCATTGTGAAGAGAATTCTCACAGCTTTTGGTTGAGTTCCCCCCATGTAAATCTCAGTGGTTTTAGCAGGAGCCCTCCTCTCCACGTGAGGCAAGGCTGGAGGGGATGGGTCCCGCTCAGTGGCCCAGCAGCAGGAGCATCTTCATGGCCAGCGGTGGCCCTGGCCTGGCCAGTGCTGCCACATCTGCCACTGGGAACATGGTGACAGCAAAGGCCTGGAAGATCTGGGCAGAGGCTCCGGGAGACCCCTGAGACCAGCAGGGATAACTTGCCAGCGGTCAACTACCAGCTGTTGGAGAAGCACAACCTTGAGAGCTGGGAAAAGCCTGCTCCGGCTTCAGGGAAGAGGCGGTGGCCAAGACGGGAGCAACAGGAGCCATGTGGCCCGTGGAAGCCTCCCTTCTGTTTGCCCGCACCCAGCAGCCGCTGCCCACGGGGCACGGACACTGTCCCGTGTGCTGGGACAGGGGGACACCAATGTGGTGCCAGCATCACCTCCAGGACCAGCCGGCTCACCTCTGCCTCTGCCACCCGGCCGGCAAGCGGTGTGGATGGCAGCGACGACGGCCAGCACTGGCCCTGGTGCCCCTGCGTGGCGCGGGGGCACGAGGCTGCAGGGACTGGGGTCCAGGGGTGCTGTTAATGAGTTTGCGCTGCTAATGAACATCAGTGTTCTTTTGAAGTTCAAACTAGCCTGATTCGTTCTTCTTCCAAATGCCCCCATCACATGGCAGCCCCCCTTCTGCTGGGTCGGGGCTTCCCGCAGCGGGGGCTCTGTGCCCAGCAGCCGGAGGACGTTTCCAGTGGCACACGGGGACACACACACAGGGCACACACACAGAGGTGTGCTCTCAGCTGGCCACGGGGGTTGGTGGGGACAGGAGCCACAGCATGGCACAGACACCAGCAGCACCAACGGCCTCCTCTGGTTCCCCCTCTGGCTGCTCACAGTGCAGGTCCCTTAGTGGAAAACAGGTGTGTATTCACATGTGCACACACATGTATGCAGGTATGTACATATGTACATACACACACCAGCCGGGTCCTGCCAGTAGCTGGCCTTAGCCAGCCTGCCCCGGAGCTGTGGCTGCCCTGGTGTCACCAGCTGCCATGGGGACATGTGTGCACCGAGCAGGTCCCACTGTCTCAGGGACACACGTGCACTGAGCATGTCCTGCCGCAGGGACACGTGTGCACCGAGCAGGTCTCACTGTCCACGGGGACACACATGCACTGAACAGGTCCGGGTGCTGTGGGAACACGCTTGCACCGAGCAGGTCCCACTGCCCCAGGGACACACGTGCACCAAGCAGGTCTGGGTGCTGCAGGGACAAGCATGCATCGAGCAGGTCCAGCCTCATGGGCTCTCACCAGAGCTCCCGATGCTCTGGTCTCCCCACCACCTGCCTCTTTCACACCGGGCTCCCCAGCCTTCTGTCCTACTTCTTGGCCACCTCAGCTTGTCGTTGGCACGACCACGCTCGCTGGCATGTGCCCACGCAGCAGGGATGCACCACGGCTCCCCTGGTGATGCCCCACCACATGCTGTCCCTCACAGCCCTGTGAGCACACAGCACAGAGGGCCCCTTGCCCAGGAAAACACTTAGTTGTCTGTTTAATATTGCCAAAAAAGGTCGTGTTAGAGTCTGGATGTTGGTAACCGGCCTGGTGCAGGCAGCACGGGGAGCCGTGCAGGGCACGAGGGGAGCAGGAGAGGTGGGCAGGGAGGAGGGGGCGGACGCAGGGGGCGGTGGGGACTCCATCTGTCTCTGCCGCTGCGGGAAGGGCCGCCTGCCCCCCCCGTCCCCCGTGTCCGGCCCGGGGATGGGTGTCCCGTGAGGAGCAGGGCGGGCAGACACATGGTGCTGCCGCTCGGCCCAGAGCTTTCGTTTTTCATTTCGTTTTTTGTAGGCCTTCCGGACGTCGGGGGTTTCCTTAAGGCGGTGCTGGCACTCTATTTCCAACATCGCGGGCACGTAATTACAGCCGCGCTTGGCCCCCGGGAGCCTCAGCCCAGGCACGTACGTGTTGGCTGAAAAGTGCCTCTCGAAGGGCGAAATGAGGTGATTCTGTGATGCTTTGGGTGAAGAGAAGGGAGAACAAAGCCTGACCCACGAGGATGAAGGTTTCTCCTCCATGGGGGAGCCTGGCAGAAGCCCAGCCGTGACACCTGATCTTGGCCACGAGCACTTTGGTCTGACCGTGATTCCTCTCCAAACAAAAAGCTTTTTACTGCCTCTGGACATTATGAAACCTCCTCAAATGTATCAGATAATTAATCACTGTAAAACATATGCTGTTAATATGATTAAAGGATGAGCTGGAATTGCCGAAGGTTACACAACCGCCGGGCTCCTGAGGACACGGGTGGACTCTGCTGACCCAGTGCCTGTGACCCCGCGTCCCCCTGCCCGGCCGGTCCCAACCCCGGCCTGGGGGCTGCCGCCCCCGGCGGCCCTGACCTGTCCCCATCCCCATCGAGGTGCCCGACACCAGGGCTGGGGCTGCCCCGGTGCCCCACAGCTGCTCCTGGTCGGGGGGTGGGAGGGGGCACTGCCTGGTCAGCCCCCACCGCGGCAGCTACTGAAATGGTGAGAAATGCGCGTTTGGAGAAAGACCTCAGGTCCAGCACCTTTCCTCAGAGTATTTCCAGGAAACAAAATTCCATACTTCTAGAATAAGCAGCAGAAAGATTGGAGGATTTGGGCTGGGCACTGACTGCAGTCGTGTTTTACGCTTGCAAGAACTCATTCTTGCCAAATTTGACCTTGAAAGGAAGTTTCTTTTTGGTGGTGTCGTTGTGGAAAGTCAGCAGCCGCCTCTGATGCATCCTGCGCAGCGTCACCGGTCCCCACCATGCCCTGGGGACACCGGGGACCCTGGGGACACAGGGGACCTGGCAGCAGCCTCTCCAGCCCACCAGGGACCTGTTCTCCTCCACGGTCTCGGTTCACGAGGCCAGTCTGGGCCATATGTGTATGTATGGGACCACCTTGTGATGGAGGCTTGAAGGTCGGCCTTAATATGGTTTGTACTCCTCTGGTTTGCATCGGTGTTGATGGTACAAACAAACCAGCAAGAACTTTTCCACCAGATGGTTGTCAACAGCTTTCACTATTAGCCTCACCCAGCGGGAGTTTGTGTCTTCTCCAGGTCTTGCAGCGCAGCTTCTGTCGTCCATCTCTGTCTGCAGAGGAGGCTCTCACTGAGCTCTGCTTGGCAGCAGCCACGGCTTTAGGAGAACAGAGAAGCAGAGTGGGTCAGCTGTGGCACTGAATTTCTGAGTGTCGCGTGGTGCAGGAAAAGCAGGGCCGTGTGTTTGCCTTCACTGTGTTCACCTCTCCTTGAAGGAACAGCCCTGTCACCTCACACTGCCCGGGTCCATCCACACTCAGCGGGGAAGTGCCACAGCTCCCTTTCGGATGCGCCAGAGCGCACTCGGCTGCCCAGAGGGGCTGAGGGGGTCACCTGCACTCGGTGCAGTGGGATCCATGTGTCACCCACGGCTCCAGCGTTGTCACCGGGTGCCCTTTTGCTCTCGGGCATGTTGAGCCCCGCTGCTGCCGGTGCTTCTGAGCATCGTCCCTTGGGAGGAATCATCAACCCCCTCTGCTGTGCACCTGAACCCGGTCCAAACTGTTCACCTCCTCCCCTGCGCAGTCCGTTCTTGGTGTGCAGGGACTCACTGGTGACTGGAGAGAACCTCAGCATGGAGATTCAGGTTCATATGTGGCCAGGAGATGAGGGGGTGTCACCTCCTTTCCACCCCGTTCCTGGTGCTAAGACATCTGTGGTCGTGTTCTGCTCAGCTTGTGGAGCTGCTCTTCCTCCCTGGAGAGAGTCCTCTCTTCTCCACAGCTTCCCAAGTGTTGAGGGTGGAAGGAGGCACCTTCCTGTGGCCCAGAACTGGGCTCCAGTGCTGCAGGGAGTGGTGGGACTAGAGACAACCCTCTCTCCTTCCTACCTGACACCATTGGCTGTAGCTGACAGCTCAAGGTATCTCCTGCAAGGGCAGCAGATCCCGGCTGTCCCGGCTGCAGCCCAGCGTGCGTGTCCTCCACGCCGGACTCCAGCCCACAGGTCCCCTGCAGGAGGGGGTGACGGTGCTTCAGCCACCGCCGTACCATCTTCCCACTGCGATTTTCCCCAGATGGCCACAAAATCCCAGCGAGGAGGAACGGGGGAGCCAGGTCTGTGGGGGACGGGGAAATCTGCGTGGGTTGCAGGGAGGGAGACACTGCAACGTCTCCAACTACTTGGGGACACTCCAGGTCCCCTTGAGTCTTCCAGATTGCAGGAGACCAGGGGAGACTGTCGCTCTTCCGCCACAACCTTTATGTGCTGAAGAAAGAAGAGGGAAGAAAGGGAAATTTTCCGTAAATGTGAACTGGCAGTTTACAGCCCGGGTGCCAGTAGGTGGCACCCAAGAGTGCGCAGCTTCGTCCCCAGCCTTTGTGCCAGCCCGGCGCTCGGTCACCAGAGGTCTTCAGCCTCCACTCTCCTGAGGCCCAGAGGCCTCTGCTGCTCGGGTGGACAGGGATCAGGAAGGACCCGGGGTGAGAGAAATGATGGTTTTCCATTCCTTCTTTCCAAAGCCTGTTTCTGAGAGCCGTAGGGAGCAGCTTGAAGGCGTCCAGAATGAGTCTCAACAGTGCTACTCATCAATAAGGTGTCCATGTCAGGGTGGTGGTTTCTGTCGGTTGTAGCTTGGCAAGATGTCAGCCCTGAGAGGGGAAATGGCCCCGAGAGCTGATGCTTCGCCCGTCATTCCTTTGAGAATTTACAGCTGGAAGGAGCTGCCCCGACCAGGAGCATCGATGACGAAAGTTACAGGAGTCTTGGGCACGTTGGAAAGGTTCTGTGATATTTCTTCTGGTCTGGAACAATGTGAGGATGTGACTGAAGAATGGGGGTGTGCAAGGAGGTCAATTAAATGTGTGTGGACAATCATCTCCTGGTTTTTAAGAGCTTAGTTTTGCAATCTTGTCGAATGCTATTTTTACCTGGACTGTTTGAATGACTAGATGGGTTGTACTTGTTTCTGGTCACCTGTGCTAAGGGAAGTTGTCTCTGACCCAGTGTCAGCTGTTTCCTGATGATCGTTTTGTTTTCATCCAGCAGCTGCAGCCGATGGTATGTTTTGTGTCGGGTGTCTGGGCCCATGAACTCCGTTTTTGTCTGTCCTGACCCAGTAAAATGCATAACCTCGATGTGATGCATCGCTCCTTCTCCTTGAAGGCCACCGGTGGACCTGCTGTGCTGTGCCGGGCAGGAGCCGCCGCGCCGCCTGCACGGGCCTCGCTCAGGACCGGGGGGGCCGCAGCTGCAGGAGGGGTGAAACGGTTCAGAAACACCGGGCAAGGAGTCAGGGAGGGGCAGGGAAGGGCAGGGAGATGAGGGCACAGAGGAACACGTCTGGGCAGGGAAGAGGTGGCAAACGTCTGCCAGTGCAGTTACCATTTTCCCATCTTTTCACCCATTTCAGCGTCAGAAAACGGCATTGCCCAGGTCATGGGAATGGGCACCTTGAAAAGACTTTGCATGGAAATGGCGTGAGAACCACACGTTCTGGACCCTGACAGGCCTCAGGGCATGGGTGGCCTGTGCCGGCCACGTCCCACTCACGAGACCTTCACAAGAGCGTGGGCGCTGCCGGTGCCGCTGGACCTGGGCGCAGACCAGGGGGACATTTGCCACCAGGGTGCCTCTGGCCCCGAGCAGCCTCCCGAGCTGCAGCCCCTCATCACCCTCCGCGAGTGCGGCGGGGACAGGAGCGCTCCAGAAGTTAATTAAATTCCCACCCCCCCCACCCGATCTGCTCCTCCTCTTCCCAACGCTCCACTTTGCCGCTTCAAACCCAGCAGTGGGAGCGGGGAGGGAGCGTAATTATTCAGCTCCTTGGAGCTCGCTCTACAGTGCTTCATGGCTTGTTAATTACAGTTTCAGCTGCACTAGTCAGAGGAGGGCCAGGAGAGCATGTGGGGAAGTGGGGGGCACGGGCCGAGGCCGGGGGGGGACTCGGTGAAGTTGGGAAGAAGCCACACGGGCTGATGGCAGGGAGAGGATGGAGGGGAATGGGGCAGAGACTACCACACCGGCAGCAGGGAGCGGGAAGCAGCTGGAAGCAGAGGGAGATGGGGAAGAGAGGGGGAAGGAGGAGCGGCGCAGGGGTGGGTCATCTGCGGAGGGTGGGGGGACACGGGTTAGGCACCAAGGGGTGCTGTGCACCTCCACCACTGAAGCGTGTCCTCCGAGCCCACCTCTGGCAGAGGAGGTGAATGCCCAGGCTCCGAATCCAAGCGCTGCCGGTGGGTGCCCTGCGGCTGGGTGGGGAGGGGTCCCTGGAGGACGGAGTGGCTTTCACAACACATTGACCACTGTCAGGGAAAGCATTTCCTTTCCTCAGTCATCCTAATTTTCTCACTAAATGAACAAAATAATTGCAGCAGCATTCTGCCTCTCTCCAAATTCCAGCAGGTAAGAATCCTCAGCACCTTCAGGGCAGAAAAACCCCAACATCCCAGGTCTGGTGAAGAGCTGAAGCCCCCTGAGAGGCACACGTGGGACCCCAGCCCACCCGGGTGCGGCACCGCACACCCCCTGCCAGTGGCCACGCACCGGGGCTCAGGCAGGAACCAGGGATACACGGGGATGAGCTCTTCCCTCCCAATGGTGGGTCAGTGCTGGATGTCACAGCACACTGCAGGTGAGCTGTGCTGGGCGTGCTGGCCACACTGGCCACAGTGGCCATGCCAGCAGCCCCCTTGGAGCAGGCAGAGGGGGCTGAGTGGCTGCGGCAGCTCCAGCCTTGGGGAGGCAGGTCCTGTGCCCTCGCCCCACTCTCCCCTTGCTCTGCTGTCTTGGTGGGGAGGAGGTGAACCCAGCAGGTGAGGAGATACATGTCCATGTGGTCCCCTCACCCCTGGGGCAGCCCCCCCCAAGAGAACAGTGTTTCTGCTGCTGCCCCTGCTCCAGGGGGCCTGGGCTTAAGGGAAGAGGTTGCCCTTCTGGACATCCAGCTTCTAAAAATAGGTTATTTAAAAGAACGTAGTGGGGGGAAGAATGCTCAGGTCCTCTGTGGAGAGCCATTTTGGGCTTATCTACAGCTTCTGAAATGAACACGTGCAAAATTCCTCTTTTGACAGAAGTGAAAGGACAATTCAGAGCCAGAAGAGGCTCTGTGCTCAAAGACTTGATGCTGCACTGCCAATAGTTTTTGAACTCTGACTTCATGATTTCCATTTTCTTTTGGCAGCTCCCAATCTCTGTTTCTCTCCTTTTTCTGGAAAATTTCCCTCAAGGAAGCACCGGTGATGGCCCAGGAGACGGCGTGTGAGTGCTCTGCATTGTGGAATGCTCTGACATTTGGCATTCCCAGGGCGTTACCCCCATCAATGCAGAATAAGTTGTCAGAGCATGAAATTGGTATTTTTACATATTCTTAATGTACAGATGTCAGTCTGAAAGCCATGCACAAGTGTTATGATTAAACTCTCTGTTTCATTCTCTGCCTGTCCGTGGAGCTGTTTGGAAGGTTTCTTTCCTTTTGGGGGGTTATAGGGAAAAAACACAGCCTTAAAAAGTAATAATTCTACTGAATAGCTCTATCAAAAGCTGAAACCTAAGTTTAAGACGTTGTGCACCGAATGCAATATAGACTCATAAATCCAGAGCAATAGTGTTCAATTTCTAGCACCTGTGTTCCTGGCACGGCAGCAGAAAGTGAACAACAAGTACCAGATGCATAGAGGGAATATAATCACTGACCCAGTTTCTGGTGCCAAATACATCAACATGTTCCAAATCAAATCTGCTCAGAGCTTACAAGTTTGTTATTCTACGTTAATTACCATGTAAGAATGGCAGACCCTTGTGGGAGGATTAATGTGCCTAAACATAATGTACACAGAGAAAGAAGAGGAAGGGCAGGACTAAGGATGCACCTAGGACTGCAAATTGCTTGATTTGGGCTGTTTGGTTGCAAATACACAAATCATAGAATGGTTCAAGTTGGAAGGGACCTTAAAGAACATCGAGTTCTTCCTGAAGAGGAGGAGCTTTTTGAAGTCACCTGCCTGGAGGCAAATCAGCTGCTCCACCCTGCTCCTGTCTCCAGAACCTGTGCAGTAAAAGAAGCCAATATTGGTGAAAAATGGTACAAGAGACTGTGCATTCTCCATCATTGGGAGCTTCCAAGCCCACGCTGGGGAAAGCCATGGCCATCCTCCTTTGGTCTCATAGCTGACCCCTCTGCGAGCAGAGGGTTGGAGTAGAGACTTCTTCATGTCCCTTCCAGCCTGAATTGTGCTGTGACCCTGCTCTCCTGCAGGCAGAAGGTTAGAGCCAGAGGGTGTTCAGCTCTTGCGTGACAGACCTTCCTGCTGCAGTTCTTCGTAGTGTTTGTCCAAAGAGCTCTTAAGACTGTACCCTGGAGATGTTGCTCACCGTGATTTGATGTATCTTGAGAGCCCCTGAGTGTCTGCAGGTCACAGGAGGAGCCCGCCTGCTCTGCTGGGCTTCCAGCTTACAGTGAAACCAGGAGAGAGGCCAAAGGCCTGACTTGTCTCCAGCCCATGGACTACTTTTAGCTGGATTTCCCTAAAAAACAAGTTATGCAACTGTCTCATCAGTGACTGCTTGCTCCTCTTGCCTGTCCAGCTCTCCACCCTGCCAGAAACTTGTGCTGTACAGGCCACCAGCTTCGGTCAACCACACCAGAGTGGTGAGGAACTCAAGAAGAACTGAGCTTACAGGCTTTTCATGAAAAACAACATCTATGTGGAGAAGAGAGAGGCAGACTGGTGTCCTCACTGGTCACGGGGCTCCCATCATCAAGGGCCTGTGTGCCCTCCTGGCTTGGACATGGTCTAGGACCAACCAGAGCACAAGCTGCCTCTTGCTCAGTGCTAGTTAGAGGGGGTGAGGATGGGTTGGGAGGGCTGACGAACGATGCTGGGGAAACAGGAGCTGTGAAATGGTAAATGCTGGGGATGTGGGAGTGGAGAGGAAGAGGAAGTTGCATAGAAAGCCAGAGGAGATGTGATGAAGGAAACTGGATTTTTTAAGTGAATGAGGCAGATAGATAGGGAAAAAAGACTTTGTTGGTTCCATTAGTCATTGGAGAAATAGCTAATTGAAGATGTTCATATGATGGCACGTGGGCTTGCTTTTCAGCACAGAACTTACTCCTGGAGGCAGTTCAGGAGCAAATGGACGTACCACTGGTTGGATGAGGAATTGGCTGGATGGCCGCAATCAAAGACTTGTGGTCAATGGCTCGATGTCCAAGAGGTGACCGGTGGTGTTCCTCAAGGGTCAATACTGGGACCTGTGCTGTTTAACATCTTTGTTGGTGACATGGACAGTGGGATCAAGGGAACCCTCGGCCAGTTTGCCAATGACACCAGGTTGTGTGGCGCAGTGACACACTGGCCTATGCCAGCCTCATGAGGTTCAACAAGGCCACGTGCAAGGTCCTGCACGTGGGTCAGGGCAATCCCAAGCACAAATGCAGGTTGGGTGGAGAATGGATTGAGGGCAGAGGAGAAGGACTTGGGGGTGCTGGTGGGTGAGAAGCTCAACATGAGCCAGCAACGTGTGCTGATAGCCCAGAAAGCCCCCCACATCCTGAGCCACATCCCCAGCAGCATGGCCAGCTGCGCTGGGAGGGCGGATTCTGCCCCTCTGCTCCGCTCTGGGGAGACCCCATCTGGAGTACTGCCTCCAGCTCTGTGGCCACCAACATCAGTGTCCCAAGTGCTGGGTCCTGCCCTTGGGTCACACCAATCCCATGGACACTCCAGGCTGGGGGAAGAGTGGCTGGAGCTGCCCCATGGAAAAGGACCTGGGGGTGTTGGTCGACAACTGAACATGAGCCAGCAGTCTGCCCAGGTGGCCAAGGAGGCCAGCAGCATCCTTGCCTGTGTCAGGAATAATGTGGCCAGCAGGAGTGGGGCAGTGATTGTCCCCCTGTAGTCAGCTGCAGTTCATCCATTTATTTTGAAGGTGATGGACCATTTTCTTCTTTCTGTAGGAGATTCTGAAGTTAAGTGTCGAGCAGAGACTTCCAAGGGAAAGTGCCCCAGGAAAGGCACCTTTTTTTTCCCCAGAGTGAGTGTGTTTCGCTTCCTGCCCCCCCGCTCAGCTCCCTGCCTGAACATCAGCCTGAGTGGGAAATGCAGCAACCAGGAATTTGGCCAGATAGCTACCATGGAGTCCATGGGGTGCACCAACTGCATCCGGCCACCACGTCCTCTGAGCAGACGCTGTGTCTCTCATGGTACCTGCCATCAGAGGTGTTGGGAGCAGAGGGAAATAATCTGTGTGTGGTCCTTCCACTCTACTGCTGAAGCCAGTCTGATATGAAATACCTGAATGAGTCTCTTTTGGGAAATGAACCAAAGCCAAGTAGTTTCAGCAATGCTTAAGCCACGCTCCGAGGCTGCGGCAAGATCACCGTCTTGCACGTTTGGTCCAGGAAGCAATGGGCAGGACAGCCTCTCGCTGTAAGCACAAGCTACAGCGACCTGCTGTATAACCACAGGTTCCCCTCCAGTGCACTCCACGGGGCTGCAGGTCTTCACTAGGCCCAGAAAAAGACGTAAATGTGAGAACAAATTGTTTTGCCTGAGAAAGAAAGACACGCTGGACGTTCTGTGTGAAGTGGACTGTCATACTCAGTTCTGGTGAGACCCCACCTGGAGCACTGCCTCCAGCTCTGGAGTCCTCAGCACAGGAAGGACATGGACCTGTTGGAGCGGGGCCAGAGGAGGCCACGGAGATGCTGGGAGGGCTGGAGCCCCTCTGCTGGGAGGACAGGCTGAGAGAGTTGGGGGGTTCAGCCTGGAGAAGAGAAGGCTCCGGGGAGACCTTAGAGCTCCTTCCAGTCCCTCAAGGAGCTCCAGGAAAGCTGGGGGGGGACTCTGGATGAGGGAGGGGAGCCCTAGGAGGAGGGGGAAGGGTTTGACACTGAAAGAGGGGAGATGGAGATGAGATGTGGGGAGGAACTTCTTTGGTGTGAGGGTGGTGAGAGCCTGGCCCAGGTTGCCCCGAGAAGCTGTGGCTGCCCCATCCCTGGAGGGGTTCAAGGCCAGGTTGGAGGGGGCTTGGAGCCACCTGGTCTGGTGGGAGGTGTCCCTGCCCAGGGCAGGGGGTGTCACTGGGGGGGCTTTGAGGTCCCTTCCAACCCAAACCATTCTATGATTCTACCATCATTGCAGGGACCTCAGGGCTTGTTACCAGCGGGATTGTACATTCAGATACCAGTATGTGCTTCATTGCCAGGAGCAAGCCAGCAGAGGAGAAAGCAATCCATGCCATGACTGCAGAAGGCAATCCCGAGCTGGTGGGCAACTTCTGTTTGCTGAAGAAAATGTTTGTTTTCCCAAACAGGAGTATGAAGTTAATCCTCATAAGGAGAAATCTGTCCTGTGCTACTCTCTGCAGGATTTCTCCTACTTCATTAAACTCTGACATCTCAGAGGGCAAATCCACGTTGTCACGTCACTTGCGCTAGAAAAAGTGTGTATCAATGCTTAATACAAGCTTATTTTCCCTTCTTATTTTGCAAGTGTAATTACGTAGCAAATCGAACTGGGGGCTTTTATTTACTTGTTAGCACTAAGTGTGTGTCAGGCCGTGTGTTTAAACAAGGGTACTAGTGCGGGTCTGGAGCGGAGTGTGTCTGTGCCGGCTGAAGATGTCTCTGCCGTCACCGGGAGGTTTGGGGGAAAGGCGGCCAGAGGAGCGATGGCTTCGGCTCGGGGCGATGCACTGGTGAGCACCCTCGGTTGCAAAGGCAGCAGCACAATATTCCTGGCTGGTTGTTTTACCAGCGAGATTTGGGTCTCATCTAACACTGCTTTTGCCGTGAGTTTTTCTGTCTAGGCTGATGAAATCTTTAATGCTCATGGGACCGAGTTTCCCAGGTCTCTGTGAGGGGACCTCCCTGCTGGGAGCACAGAGACCCGGGAAGTGCCGGGACCGCAGCCCCCATGGGGGGAATGGGCTGCTCCCTGGTGCTGCCCCACAGAAGAGGTTTCTGCTCCTGGCTGACCCTGAAATGCCACATTCTGTTTCTGGAGCATCATTATAGACATTTTGGTATTTAAAAAATTATAGGAAGAATCCCCATGAGCAGGAGGCGGGACCTGGACAACACAGACCACGCAGCTCCCCTAAACGATATCCTGGTAGCCCCATAGCAACTGATGAAAACACCCCCTTTGGGCAAAAATACAGCACACAACAAAATCACCCTTCCTGTGAAGTTTTCCAGCACTACTCAGTGAATCACCCCAGTGGCGAGATGCCCTCACCCTCCAAAACTGTGAGCCTTATTTCCACTCTGGGTTTATCCGGCGCCTGCTCCAGGGGCCGGTCGTGTTCTGGATGTGTCTGCTGCCAAACGGACCCCTCTGCCAAATTTCTTCTTCCTGAGAGGGCACTTGCGGGCAGTGATCACAACCTGATGGCTGAAACGGCCTGGGCAGCCCTAGCCCATGAGGGACCTTTCCAACCTTCCACCCTGCGCCGCTTCCCCTGCTCTCCATCTGGGCTGAGCAGGGACGGGAGGATGGGACCCCCGGGGCCACGGTGGCTGTGTGGTGTCACTGTGGAACCCCCTGCCACCTGGTTATCATCTCTTCACCCCTCCCACCATGTCCTTGCTGCCCAGAGGGGTCTGTGCTGCCCATCCCAGCGTGGCTCTGAGCTCTGTCACTCGCTGTCAGGCAACTGACCGAGAGATCCCTGTGCCAGAGATTCATCCTCACGGTTCTTCACCTCGCTCCCACTCTGGAAACAACATCAGCAGAGGTTTTACCTGTTCTGTCACAAAACTGGGAGAAACAGAATCACAGAATCATAGAATTATCTGGGTTGGAAGGGACCTTTCAGATCATTGAGTCCAACCACCAACCCAACGCTGACAAACCCAACTCCATACCATGTCCCTCAGCACCACGTCTGCCCGGCTTTTAAATCTCTCCAGGGATGGTGACTCCACCACTGCCCTGGGAAGCCTCTTCCAAGGCTTCACAACCCTTTCCGGGAAGAAGTTGTTCTCCGATATCCATCCTGAACCTCCCCTGGAGCAACGTGAGGCCATTTCTTCTTGTCCCATCGCCTGTTCCTTGGGAGAAGAGACCGACCCCACCCAGCTACACCCTCCTTTTAGGGAGTTGTAGAGGGTGAGAAGGTCTCCCCTCAGCCTCCTTTTCTCCAGGCTGAGCACCCCCAGCTCCCTCAGCTGCTCCTCTCAAGACTTGTGCTCCAGACCCCTCACCAGCTCCGTTGCCCTTCTCTGGACACGCTCCAGTGCCTTAATGTCTTTTTTTGTAGTGAGGGGATACCATCGATCCACCTGCAAGAATGAGTCCCCAAGAGAAGTCATTCTCCTGCATACACTCCAGGCAGAAGCAGGTTTACTTCTTGTAGTCCCCCTTGCCTTCCTCCTGTGTGGAAGGATTTCCAGTTAAACCCAGCGAGATTTCCAGCTTACCCCATCGCTGGTTCAGCAGCCAGGTGAACCCTCTTCTGTTTTCCGTGTCCCACATCAGGACTGGGCACTGGGCCCTGGCTAAGCCAGGCTGTGAAGATGTGGACCATCTCCAGGCCCCCCAGCCCCCTGTGGATGCTGCAGCCTCTGCAAGGAGCTGGCAGTGAGGAGAGGGGTGGCTATGGGTAATGCTGGAGCTCCAAGTGAAGGGCCTCCAGAACAGCCAGACCTCATCAGGCGGCACCTGGGGACGGAAACACACTCCCACCGGGCCAGGGAAGTGTTATGGTTTGAGGAACCCACAACAATTTATTGCCATTTAGACAATTATTCTATCACCTGATGACCCCTCCCCACCCAGGAAGGGGAATCTGGAAAAAACAAGGACACCTAAGGTCTGAAATATAAACAGATTTAATAGAATAAGACTGGATAATTAACTTAAATAACACTAAAGAACTGGTATTGATCCCGATGCCAATATAAAATACACAAGGACTATCCCCAGCTCATTCCATCAGGGGAAGCTGGTCCCTTCCCGCAGGGACAGCCCATGTGGGACCCTGCGAGCGCTGCGGCTTCGGGAGGAAGGGAAGGGCTCAGGGCTCCAGCAGCAGGGAAAGAAGTTCTCAGGGTGGCAGCCATCAGGGGAGAATGAGGGAACTCCTCAGCACGCTTTCTGATTTATATGGAATGTGACGTTCATGGAATGAAATAACCGTGTTGGCAGCTTTGGTCAGGTGCCTGGGTCTCACTCCTCCTCACCCCTGTACCCGGTGGGCTCAAAAACACTGAGACCTTGAAACTCACACCCCAGAGCTGGCTGTAAAGTAAATATTTTCACAAATTCAGACACTGGAGACTTCTAAAAGTGCAGTCTTCCCAAGCTTTAGAAGAGAAATTAGTCCTGTGTCACTCAAACCAGGACAGGGAATAAGCCATACATCCCCCTGCATGCCACCCCAGAACCTGCTCCCAGCATCATCTTTACTTCTTGATGGCCCTTGTGGTGCTTGCTTATGGAAGGAAGACCCCACCAGAGAGCTGCTCACCTCACTCTGAGGGCGGGCAGAGCAGAAGAGGTGATGCTGGGAGCTGGGGAAGGCAGAGCATGCTCTCAGGTTCTCCTCCATCCCCAGCCCGTTCCTGCAGGCATTCAACATTTAACCCCAGGGGAGCTCTGTCTGCTCTGCAGCCCAGGAGGTAATAGCAGCTCATGCAGAGCCACCTGGGCAAACCAGCGTAACTCCACTGCAATGCAAGACATGGGACCTAAAGTGCTGCAGGGTGGCCTCAGCAGGACCGCGGGGAAACCCTCGGACCGTGCTGTGCTGGTCCCTGAGCTGCAGACCAGCACCAGGAGTTGCTGAGACCAGTGTCACTGTTGTGTGTTTCCCTACGTGTGTTCTGCAGCCTTGTAGATCTGCCGTCCCCACGCGCAGGGTCTGCAGAGAGAGAGCCAGGCCAGGACATGCCCCTGCAGCACCTGGCAGAGCTCAGCCATCGGTCCCTTGGGCATTTGCGAGGTGACGTTTGATTTGAATGGCGTTCGGGAGCAGCCAGCTGTTGACAGGGCCAGACCCCAGGTGTCTCGCACGAGGTGCACAGCAAATGGGGGTAACGCGGCCAGCACGGCCAGTGGGGAGGCGAAACCAGCCCAAAGCAGCCTGGGCAGTGCCACACACCACTGAGACACCCGGGCACTGACACAAACAGCAGATGCTGGGGCAGAGCCAGCAGCTCTAACTGCGAGGCCACCTCACAGCCCACTGCCTCCTCCTTCACTTTCCATTTCAGGAGGACAAATGGAGCAGGAATTGTGTCATTAACGATGTCCGGTCACCCTTAGCCCTGCCTCATTCCTCCTGTCACAGAGATATCACATTCCACACCTTCCAGGGGAGCTCCTGCCTGTCACCACGCTGCTGTAGGAGGGAGCACAAATCTTGTGAGGAGCACAAGTTGCACCAGGGGAGCTTTAGGATGGATATTGGGAACAAATTCTTCCTTGAAAGGGTTGTGAAGCCTTGGCAGAGGCTGCCCAGGGCAGTGGTGGAGTCACCATCCCTGGAGAGATTTAAAAGCCGGGCAGACGTGGTGCTGAGGGACATGGGTCAGCGGCGGTTTGGGCAGCGTTGGGTTGGTGGTTGGACTGGATGATCTGAAAGGTACCTTCCAACCTGGACAATTCTATGATTCCATCTTTCTATGACACGCACTGCCGAGGGGCAGCCCATGGTGGCGTCTCCAGACTCCCGTACTCAGGCACGGATTTTGACACTCATGACCGAAGGTCTCTGGGTTCACAGTGTCTTTGCCGATTATGAATGTGGAGAACTGGGGAGTGAGCGTGTCTGCTGGGCGTGAAAAAGTGTTCTGTGGCGGTGAAGTGTCCACGCGAGAGCAGCTCTGCGTGGTGTCCAGTGGTGGCTGCCCCGGGGTGTTTGCTCTCTGCTGCAGAGACCATAGAGGAGCATCCTCAGGGACACCATGGGACCCAAACACCATGTAACCTGGGAAGGAAAGCAGGACTCATGAAGCCCAGGCGAAGGAGGCTGTTGCTCAGGGCAGCATGTGGCCAAGGAGGGACAACTCTCTGCCCTTCACCAGGGCAATGAGAAACCAGCCAGCGATGGAGGTACCAAGAGGCACAGGCCTGAGGCCAGCCTAGAGCTGGTGGGACAACGGGTGGTGAACACATCTGCCAGCGGAGGAACATCGTGGTCTTGATGATGTCTGTAGAACTATTTTAAACATTGCAATTTTAGCTAATTCCATTGCTGAAATAAGTAGTAGGCACTGAGCTCAACATCCTGTTGAGCTGCTACTTACTTCAGCAATGTAATTAGCTGAAATCGATGATCTCTTCAGGGCTACCAAGCCTGTCCAGGTGTTGCACATCTCTGGGAGCAAGGTGGTCCAGAACAGCACAAGTGGAAGGGTTCCATTGGCAGTGCTGGAGTAAGCTGATGGAGAGGAGGTGTCTCTAGGAGCACATGGATGAAGCAAATAGGGGTCTGTTTAGTCGAGACCCTGGCATTTAGTAGACAAGAAATGTCTCTGAGAACCTCTCTGACTTGTCTTTCCTGTGCTGGAGAGACATACTGGCTGCTCATCAATGGGAGAACAGGACAGTCCTGATGTCAAGTCCTTGATATTCCAAGGTGTATAGGAAAGGACCCAAATTCTGGTGGCCTGCTGAACCTCCCTTCTTTCGCCAGAAGGACTAAGCCAAGGAGGAAGGGGCAGGCTGTCCCAGGATGTTGAGGCCAGGGTGAAACAGGCGACGCATTGGCCTTATGAAACCAATGCATGGCTGGGCTGAGAGGAAGGAGGTGGAAGGAAGACCAGATGCTGCTCAATGTTGGTGGAAAATTGGGTGTTTGAGCAGCCAGTTGCCTAATCTCTGTTGATCATATACAAACCAGCAATTTACAGTGTCCTCAAACACATAGGGCTTTCCACAGGGAAACTTAGATGCAAAAGTGTGATGTTCTCATGGTAAAAACTGGTGAAGGTATTGCTCCAAAGCAAAATAATTCTGAAAAGCAAGTTGTGGTAAGAATACAGCAATGATTGTTATATTCTTGAGAAAGAATTACTTTTCATCAATGTTTTTTTCAGAAAACAAACACACACACACATAAAAAACCACACCCAAAACCCAAACCATAATCTGAGTCATATACGTGGTGTGGAAAACTTCAGCCCAAACTCTTAAAATCTGGCAAAGGTGTAAGCAACTGAAGGTCTTATGGGACGTGATGGCCATGCTCAGTTGAGCAGTGAAGCCTGAATTGCCTATAATTAGGCAAGGAAACATGTGTGTATACCGGAAACTATACAAACAAGCTATTAATAGCTGCTTCGTTTTCACCATTCTCCAGCCAGCGGTGAGGGACAGAGAGGTCTTGGGGCCCTGTTGGTGATGCTGGGGCTGGCCCGGCCATGGTGATCCCAGACGCTGCCCCGGGTCTGTACCCGCTTCACCCTTGGCAGGTCCTGTAGCCACGTGGCATCCTGGTGGACATCCAGCTGCAGGCCTTTTACAGGGGCACAGGGACTCAGCACTGTTCCTGTTGGCAGAAAGTAGATGTCCGAAGGGGACACATGGGCTGCCACCCACTATTTTTCCCACGTGACACATCCCTTCCCTCCTGGCTCACCCAGCAGCCCAAGACCACGGCCAAGGCAGGACAGCAGGCTGCAAAAGGCTTGTTCTGGAAATCTGACCCAGTTGTTCATGTCCCGTTACCCTGCTCGTCCCTACAGCACGGCCAGGAGACATTTCTGGTAGCGAGTATCCTTGGTCTGCTCTGCTGGGATGATCCTGGTAGATTCCCCATAGCACCTGTGCAGCTCCCGATGTTGGTGAGAGCTGAACAGTGGTGGTTCCTGAGCCGTCGAGAAGGGAAAGGAGGCTCCCACCTCTGCCTCCTGTCTGCTGGACATCAGGCCGGCAGAGACCTCCACAGTCTGAGGTCATTCACTGGACGTCCTGCCCACTTCCACAGCTAGATCTGGTCCATGGGTTAGCATGTGGAGAGCTTTGACAAAAAACACGCTCATTGACTATCATAGAATCATGGAATAGTTTGAGCTGGAACAGACCTCAAAGCCCCCCCAGTGCCACCCCCTGCCCTGGGCAGGGACACCTCCCACCAGACCACGTTGCTCCAAGCCCCCTCCAACCTGGCCTTGAACCCCTCCAAGGATGGGGCAGCCACAGCTTCTCGGGGCAACCTGGGCCAGGCTCTCACCACCCTCACACCAAAGAAGTTCTTCCCCAGATCTCATCTCCATCTCCCCTCTTTCAGTGTCAAACCCTTCCCCCTCCTCCTAGGGCTCCCCTCCCTCATCCAGAGTCCCCCCCCAGCTTTCCTGGAGCCCCCCCCTTGAGGGACTGGAAGGGGCTCTAAGGTCTCCCCAGAGCCTTCTCTTCTCCAGGCTGAACCCCCCCAACTCTCTCAGCCTGTCCTCCCAGCAGAGGGGCTCCAGCCCTCCCAGCATCTCCGTGGCCTCCTCTGGCCCCGCTCCAACAGGTCCATGTCCTTCTGATGTTGGTGGCCCCAGAGCTGGAGGCAGCACTGGGGGGGTGTCTCCCCAGAGCGGAGCAGAGGGGCAGAATCCCCCCCTCACCCTGCTGGCCACGCTGCTGGGGATGCAGCCCAGAGTGCGGGGGGCTTTCTGGGCTGCCAGCGCACATTGCCAGGGCATGTGGAGCTTCTCATATCAACATGGCCCCAGGAATAACAGAAGGAAAGGACGAGTGTCTGCCGTATGGGGAACCACAAGGACGTTCCCAGGGAAGCGGACAATGTGCTTGGTGCTGACAGAGCACAGGATGGTGGAGTCAGTCCCTCGTGTGCAGGGTCTGTCCTGTTGGCAGAACCCCGGGTTGCGGGTGCTGATGGCACAGGAGAGCCATGGGCGTCAGCCCCTCTGTTCTCCCACCCTTCTGGCCACATCAAGCATCTGCAGCTCCCCAGGCAGATCCATGGTCTGCCTCCGCGCAGGGGCTTTCTGGTGCCCAGTGAATCGCCCACCTCCAGGACGGCACCATAGCCGCACTTGGGGCTCAGGAAGGAGGGGAGGAAGCAAATCGGGACGAGGATGAAGGAGGAGAGTGGGTGCATTTGTAGGAGACGCAGGACCTAAAGGAAAAGGTACAAAATCCCTGCTGCTGGGGGATTCCCAGCTGGGATGCTGGGGGATGCTGAGAGACCTTACCCTGCAGTTTGGTGGAGACACAATCAGAGAAACTTCCCGATCTGAGACCCCTCTCTGAGATGCTCCTGCCAGGGACCACGACATGGCAGCGATTGCCTCTGCCCCAGCAGCGTGGACACGCATCCTGTTGGGACGGCCTTGGGTGGGTGCGTTTGTAAGTGCGGGGTGCCCTGTTGATCTGAAAGGTCCCTTCCAGCCCAAACAATTCTATGATTCTATGAAAGTGTCTTCACTGTCCATGAGCATCCTTCCCCGGGAAGACGTAGGGGCTTTGCCCAGTAATCGAGGGCTTTGCTTGTGTTCAAGGGATTTCCAGGGGTCTCCACCTGCATCGCACCAGGCTTCCCGGGCTATAAAATGTGGTGGAGACCCCCCCACTCCCTTTGGACCTGGCTCCCCGCCAGCGGGAAGGCAGAGGGGCGCCCGAAGTGCTAGTATGTAAACGCTGGAGTGAAATTGCTCATTCCCATGTTGTGCAGAAATACATGGGTCACCTCGTTACCGCGGCGTTGGAGAGGCACAGGCTTAAGTGGGAGTCCTGGAGAAAGGACTGTCAGGGTAAATCCCGGAGGTTTAGGCTCAGACAGTCACCGCGGCGTATTTTAGCACTGGCTCCTCTATGAATACCAATTTCTAGAAAGAACTAGAAATCTCTCTAATCTTTGCCTTGCTTAGTTAGAATTCATTGATTTCTGCTAGTGTTTCAATATTTCCCTTAGAAAAGGCAAATTTTCCAGCCCTATTGACAAAAAGAAGCTTCTTTGATATATGTGTGTTCTATGCGTGGATCTTTTAAAGTAAAGCGTTTAAGAATTATTTTGGAATCAAGCTGTGCCTGATGTCAGCGTTCTCCGTGCGGTGAGTTCATGCAGAGTCGCCTCATGTTGAGTGTTCTGTGTCTGTGGAAGCACCCTATAGCTTCCAGGATGTTTTCTGAGGTATTTAGATTTATTTCAGTGTTTACAATGTATTTGTTGTTCATTAAACATATTTACCCAGGCTAACCCAACACGAAAGAAATTATCTTGTTTACAGTGGAATCTTGACAAAAATACATGCAGGAAAGATAGACAAACACACATAAACCTGGGCTGCTGAGTGGAACATTGATTTGCTGCCACTTCCAATTTTTCTCATTAGAACTTATTTTATTTGAACATAACTCAGTACCCCGTGTAAATGCGAAGTTGTTAATCTTATTACTATACGGAAAACAAATTAATTATTATGCATGATATTGGAAATGGGTTGTTAGGTTGGCATTGGGAAGATTAGAAAAATACACTCATTACTTCAAATGATATCTGATATACATGTACAACTCTGTTTTTAAAATCATTTGCCATATTCAGATAGCAAATACAGCAAGCAGAAAAGCCCTTCTTCCATGTGGTTTTAGAATTCCAGGCCCAGGTTCTGAAGGCTGGATTAAAGACTGTAGTTTGCACTTAGACTTTTACATTTTAAAACACCGGTATTGAACCAGAGCAAATGAAGTTGTTAGATTGAATTCCATCCAGCCGCGAGGGAGGATTCACTCTGCTGATACAATTAACTGGTATGAGATCCAGGTGACTTACCTGGGCAGGACAAGGGCCTGCCTCTCAGGTCTGCTGTCTCACCACGACTGCTTCCTAAAAACACCTGGAGGTAGACAGAGGAAGCCCACTAGTGGTATTCTTCTTTTTAAATAATAATAATAATAAAAAATAATAATAATAGAGATAGGAAAAGGAGCGCATGCGTGAGTTGTGTTCAGTGGTGAAGCTCACACGGCTGATGGTGCTTGGGGGAGCTGGGCTGTGGCAGGGACCTCCGGTTCCTCTGGCAGTAGTAGTATTTGTGAGGCAGTGAGTGGAGGCTTGAGGGGGGTTTGGGGTTGGGGGAAGCTCATGTCCTGCTCGTAGTCTGTCTGGAGGATGCAGTTTCCATGCTGGTGAGAGCAATGAGAATGATAGGGTGGGTGACATGTTTTCTCCTCCTCGTGGTGCTGGGACCACTGGCCTCTTGGCCGAACGCTGAAGAAGACAGGCATGGAGGGGCTGGACTCTCAGCATCCCTTGGGATGCCCGTGCTCCCTCCTGAGGTCTCCAGACATGGTAGGGATCAAAACATCAGCTGTACGAAGTGACACTCCTGGGGATGAGGTGGTGCAGATGGACCCCAGCAGCCAGAGCTGGCAGGTCACCAGCTGCAGGACTGTGACAGAAAAATAGGAATTTCCTTTTAACATGGAGCTGCCGCCTTTGCTGGCAGCTCCGCATGGTCAGGAGCTGCCTCTTCTAGCTTCTCCTCTGCAGTCCTGTGGGTGCGGAATGTGTTGCTTTTTCCAAGGAGAGCTGAAAGCCCGCTGAGTTTCACATGAACCCAAGTGGTGGACCTTTTAGCAAAAAAGTATGTCAAAATTTGAAACAAAAGAGAGAGAGAACAGCAGTGGAGAGTTTCCACAGATCTTTGTCTTGCTCATCCCCCAGGCTCATGCTGGGGTCTTTTTTGTCCTGAGCACATAGATCTGGCAGATCTTGGGAGACGTTGAGCCCCCCTTCCAACCCAAATGCCCATCCAGGGCAGGGGCACATAGGACCTGTCTTTTCCATGCCAGAACCTTTCCATTTTCCAAAGGTTTAGTCCTTTCTTCCCCTTGTAGGTTCCCCTCACTGTCCATCTAGTACCAGCACACTCTCATTGAAAGACCTTCCTTTCAAGCATGCCACTGGGGTACCTCAGATATTGTCCTCTCTGCTGGGCCAGGCAGTGGGACACAAAGATGGGGAGATACCTGCTGATTACCCAGGCCAAGCTGCAAGGCACGAACCCACCTAGGTGTACAGCCCTCCTGACCAGGTCATGACAGAAGAGCTGGTGGCATCTTCCTTCCCAGGGGTGACAATTCCCACCTGCCTCGTGCTGTGGGCAAGGTTGGACTATGGGCCAGGGTGGTTTCTTTGACCCCTAAAGCTGGGGAGGGGAATAGAGAAAGGCAGCTCTGTCAAAGAGCAAGATTTTGTCACAACTCGAGTTTCCAGACCTGGCACCGTGACCTCAGGAAACAAGGGGTTAACAATGTCCTGTGTGTCTGGGTGCAAAAGTTCTGAAAAACTCCCCTGAAATCAGTTTCTGTACTCAAAATAATGCGTGTCCTACAGGGCAAGAAATAGAGTCAGAACTAAAATAGCAGCATTAATGAGCGAAGTAAATATCAGAGCAGAGCTGTAAAAGCAGTGAGGAAATTCCCCTGAAGAGTGTTTTGTTCCACTTTAGTGACACTAGATACAAGGGGGTTTATCTTTGCCACCTCGGTCGTCCTGGAGGCTGCCACCAGCCCTGCTGATGAGGGCTGGAGGGTCGTCCCCGATCCTGCACAGCTGGGCACAGCTGGGCCTGTGTCCATTCCTGGAGCCACAGCCCTACCAAACAATCTGCTACATCTCCAGCGTGAGATAAGACAGACCTTGAGGCTAGATTGTAGTGGAAAACGACCCTTTTCTTCCCGTTGGAGCGGCTGAGCGGGCAGTTACGCAATGTTTGGTGGGCAGGCAGGGCTGGTCCTGCCGCCCGGGACACCGGGGATCCTGCCCACAGACCCTTCCCGGTCCTTCCCCGGGGGGCCGGTGGCTCCTCCCCAGCCCACGTCGGGCAGCCCCGGCCCTGCACGTCGCCGGGCTGCGTCGGGGGCTGCCTTGGGGGCTGCGGGTGAAGCCCCTTTGTGGGGTGGTTTTTGCTGGTGAGATGATGGAGAAGTCCTACCCACCAGCCAGAGTCTTGTCCCCTCGGTGATGCCTCCTGCATTTCTGCCCACACGTGTTTACCGATCTTTGCACTTAACTGAAATACTGTATTTTTAAAGCCAGCAAGGAAATTCCTCAGTTTTCCTTCCTGCAGAACATATCCCCAAGTAAATGGCTTTTCATGGTGGTTATAGCTATATATATTGAGCAAACAGGGTAAGTGTTATCAAACAGCTCTTTTTTAATTTTGTTCTTATTGATTTCAAAATTTAACTAAAAAAAGGTTTCAATTACAAGACAACCTTTTTATATTTCACACTTAGTAATTTTCATACAGCTGTGTAATTGGAGGTAAGCAGTATCTGGAGTTAATGAAATAGATTTCTGTATTGTTCTTAAAGTCCCCAGTTAACTGCAATTCGCCGCGTGATGATGAAAAGCAGAGGTCTTTGTCATCTGCTCCAAACACAGCCTCCGCCCCGCGGAATTAGAGTGAATGCAAATAAAGAAAAAATAAATTACACCAAAAATACCTGAGAAGAGGAAAAAAAAAAAACAAACAAAAAAACCCAATCTGGTGCGGTAATTATTCTCAGAGGGGCACAGGGACCGAAACCAGCCCCGACCTGCCGCTGCGCGGGGCTGCGCCGGTGGGAGTTGCTCACATCCCGCACGGAGCATCCCTTTGCAACCCGCCTGGGGGTGGGTTCTCCCGAGCCCCCGCCTCCCTGCCTGTGGCACCGGGCACCGGCCACTTTGGCCCCGACTTTGCCAGCAGCAGAGGCGAAGGGACGAGCCACCCCCGGGGCCGGGGCTGCTGCCGCCTCCGGGAGCGTTTCCCGAAGCCCCGCGGCTGGAAACGCTGCCCGGGAGGATTTCCAGGGGGAAGAAGCGCTTTGTCTTGTTTTATGCCAGTGTGTAGAGCAGTGCGAGGCTTGGGTGCGGGTGAGAGAAACACAGCGAGAGCAAAAGGGGAAGAGCTGATTCTGGAAATGAAAAGGCAAGAAACCTTCCCCACTTTTTTAAGTAAAATAACTGATAAAGTACACATAGCAAATGTGGTGGAACTTTCCTTTTGTGCTTTTATTTTTTTTCACTTGTTGCGCAACAGATTTTGTCCTTAGTGTGCTGTTGGGCAGAGCAGTGCCACAAAGCAGAGCAACCCCGAGGGCGAGTGGCAGGGCTGGGAGAGGAGAGACATGGGTGGGTGCCCAAGGAGGGGGCGGCTGGCCCTCTCTGGGGTATCCTGGCAGGAGGCAAAACGCAAGAAATGTTCCCCAGAAAAACATCTGCGCTGAGCAGAGGTGGTGTTGCAGCCACAGAGAGGTGGGCAGCCGGCTGACCCCGTGTGCTGGCCAACCATCCTGGGGTCGCCTTGACGGTGGTGGGCCTGTCCCGCTGCCCCAGCACGGGCTCTTCCAGGTTGTCAGAGACCATTCCAGCTGGATGCTGTGAGGACATGGTGATGGAAACCCCGAGCAGCAAAACAACAGAGAGGGAGCTGAGCTGGCAGGAGATGTAACTACCTTTCTTGAGCATTACGTGGAGAACATGACCCTCCTATTGTGGCTGGCTCCGTCCCTGCGTCCCAGCCAGCCTGGCTGCAGGTGCTGCGCGGGAAAGCCCTGGGCTGCCTCTGCCAGCTCTGCCCCAGCCCAGCACCACACATGTGCTGCCAACAGACAGCCCAGCACCACCTCCCTGCGCCCCCTCCCCAGCCACACACTCCCCGTGTTTTCCCTTCCAGCAACGTCCCTGTTTGTGCCGGGCAGCACGGGCTGGTTACGGGAGTCATGGCACAGGACAACCGCTCCGGTGTCGTTATAAATTCTTTGTCTTCTGTCATTTCAGGCCCCAGAGACAGCTACAGCGCAGAGGGGAGGCAGGGACAAGGGTGCAAGACCTGCCCTTTCAGCTGCAGCTGGTTCCTGGACCTGTGTGGCCGCGATGTCCAACTGTCCTGTGTGAAAGGCAGAGCTGTGCCTTGGAAAGGGGGACCCTGGGAGGTGGTTTGGTGCATATCTGAAAAGAGATTAAAAAAACCAACCAGTGGGCTTCAGCTTCTCCTGTCAAAAAGACATCTGCTTGTCCACAGTGACTGGGGGGACATCTGAGTTGCTCCTGGTGGTGCTCCACAAATATGAAAACCTGGCAAATTCCTGTGGGCAAGTCCTTTGCTTGCCCGAGGTCCCAGATGCAGTGGCCCATTGAGGAGATGAGCCCCCACGATGTGCGAACCACCCAGACCCCCCCCAGACCATGTGTCCAACCAGGGTTTTACCCAGGGCTGTTGTGAATGAAAAACTTCCCGGGTCGTAACAGCATGGGCTGGGGCTTGCAAGCATGCAAACACTTTCACCCATGACAGTGCACTGCTCCTTTGAATATCCGCTGTGCGTATGTAGCCCTTGCTGCACGGAGGCTCTGGTGATTAGCGTGATAAAATGCGTATTTAAATGTTCCTGCATGTGCCGGCACTGTCCCTAAAACTGTGGAAGGAAACCTTTCTGCAGGCTGTGAAAGGTAGTGGTTAAAACACCGACATAAAGCACATGTTATGATGTATCTAGTAAATATTCTAGGGAAAATTAAAAATCTCTTTAGAAGCAAAATAAGATTTCAGATGAAAATGTTAAGATGTTAAGATGAAAAATCCTTTGGCAGCTGGGATTTACAGCAGCATCTATTTACGTAGGTGGCAGCATGTCAACCGAGGGATGTATTTACTTAACAATCAATCAATTAGCCAAGGAGGAGCAGGAGAATATTGTACCACGTTCCTGTAGGTATTAAACACCTGATCTTGAGAGATCCTGGACAGAGCTGGACTCTGAATGCTGCCCAGTTTCTGATCTCAGCCTTTTATTCGATTAGAGCTAATTATGTGTTTTGAGGCTGTGACCCACCACCCTTATTTTCAATCAATAGGAGAGAATCAGGTTATTAACATGAAACCTAATCCAGGAAAGCTAATACCCTGGGTATGTCTCCTTCTGAGGCTCGAGAAAGCCTTAGATTTCTTAACCTGCTGTCTTCTGCTTGCATTTTCTGGACACTTTTGTGTCTACCAAAGGCCTCACTTAATCAACTGTATTTTCCTCTTCGCTGGCAATTGTTGGAAGCAGACTATTCAGTGATTTAGCTTCCTATCTTCCAATCTACCTCTTCTCCCAGCAATTCTCAAAGCAAAGGAATCAATTTGACCTTCTTCAGCGTTTTAATAGCAGCAAATACAACAGTTAGAGCACGGGATGGACTTGGGTTGAAATTTCTGTTCTTGGCTTTCTCGAGAGAGACTGGAAAAGCCAGCATTGTGTAGCAGAGTCGATCACTTTCCAGCATGAGCTCCCATAAAAAAAAAAAAAAAATCCTCATTCTTCATTTCTTTGCTTTTCAGCAGAGCCAAAATGGGCCCCTCTTTTCAAAATATCCATGGGGGGATGTGTTCAGGGAGAGGGAAGCGGGGCTTATGAACCAAACGAGCTGCTCCTTCAAGCAAAACGGCAGCCCCCAGCGAACTTCTCCATTCTGTTTGATGCAGAAGTGAGGTTACGACCTGCCCCTCGGGGCATCTCGTTTGCCAGGTGCCCAGGGGTGCCGTTGAAGTCCAGGCTCAGTGACAAAGGGTGGGCTTCGAGGGAGCTTCTTCAGGAGGTCCCTGACCTACAGCTGCGAAGATGTGATTCCTGCTCCATGCTCTGCTGGCACCTGGGCACGGCACGGCACCTCCCTGCTCTCCCGTGTGGCAAAGTCTGGGCAGCCTCTCCCTTCTCCTACCTTCCCCTGGCCCTGTGGGGGCTGCTCTGCACCCCCAGACACTGCAGCCCAGACACCACCCCAGCCTTCGGATGTCTGTTCCCTTCACTCTGCACCCTGGTCCCCAAAAGCAGTTCTCATCCTGCCTTGGCTGCTGCATCCGAAATGGGCACTCTGCCTTCTGAGGAGCCCACCAGGACACTGGGACACCACTGGGACACCCCAGTTGGGCTGGGGAGGCTGGTTCTGCTGCTGGTGGCGCTTCATGTCACCCTCTTCTGCTGGGCTGGAGCGAGGAGCCGCCGTGCAGGGCCGGGGAAGCCCAGGCTCCGCAGTCCGGCCGTGCTCGGCTCCCAGGAGGCCAGGCCCTCACTCTACCACGTCACTGCAGAAATCTCAGAGGATACGGTGGGGTTTCTCACACAGCTCTCAGGAAGAGGTAGAAGCCAGCATCTGGTGTGGCTTGGCCTCCCTCGGAGGCTGGCTTGTTTCAGCTGTGCATGTAAGCGTGTCACCAGGCAGAAAGTTCTGCAAAGCTGACTTTTAAAACGTGTCTTTTTAACTATCAAAATAACCACACTCGAGATCAGTGAAAGTGACTGAAAGAGGGGACTGAAGCGTTCACCGTGGCCCTGAACCCTTCCACACTAGGTTGGGAGAACAGGTACGAGCAGGGTTTAGGCTACCCGTTGCTGTGATAAATTACGTTGGTTTTCTGCTTTGGCACAAGTGTGTCTCTGAAAACACAGCCCCTGGTCACTGCATGGTTGTGGATTGGGGAAAAAAAAAAGCCCTGGAGGAGCAGAAAGGGCTGGGGAGAAGCAGCCCTGGGGGTGCGGGCCAGCGAGGCCCTGGGCAGCTCTTCCAGAGGGGCGTCTGACCCTGTCGCGGTGCTCCCGGCTGCGGGACCCCAGCGGCTCTCCCTGCCGAGTACAGCCGGCGAGGACCCCCGGGGCGCTGCCCACCGCCCGCTGCAACCGGCAGCTCCCCCGGGACGGCAGCGAGTGGTAGGTGAGGGGACAGCAAAAGCAATAATGCATATTGACGGAAAAGGAGAAGTCTCTCAGCGTTTCCTGCCTCCTCTCACGCTCTCGAAAATAAAACCCGCTGTTTTTGTCAGCTGCGGCACCTCGGCGCTGCCCCCGCCCGGACCGACCGGGCTGGGGAACGGAGCCCTGGCGAGACTGTCGACATCTCTCCCCATCAGTCTCACCCGGGGAGGGGGGACGGGACACCCCTTCCGTGTGGACCACCGGGCAACCGCCGCTGCTGAGGGGATGCCTCTTCTCCACGCTCTCGTCCTTCAAGCGTCGTTTCCTGGTGGCTTCCCGTGGGCAGCTCTCTAAAGATCGCGGAGGGTGTTAGATTGTGCCACCAAAGCGCTCTCAACTTTACAGGACTGCCCATCTAACACCATTTAAATTACTTCAGTCTAATTAGCATACCCATCTCAGAGTTCACTTTTATCTCTGGGAACACACTGGGCCGCGATCGCCACTGGATCACCCATATTTTGAATTTAAAAAGACAGAGCCAGAGGAAAAAGAGGGTATGGTACTGCAGAGAAGCAGCGGCTGTTTCCAAAAGAGACCCGACCCCTCCACCCCCCCCAGTCCTGCCTAGGCTGGGGGCAGTTCATCATTTCTAGCAGCGCTCCCCCTCTTCCACACTGGACTTCGGTGTGTTTTACAGAAACGTGAAAAAACACAAATAACTGCAAAGGTGATACCGGGCTTCGGATGCTCCGTGGAAGCCCCTGCCCCTCCGCGTCCCCGAGAGCGTGATGAACCGCGCCGCGGGGACAAGGGGCTGGCCGGAGGTCGGAGCGGGTGGGCACGGGGGGGTCCAGGCCATGCGAATACTCCGCTCTGGAGGCCTCAGGTGCTGCGGCCGCGCCGAGCCCTGAGCGGAGCCGGGGTCCGCAGCCTGTGGGGAGGGGGTGATCCCTTCGCTTCCCAAGGCCACGCATCACAGATAGAAGGACAAAAGGTCAGGCCGGGTTTATGATCTTCTCGCCACTTCAGAGAGGGCAGGCAACAGCAACTGTCCCTGGAAAACTCAAAAAAACCCCCAGATTTCTGCCGCGCCACCGTTCTCCTCTCGGCTGCCGTTTCGCCCGCCTCTTGCCGCGCACAATCCGCGCAGCAGCGCCCCGAGACGCGGTCGGGGCCGAGCCGGGGCTGGGGGACCCTCCGGCTGCAGCCGTGGGGTGGCGGGGGGCTGGTTCCCGAGCGGGGAGGGGGCGGGGGGGGGGGAGTTTCTGCCGCGCTGCGATGTCGCGCCCCGGCAGAAGATGCTCCTCGGGGAGCGGCAGGCGTTTTCCAGCGGCCGTCCCCGGGAGCTCCGGCCGGCCCGAGCCGCTCCATCCCGGCTGCCTCCAGCCCCCCGTCACCCCGAAGCGCTGTCCCGGTGTGGGAACGGCGGGGGCTTTTCCCGGGCGTCCGTGGGGCCCCCGTTTCTCACACCCGGCCCGAAACCCCAGGGTGGGGCCGCGGGGTGGGCCCGGGGAGCCGGGCGGGGGTCGGCTCCGCGCTGCTGCGGGCCCCCGCGGTGCCGCAGACCCGTTCCCCGGGGGCGGGGAGCAGATCTCCCCCCAGACTCCGCACCCCGGGGCCGGGAGCGAGGGTGGGGCACGGCCCCGCGCTGCTTTCGTTAACGCGCTGGCGAGGGACGGCGGAGCGGCGGCTGGGGGTCCCCGCACGGCCCCGGGGTGCGGCGGCCTCGGGGGCAGCCCCGGTCCCCGCTGGCCGGTGGGGCGGACACGGACCCGCATCACGGGGCGGTGCGGGCTCCGCGGTGCCCACGCGTGCCGGCGCCCCGCGTGTCCCCGCAGATCCGCGGGTCGGGCCGCGGCCCCTCCGCCGCCGCCTCAAGGCTCCTCCTCGGGCAAGGCCGAGCGGGTGGCTCCGCTGCCGGGGCGGGAGGCGAGGCGGGAGCCCCGCGGCCTGTTTTTTAGTACAATAAAGTGTTTTTCGTTCATTTCCCTGCGTGAGGTCAAACAGCGCTCCCGGGCTCCTCGCCGCCGCCGTGGCTGGGAGAGGCGAGGAGAGGAGAGCATCTGAAGGGAAGAGGGGGTCTACTGATCATTTGGCTGACGTATTTGGGCCTTATTTTGGGGCTGCCTCTCTCCGGGGCAGCGCCGCGGGGAAGAGCCATCCCCGGGCGGTTCGCGTTTCGGGGTGAGCCGGCGGGAAGCGGGCTCCGGCCGCCGGTTATTTTTGTGTAAGCAAATGAGAGCGAAGAAACGTTGGTGAAAAGGGAAGCAAAAGGGGGAGAGAGGCAGGAGCCGGTGCCACTCCAACCGCGCTGCGGGCAGGGATGGAGCCAGGCGGCCGGTGGTCCCGGTGGTCCCGGCCCGGGCCGGCCGGTCCTGCGATGCCGCCGCGCCCGGAGCGCCGCCGTGGGCGGGAGGGAAAAGTCAGGTTTTGGAAACAAAGTCGTGTCTACACCAGCTCCCGGGGAGGGGTCCCGGGGTCGTGGGGGGTGGGGGAGCGAGAGAGGAGGCCGGCAGCCCCCCTTTTACCCAGTCGGCGCCCCCGAATCCGGGCAGAACCCACCCGCGTCCCCCCTCCAGCGGGCTGTTCATCATCTCGGGGCGCGTTCCGTGGGGTGTGCGGGGTGGGAGCGGGTGCAGGCGCCGGTGGGCCAGTGGGTGACCCCCTCGCCGGGCCCAGTTTCACGAGAGACGCCCCGAGGCCCATATTTTTTGTCCTTTGGGAAGGGGAGTGCCGGCGGAGAGTCCCCCCGCGCCCCGCATCACCCCCGGCCCTGCCCTCCTGCTCGGGCAAGGCCGGGGGTGATGAGGGGCGCGGGGGGTCTCTCCGCCGGCCCCCAGGCAAATCCCCGTCCCGCCCCCGCGGCGGCCCGTCCCGTCGGGGAGCGCGGCCCCGGGGCTGCGGCGTCACCCCCGGCCCGGGAAGGGGAAGTCGTTTTTGCTGAAAAGTTGGTGACGGGGGGAGAGTCAGAGCTGCGCCGGTGCCGGTTGCCGGTGCCGCCGCTCTGCATCAGCCGGCGGAGCGGTCGGAGGAGGAGGAGGGGAGGGCGGCTGGTTGGGAGCAAAGTTTGATTCCTGCTACAACAGATGTCAGAGTTTTCTTGGGTTTTGGCTGCGTCTGGGGACATCTTGTGATGTTTTAGAGAACAGGACATGATCTCACATGGCGAGGAGCTCTTTAGTTTCTTAATCATTTCACGGTTCCTTCAGAGGCTTTTTTTCCACCTAAAACGTTTAGTTTCAGCTCAGTGATCAGCTGCAAAAGCTCGGCGGGGAGCGGAAGAGTTGAATTATTCCAACCTGCGAGAGCCCCTCAAAAAAAAAAAAAGGAAAGAAAAAGAAAAGAAAATAAAGAAGGAAAAAAGGGAGAAAAAAAAAAGAAGGAGAAAAGAAGAAAAGAAAAGAAAAGAAAAGAAAAGAAAAGAAAAGAAAAGAAAAGAAAAGAAAAGAAAAGAAAAGAAAAGAAAAGAAAAGAAAAGAAAAGAAAAGAAAAGAAAAGAAAAGAAAAGAAAAGAAAAGAAAAGAAAAGGAAAAAAGAGAAGAGAAGAAGAGAAAACGAAACAAGAAAAGAAGAGAAAAGAGGAAAAAAGAAAGAGGAGGAAGGCGATAACACGACGTGGAAACTTTTCTCTCTGTCCGTTCCCCAAGCCCTGACAAGCCGTGATGGAGTTGGAGAAAACCTACGCGACCCCCCGGGCCGGCCGCACAGGTGGGACTCGGATGGGCGCCGGGGGGGGACGCCGAGACCCTCCGCCCGTCGCGCGTGGGCCGGGGGCGGCGGGGCCGGGCCGGGGCGGGCGGTGGGGCCGGCTCCCGCCGGGGCTGCCGAGACCCTCGTGCCCCGCCGGGCCGCCCGGGTGTCCACCGTCCCAGCGGCCCTGGCCGGGCGGGCGAGGGCGGCGGGACCGGGGACCGGCGAGCGGCCGCGGGGAGCCCGGTGCCGCCGCGGGGCCGGTGGCGGGCCCGGGTGTGGGCGCAGAGGCGGCCTCAAGGCCGGGTGGCGGAATGCAATTCCGAAGCGATCGATGGGGCCTTTTATTAGTTAAATCGCCTGAATAATCGTTTAATCGATAAAGCATTTCATGGCGGCGCGCCGCACGCCCCGGGGGCGGGGGGGTGGGGGCCGGGGCGTCGGGATCGGCAGCACCGGCGGCTCTGCCCGCTGCGGCGGGGGGGGATCCCTGCGGGGAGCCGGGCCGAGGGGGGCTCAGTCGCACTGCCCGGGCGGAGGAGGAGGAGGGGAGGACATAGGGATGCCGGCGGCGATGAAGGCCAGGCAGGGGGGGTGCCGACCCTGCTCACCCGCGCAGGCCCCCGCGGTCCCCCCTCCCGCCCCCGGGGGGTTTCCTTCGGGCCGAGGGGACGACCGGCCCGGCGGCAGCGGGGCTGTGCGGGAACTGGCCGATGGACCCGTCCCGTCCCGTCCCCGCGGCGGCGGCTCGGCCGGCCCCGGGAGTTTCGCGTTCAACGAAAACTCGCCCCGCGGTCCGCCCCCTGCGGAGCCGGGACCCCATCCCCTCGGCGGGGCAGCGGCCGGGCGGGAGGGGCTCGGCGGGGCCGGGCTCGGCCGTCACCCCATGCGGGACAGGGGGACCATCCCGGCAGCCCCGAATCGGGGCCACCCGCTCTCGGCGGCCGGAGCGGGACGGCCTCGGCGCTGGAACCGCCGAGCCGGCGGAGAAACCGGCCCCGACCGCCGCTCCCACACCCACTGCCAGGGCTGCCGGGGCACCGGGGTCGCAGGGGCCTGGGAGACAGGGTCCGGCCGTCGGGGCTCCCAGGCGCCCGGGACGCTCCGTGGGGCCGTCGGGGGTCCCACGGTCCCCAGTTGCTCCGTGCACTCGCCGGGTCACCCACGGCCCTGGGGCGCGGGGTCCGGCCGTCGGGGGTCCCAGGGCCCCGGGCACGGGGTCCCCTGGCCGCCACCCCCCTCCCTCTCCCGGTCCCCCCCCCCCCGCCCGCGGTCTCGCGTGGCTGCACCCCCCCCCGGGCCCTGTGCGGGGGGCCCCGCCCCCCTCCCCCATTGGCCCGCTGCCCGCCAATAGGCGCCGGCGCCGCCCGGCGGCCAATGCGTGGCGCCGCTGAAGTTAACTTTTGCGATTGGCCGGGGCCGGTGAGTGACGGGCGGTGTCCCCGCCCGCCCGCCGCTGTCCAGCAGCGCGGTGCTGAAGCGCCGCCCCGCCCCCCCGCCGGGCGCGGAATCGGTCCCGGGGCGGTGCCCGCCGAGCCCCGCCCCCCCCGCCCCGCCCCGCCCCGCCGCGCGCCCCCGCGCCGCCCCCGCCGCCCCCGCCGCCGCCACATCCCCGCCGCCCGCCGCCGGCCGGCAGCGCCGGGCGACGGCCCCAGCCAGCCCCGCGCCGCCCCGCAACCGGCGGCCCTCGGGGGGGGGGGGGGGGGGGGTGCGGCGGCGGCCCCGCGGCCCCGGCGGGCGGCGGCGGCGGCGGCGGCGGGGGCGGCGATGGGCTCGGCCGGCGGCCGCTGACGGGGCGCCCCCGGTCCCGCGGGGCCCGCGGCGAGGCGCGGCGAGCCCGGCACCCCGCCCCGCTCCCCGCCCTCTCGCACACCTTCCCCCGCCGCCGCTGCCGCCGCCCCGCCCGGCGCCGCGAGTCGCTGCCGGCGGCGCGGCGGGGGGCGGCACAGGCGGAGCGCGCCGCCGCCCCGGCACCGAGCCCCGCCGACGGGGCGCCCGCCCCCGCCGCCGCCCGCCCCGGCCGCCGCCGCGCAGCCGCCGGCGCCGCCAGCACAAAGAGCCGTCGGGGAGGCAGCGCCGGGGCCGCCCGACCGACGCGACCGCCCCCGCCTCGGAGCCGGCCGGCGGGAGCCGCGGCTCGGCGGCCGCCCGGGGAGCGGCCGGGGGCAGAGGTGCAGCCCGGGGCGGCCGCTCCTTGCCCCCCTTCTCCCCGCCGACGGAGCCACCGGAGGTTGGAGCCGCGCTCGGCCGGCGCTGTCGGATACCGGCACCCGCTGGGGGCGGGACTCGTCGGGGTGCTGTGGTTTTTTTTTGCTTTTGCTCTTTTTGGGTTTGGTGTGTTTTGGTTTTTGGTTGGGTTTTTTTTTTGTTGTTGTTGTTGTTGTTGTTGTTTTTTTGGGGCTTTTTCTTCGCCCCTGCCCCCCTCCTCCCCCAGCCCCAAAGCCGGGCGCCGCCGGCGAATCGAGACCTGCTCGGCGAGGCCGCCGCGGCCCGGACCGCTCCGATGGAAATACACTGTAAGCACGACCCGTTTGCAGCAATGCATAGTAAGTAGGCTGCCAGTTCAACTTCTCTGACACGGCCGCGACGGGCCCGGCGCGATCGCGGACGGGGCTGGCTCTCCGCGCCTGCCGGCGGCTCCGAGGGTCCGGACGGACGGCGGTCCGGGACCCCCGGGAAGGGCGGCCGCGCCGCGGGGATGCTTTTGCCGGTGTAGGGACGGCGGCGGGATGCTGCGGGCAGCGAGCTTGTCCGGGATTTGTTTTCCCGTAGAGAAAGAGCCGATGTGAATATCTGTTTAAGTGCACACATAGATATACACACGCGCCTGTGTATGTTTATCTATTTGTACATATCCACGCACGCTTAAGTGTATGTGTGTGTATGAATATATATATATATGCACGTGTGTGTCTGTGTATCTATTTTTTCTCCCTAAACCAAATCTCTGGGAAGAAAGCCGCCCGGTATTCCCGACGAACGGAAAAGTTTGCTGTACGATATTTCCCTTCTGTTTCAACATTTTGATATTCGTTAATTAAAAAAAAAACAAAAACAAACCAACAAAATAATATTAATAATTTTTAAAAGGGCAAACGAATATGAAGGGCACGGAGCGGGGCTGGAGGGAAGATTTTTCTCTTTTTAAGCATGCGAGGAGAGGCAGGTCGGTTCCTTGGCGACCTGGGCGCCGGGCAGCGCGGCCGAGGAGGAGCGGGCGGCAGAACTGGTTAAGTTAACAGGTCGTGCGCGATGGGTTTGCCTGGGATTTGTTGTGCTTGAGAGGTCGGGGAAGACTTATCCATTAGCACGGCGTTATGTGAAATGACATCTTCTCTCACGGTGAGTTAAACGCTGCATTACGGCGAGAGATTGCGAGGAAATTTAAGGTAGAACTAATCGCATTTCCTGGTGCACCGCAGCCCTTCAGCGAAAAGAAATTTGTTTGCGAAATAAACCCTCCAGCGCTAGGGCTGGAATTCTGCCTCGCTCCGTCCGCCCCTCGCTGGCCGCTGGTCCGCCCGCTCCCCCCCCGCTCCGCCCGTCCCGGAGGTGGCTCTCACCGTGGAACCGCCGCTGCCGCCCCCTGTGAAAACGGACTTTCCCTCCCGCCACAGCCCGGCGTTTCAAACCCGCCTTTATTCTGCTCCCCTCATTGAACCCAACCGCATTTTTCCAAGGAGAACTTTCCGGGGGGAAAGCCGGCGGTGCGGGGCGCGGGGGGACGCGGAGCCCCCTGCCCGCCCGCTCCCGGACCCGCAGCCCACGCGGGACGGGGTGCCCGCGGGGGGATGGACACCCCGGGAGGGAGAAGCCGCGGCGGGTTTCCACGGCGCCCTCCGTCATTCGCAGCCGTGGAAAATCGATACCTTCCGCAGGAATTTCGGGGCAAAACAGAAAGAAAATAAAACAAAACCCCGGTGCCTTCGCTCTGGGCCCGGCCGCAGCGGGGGGAGACCCCTGGGCCGTTCGCCGCCGAACGACCTCCGCACCCGCTGCGCCCCCGGGGTGGGGATGGGGGGGGGGCAAGCGGCCCCGGTGAAACTCTGCGGAGGGGGCCGGGGCAGCGGCGGGGGCTGCCGCCGCGGGGGGAGCGGGGCCGGGGCGGTCCCGAGCGGGGGTTCGGCCACTTCTGGCTCCCTCGTCCCGCGTGGGCAGAGCCCGGGGCCGTTGCGGGCCCCAGGGCGGGCGGGGAGCAGCCGGGGCGGCCCCGACCCCCGCGGGCAGCTCGCCGGGACCGGCCGCCGCTCGGACCGGCCCGTCCTCCGCCCGCTCCGGCTTCCCCGCCCGGGCAGGGACCGCGGACCCCGCACCAGCTCCCCCCGCCCGAAAGCGCCCCCGAACCTCGCCCCCGTACCCGCTCCCCCCGCGGGGGGCTCCGGGCTGCGGGCGGGGAACGGGTCAATACACGGGCCCCGCTCCCCCAGCCCCGCACCGGGCCGGGGGCCGGAGCCCCGTGTCCCCCCGCAGCCCCCCGGCCCGGGGGCCCCCCGGCTGCCGCCGCCGCTGTCC